>NC_090447.1:528535167-528849460 GCF_031143425.1 Pleurodeles waltl | reverse complement strand
TGGGGGAAGAACATTCTTGCAGTTTGTTTATTTTTCACCTCAGTATTTTTTATAAAGCTAAAGACCCAGCACTATTTTGCTTATTTACTGAAAAAATACTGCTCTGCCTATTTTCAATCAAGCCCCTACAATAGTATGTGTTGACCTCACTGCCTGACTTGACATGCACCCTTTTAAAGGCTCTATTTTAATTGTTCTGCTAGGGCATGGGGTGGGGTTATTGGTTCCTTCACCTACCTGGAAACAGTTTGAAGAATAGATATGCCTCCCTTGCTGCAGTTTTATTTCTGGATTGTGAAGTCATTGATGATCCTATAGTCCTTACCTTGCATCTTTTTGACATTGCTATTAAACTGTTATTCCTTGGGAGGTTTGGCACATGCTGTTCTTTCCTGTGACTGTGTGGGGAGATCGCAAAAGAAGAGGGCTAGCACTGAACCTACTTCTTTGTCCTGCAAGTCCCTTATCAAGACTGAAAAGTGTTAGAAGGATCTTGATAACATATCTCTTGGGGCCAGCATGGAAAAGGAAGGTATATTTTCTCAGAGGTGCTCTTCTTCTCCTCAAGTTTCAAGGGCAGTTTCAAAAAAGTCCAACACCTCTTCCTCTGTTAAGTGGCCAAAAATGAATGTTGGCTGTCCCTCCAAATCACCTTCCCCCTTGACCTTGGAAGATCTCATCGGAAAGATTAGAGCTCTGAAACCTGTTGTTTTCTAATCCAATGCAGCTCTTGAAAGAATTGAGGATACAAGGTATTTTCATGACAAGAGAATATTGGCTGTTGAACAGAGAATGAGTGATGTGGAAGATGCCATACCAGATGTTTCCTACATGGTCATGGAATTTGAACAACTTTAAAAAACAACAGAGGACTTGGAAAACAGAAGCAAGAGCAATATTGTTTGCCTGTATGTTATACCGGAGGAATCAGAAGGTTCCAACATTCTATCAGTCTTACAAAAGGGTATTTCCTCAATTGTTCAACTGGGAGATCGTGGTGCACTCAGCATCCAATGGGTTCATCGCTTGGATCCTAAAATCTCTTCTTCATCTAGTACAAGGCCTAGGGGCATCATCATTCTCTTCCTGCAGTTCAAAGAATGACGTATGTTCTTTCAGCAGCCAAACAAATCTGAGAATTGCACTAGTCAGGGAACAAAGGGCCTGATTAGGAGTCTGGTGGTTGGACCCCCAGAACTCCAATCGGGCAGTGGAGAGGTGGGGCCAAGCCAGTGGCCTCCACACCACCATATTATGATGTTTCCGCTGGGCTGGCCAGTGGAAACAGTGCAGCGGCATTGGCGTCGGCTCTCAGGGAGCCGAGGCCAACGCCATCGCAAAGGCGGTGCCCCCAGGACCCTTAGAATGCGCACTGTCTGGCATGGCAGACATATATTTTTTCTTTCCTTTTCTGCTCTTTAGAGTCACAATCTCCATGTCTGCCCATAGGTTTTCCATCACTCACACATCCTTTATAGTGTTTCAGTTCATATCCATATTGATTCAACTGCGACTAGGGAATTTTCTTTTCCTCTTTATTGTCATTCTTGTCTTTGGTGGTCTATTGGGAAGTTCCCCACTTTTTGTTTTCTTTCTTTCCTATTACTCCTTCCGGTTTTTCTATTTTTTTTTTTCTTGGAGTGTTAAAAATATGCATCAATTAAGTCAATAATTTTTCAATTGCATTGTTTGTAATGAATCTCAGAATTGCTACTTGGAATGTAAAGGGTTTATAAAACCCTAGTCAGATGCAAACAGTCTTGTCACATTTGACCAGGCTTAAGGCTCAGCTAGTTTTCGATACTACTTAATCTGATTAATCACCTCTTTTCTTGAAGGGTTCCTTGGGTTATTTGACAGAGGTTATGTTTTTATTAAACCTATAAAAGATTGAGATATTTCTGTCTTCAAAAACAACAGACCTATTTTTCTTATTAATAGTGATTGTCAAATATTTGCCAAAGCACTGGCCCTTAGACTAGTTAACCTCATGCCAGACAACTAGTCTGGAACAGTGTGGTTGTCTAACAAATAGAAACACAGCCAATAATTATTGTACTTTTTAAAATATCATTAACAAAGCTTCTAAAATAGCCATCCTTATTGCTGGACTCAGTTTTTAGGCAGACAAAGCTTTTGACAGAGGCAGTGTTTTTTGGAAGCACTGAAGTGGGATGGTTTTGGTTCCAAATGATTGGAGCTTATTTCATTACTGTATTCTCCCAAGTCGACAGTCATAGGTATTGGCATCCAATCCCCTTATTTTCTGCTTAAAAGTGGCACTAGACAGGGGTATCCTCTCTATCCTTTACTCTTTAGTATGGCATTAGAACCACTGTTATTTCAAATTAAACAGTATGAGAGTTTTTCTGGCTTTAAAGTTAAAGATCAACACATTAAACTTGCTGCTTATGCAGATTATATATTTTTTTTGTTTAAAAAATTGAATTGTCTATACCAACTTTTTTCCTAGAGCTAAAACGGTATTGAGAGGTTTCATGTTATAAACCTACTGTAGATAAATTAGGGGTTATGCCTCTTAATCAACATTGCATGAAAGAGCCATTTGTTGCAACAAGAGTACCCTGGAATACAACTAAGATTACATCCCTGGGTATCTATTAATGTAGTTTTATTGTGGATGTTGTTATAATCACTACAGATGAAATGGTTAGTAAAGTCCCTCACCTTACACAAAAATGGTCTCCTTTATTTTTTATCTTGGAGGGGTCACATTGACACAATCAAGATGATGATTCTCCCCATTGTAAACTTTTTTCTTAATCTTGATGCTGGTCAAAATGTTTAATTTGTTTGCTACCTCAGAAAACATATTATGTAAGCTCCTTTGGAATGGGAAGAAAACTAGAATTTCCCTTGCCAGATTGAAGAATCCCATAGTGTCATGGGGTGTTAATTTCCCAGATGTTTCCACTTATCACAGGGCAGTTGGACACAAACAAAGTCAGGTTCATTTAGTGGACCCTGTCTGCAACATTGGCAAGTTAGGACAAAATATAGAGTGTACTTTGGTTTTCCCTTTTTCTCACAAAAATATTATATTTATGTTTAATCCACCTACGTTTTTGGTTGCCATCTACTGTATCACACTCTTGTTCTTTATTGAAACCAGGGGTGTAGAATTTAATAAACTATCTACTTGTCCATGGGACAGGTGCTTCATTAAATCTACTTGCCCTGTAAAAAAAAAAACACTTGTCCCCTTGGTGCCATGTACTTTGGCTACAAATTATGGCAGCAATCTCTATACATAAGGGATCTGATAATAGCTTATCTGGTTATGCCAGTGCTCATACTATAGAAGGATTTGACAACTAACAAGTCCCTTATTTTGTCACCTTTCCACAAATGTACATACTTGGGCTGGAGAAGGCAGTAAGCAATAGTTCTAGGGTTGGAATGCCCTTTTGAGTTTGTGCAAACCAACAAGCTTGCATGTTTTAGGGTTTTTCACCAGCTCTTCTCTAATCTTTTTTCATACTCAGAAAGCTTGAATATGTATTTCTGAAAGTTGGGGCAAAAAGTAATTGGAGAGAAAGTGAATTTGTAAATGCTCAACAGATTTTCACATAAGCAGATCTATATATGCATATTTGCTTGAGTTAAAATGCAGTTCACAAATATTTACTAGGAATGCCATTTCCTGGCCTCTGTCTGTAAATTCTTGGTAATTAATGAAAGTTGTAAATCTGCACTAATGCAAGAACATAAACCATAGGTTAATTTTTTGTGACTTCCTTTTAGAATTGGGCGACTAATTAGGTCTGGCATTAACCAAGGCCTTTTGTTTTTATTAAAATTATCTCTATCTCTCTCAGTATCTATTGACTGGCTTCACCATGAGTGGCAGCATTGTGCTCTTTCACAAGGAACATATCAGCACACAATATTGTTTTGTTCAGCCCCAGGACGTGCTGTGGCAATGTGTGCTTTTTAAGAGCAAACCTAGTTTTGCTTTTTGGCAGTGTTTTTTGTTAAAGTGAGGGCCGGGCAGCTCCCACAACAATAAAGTTTTGCAAAAACCAGGTCAAAACAAGACATGCTTTCACAGAACCAAAAGGCTGATGGGGTTTGCCAATGCCTGTTTATTTTCATGTTTTCCATAATGTTGTTGAAACTAGTTACAATGATTTTCCATTATGGTTATATTTTTTAGAAATACTAGCATGCATCAACACATTTTACTAAATGAGTCTTCAAAGAAATGATAACTAGAATTTCACAGTAGTTTAGCAAAACGTTTTTTTCCTAGTTCCCTTTTTTTCAATGAATGCTTTGATTTTCTAAAGCCAAGAATTCCCAGTCTTGCTTTCAAGCTTCTGCAAATATTTGCATCTAATCAGAGAGCATCCTGGGAGCATTATACGTAACTTCCTATTGTTAAAATTTACAAACATGTGTACACAGTTTTATACTGGAATTACTATCAGTAGTGCAGTTTGAGCTTACAACATTTCCTTAGTGCACTCGCCCTAATAATAAAGGCTTTGCATTAATGAACCATAAATACAAGTTCAACCATCATTAACATACAAACTCAAATGTCATCTTAACTCTAGTCAAGGCCCTTCCCTGATCTACAATATGGTTCTGTAAACTGGCAGCCAAAGGGTTTGTACTATAAGGGGGTTGAGCTTACTTATACCAAGAACAAAATAAATATGAAAACTTGTTGTCCCTGACCCCAAACAGTATGTCCTCGGCATCAGGCTATAGGAATTCTACAACCCTGTAAAATCACTAATAGTTTTAAATTCATCACCTTTTGATCAGTTTTAACAGTCCTATCTGGTATAATAAATTGGTTAAGAACAATGGTAAAACCATGTTGCGGAAAAAGTGGACGTAAGTGGTATATTCATCATTTTATAATTATCAAAGGATAAATCTATTCTTTCTTTTTTAGGACTATCCAGCACATACAATCTCTGAAATAATATGTTTACACAATATAACGAGCGTAAAGGTCTCCTCCAGACTGCACTTGTGTTATTCACCTCTTATAGCCTTGCAGCTCCTCAGGTGCAGAATAGTGCTATTTCTAGGAATTTGTTCTCAAAAGCTGCTGTCATATACAAGTTGCTCTGACCGCCCAATATGAACAGGTCTAGGTTTCTTAACAAGGTCTTGTGGGAATTTAATTGCATTCTACTTGTCTGGTTTCCACCTGAGATACAAATCCGGGCAAAATTGCATTCTACAGCTCACTCCGCTACTTTAACACTAACTCTGTTTTTTCTATACTCAATTATTTTGTGTTCCTGTTTTTCTTTATAAAACAAAACTAATTCAACAAGATACTTGTTGGTGATGTGATGCACATGCTGGTTCATACTTACATATGTTTATTCTGTGCCCTGTTGTTTCTGAATTGTGGGCTTATGTTTAGTAAAAGGTAAAGTTATTACCAATGTTTACTCACCTTTTTCTTTAGATCACCTGTTTTTAAGGGGGCTGCAGTCTGTTTGGTCTCATAGCATATTGCTAGAAACACTTGAAGACCTCATAATAGCATTTGCTTCACAGATCCTTACTTCTAATTGGAAATCAAAAGAAAATATTTCTATTAACAGTTGATGGAATTTAGTATGTCACAACCACAGATTGGACAGATGTAATCTATACTCCTACAGCTACCATTTAAACGTGACAAACAGTGGTGAGCATTTACCAATTATTTATCTCACAGTGCTAATGTTAATGCCACAATGTCTTCACAAGACTAACCAGTTTTTTTTATGAATTTCATCTGTTATGAGTTATTATTCATGTTATATTTCATTCAGATTTTGATAGGATATTTTGTTATCTCTTACTTTATTATAATTTTGTCTCAACATGAACTTGATATTCTTCTTACCCGCTCTTTGTTTTAATTCCCTTTTTTGCTCCTTCTAGCTTTCTTTCTTCTTTTCTATTATAATATGATTCCATGTATTGCCCTTTTGGTGATTTATTCATTTTGATTATTTCCCTTTATTTTGATATACGGTTCACATCCTACTATGTTGTTGACTATAATGACACACTGGCTTATGTTATGATTTATTGTTTTGATAGTACTGCTGCTTTCTTCCTTAATGTGGGTGCTGATGTCTATCATAAGTTTCGTACTGGAAGCGTACCCTTCCAATATAAGATACTATGCTCCAAAAACTTTAAAACGTTTCATACATTGGATGTGTGCTGTACAGTTGTGTGTTGTACAGTGCAGAAGCAATGTGTGAAAAGTTAGGAGAAATTAAAATACTTCTCCTACTTAGCACCTACTTCAACAGTGTTGTTTTAGTGCAAAGTCTTTTCTAACAATTTTAGTAGTTAGGGTGTAAGAAATTGGGTTGTTGGTTAATTGGGGTGTGATCCCTGGGCAAGCACAACCACAGTCCTTGTCATGGTAAGGCACAAGCAAACTCCAAATGAACCTGTGCTCGACCCCCTGGTATCTTGGCACAGAGAAATCAGGCTTAACTTAGAGGCAACAAGTAAATAATTTGTGCAACACTTCAAATAGTAAAACAGTGAAAACAACCCACATAAAGATTCAACACTAGGTCAGACAAGATCACAATCATGAAAGGTTAATCAGTATAACCACAGTTATGAACTTTTTGAAGAATGGGGGGGCGTGGCCATGGTTCTGAACATGGCGCACGTCTGAATATCTCGCTCCGGAGGGGCCGACGGCAAAACTCCTGAGAAACGAGCCAGCCTGGGCCGTCCCTCCTTGGAGCGCGGGTGCTGTGCAGAGGACCAGCCCAAGACGCGGCTGAGCCTCCGCTGCGGTCCCGTGGGGAGCGGAGGACCGAGTCGGGCCGACTGACGAGAGAGGAGGCTTGCGTCCCCTCCCCTCGCTTGGAGCCGCAGCCTCGGGTGGAGCTGCGGGCCGCCGTGAGTGCAGAGCGGACGGCCCGTGTGCGGCGGGGACCGCGTCCGGGTCTCCCTGCCGCGCTGAAGATGTCGGAGCGGCCGGCGGGGGCTGGGGGCCCTAGTGGGTCCTCGCCCCAACGAACACTTTCCCTCCAGAGTCGGTGAGGCGGGCGCGGCCCTGGTTTTGCTGGGGCCGACCCGTGAGCGTTGCGCCAGGCCCGGGTGGGGCACCAGGAAGACGGATCGGCGTTGCGGCCCGCGGGCTCCCCGAGGGGGCCGCCTGAAGAGTTGCTGGAGGGTGACGAGGGACCCCATAAGTCACGCGTACGGAGATGGGCTCTGCTGGTCGGTGGCCCCCACGGGCCCTCTCAGGCCCCTGAGAAGAAGTGGAAGGCCTGACTAGTAGTTGAGGACACAACCCGGCGCGGAACAGGAGCCGGTCCGTGATCATACTGTGCAGGATAACCGGGAACCTCTCTGGGAGTTGGGGGGGGACTAACCCCCCTGTAGTGTATGACTTGAAGCAGAAAGGAACGTCCAGTGGAGCTCACGGCGGAGGATGCTCACCCCACAGGGGAATGGTGACCGGCTGCCTGGTAGGGGAGGACTGTCGAACTGCTGGACGCCGTGGGGCACCATTGACCTCTGAGGGTGGACACTGGGCACGACCAAGTATGAAGACATAGTCACGGAGGAAGCGCTGGAGAGATGGTGAGTGCCCCGTGTGGGGGGACGGCCGGGCCGCGGTTGCGGCGCATTCCTGATCCCAGCTGGTTGGGAGGGGCCCGGCGCGAGTAACGAGTGGAGGAGCTAGAACCGAAGCGGGTGGCAATCAGCCACGGTCTGTTACCGTCGAGCCCCCTGGCCTTGCGACTGGAAGCCGGGGACGGCCAGCGGGGCGCCTGTAGCCCGGCCCAGGGCTACCTGGGAGCAGAGGTGAAATCAGTGGAGACCAAAACGGGGGGTCAACGCAGGAGAAGAGCACACAATAACATTCGGGACGCTTCCCGTGCCCCCGGGGTACATCCCTTTGCTTGACCGATGCCCCCCAAGGGCCGACACAAGAACAGAACCATAGACCCCGCGGCGCTGCCTGGGGACAGAGAAGCGGACTCACAGAACCAGTCACAAGCCAAAGTCCAAGACACCCTAGACAAGATGCTTGGGGCGATAGAGGACACAAAGTCAACATTGCAATGCGACATCAACCAAGTTGCGATTGAGGTGGGTCTCCTGAGAGCTGATCACCATAAACTGGTTGACAGAGTCAAAGAAACGGAATCCACGTTGGCGGACATCGTGCCAAGGCAGAAAGACGTGGCGGCAGAGGTAACCTCCCTGGCCGGCAGAGTGGCAAGGCTCGAACAACGAGCCAAAGATGCGGAGGGAAGAAACAGGAGGAACAATGTGCGCGTGGTGGGCCTCCCCGAGGGGACGGAGGGGACGAACATGGTGGAATTCCTGGAGAAGTGGTTGAGCACGGTGGTCGCACCGGGGTGCCTGACCCCCTTCTACACGCTGGAGCGGGCTCATCGGGTGCCGTCAAGACCTCTAGCCCCTGGCAGACCTCCCTGTGCTGTAATGGCCAAACTCCTGCACTACAGAGACAGAGACATCCTTTTACAGAAAGCCAGAGAGATGGGCCCGTTTAAAGTGGCAAATGGGGAGGTGACACTATTCCCGGACTTCACTCTAGACGTTCAGAACAAGCGAGCCTCATTCCTAGCAGTTAAAAGAGCCTTACGCGACGAAGGGATCCAGTATTCGCTGCTATATCCAGCAAGACTAAGAGTGATTGTGGAGGAGAAGACCACGTTCTTCCAGTCCCCGGAGGAGGCATGGGAATGGCTCGAGAGACATGGGTCCCAAACGGTGCGGCCCGCGCATGAGGGCCCGGGGGTGAGTAGGACTCGCCAGCCCCGAGGCGGAAGAGGCCCAGATATCGCCCACGAACGGCGCCAACGCAAATGCAGAGAGAGACGGGCAGGAGGGCGACCCTATAGGCGGCAGCCCGAGTGGGTGGGGAGGTGTCCCCCCAGGAGGGTTCTGAAGAAGAGTCCGATGACACAATGGTGTCCTCCGCTGGGGACTCTGGGTGCTTGTCTCGCACCCCGAAGGTGACCCCACAAACGGCCGGCGAACTCGGATAATCCAGGCCTGCAGAGGCTCCCGGAGACATGGCATGCTGAGTGAACGAGTGGCCCCTCCGGACCTGGCCACCCCCCTGACTAGATTCTCGCCTGTCCAACTAGGCTGGCGAGTACTGCAGTTATGTGTTTGAACAAGTTGGACTGTTGCACAGTTTTCTGGGCAACCTACAGTTCCGGAGGCTCCCTGGGGATGGGGAGTTGGGGTTTGCAGTTACGAGTTAAATCGGCAGTGTGGGGGGAGAAGACCGACCACAGTAAAGGTACGAGCATGCGGGGGGTCAATCAGAATCCCAGGCGCGCCAGCCCCGGTTTTACCAGACTGTAAGAACAAGATGGCAGACTACAATTTCATAACCTGGAATGTCAGGGGAATGGGCACTCCAGCCAAAAGACATAGAATTCTTTCCTATCTAAAGAGAAGGGGAGTGCAGGTAGCAATGTTACAGGAGACCCACCTGGCACCGGGGGAGGGAGAGAAACTGAGACGCAGGTGGAGGGGGCAGGTGTTTGCCACAGAATACTCAGTTTATGCCAGAGGCGTACTGATTTGGATCAGGGCGGGGGTCCCCCTAACGATTGATTCTTCCAACATAGACAGAGAGGGCAGGTTTGTGATACTGGAGGGGAAGTTACACGGGACCCCGATGGTTTTGAGTTGCATTTATGCCCCTAATCAAGACCAGGTCCCATTCATGACAGGCTTATCAAGACACCTTACCCGCCAACGCACTGGGGAAGTACTAATAGGAGGGGACTTCAACGCAGTATTAGATGTGAACATGGACAGGTCCACCCCGCCACTACAAGGGGCAATGTCAATTAAGATAGCTCAAAGACTGGTTGAGTGGCTGGGCACCTGGGGATTAGTGGATATTTGGCGGGTGCAGCATCCAGTCGTTAGGGACTACTCGTTTTATTCAGGCCTCCACCGGGTGCACACCAGAATTGATAGGGTGGTCTGCACTGCGGGGCTGGCTCGTAATGTGACTCACTCTGAATACCTTGCCCGCACTATATCGGATCATAATCCACTATTGTTATGGTTGAGTGTATCGCAGGACAGACCCCCCCATACCGTCGTGGAGGCTGGACCCCGCGGAGCTCGAAGATCAGGCGTACAGAGAGGCACTGCGCTGCCATCTGGCAGAATACATTGAGACCAACAAGGGATCAACTCCTTCCAGGGCCGTGGAATGGGAGACACTCAAAGTGTTGACGAGGGGCTTCTGTCTTGGGCAGTCGGTGGGGGTGAGACGCACGCTTGAGAGGGAACTAACTGCCCTGGAGAAGGTCATGCATGAGGGGGAACTGAGACAGGTTCTGGTAACACAAGGAGATGAGGAATACGACTGCGCCCACAGAGAACACTCCCAAGCTGAGGAACGGCTCAGGTGTCACAGCACGCAGAAATACCTGGCATCCCTACAGTCAGAGGAGGGCAGATCGGGTAAACTACTGGCATGGCTGGTGCACCCGAGTGGAGATAGCGAGCCCATCACGAGTGTGCTGGACATAGGGGGACATCGTAGACTTAGTCCAGGCCCCATTAATGACGCATTTAGGGATTATTATATGCACCTGTATAGGAGACCTAGCAATCTGGAGACAGAGGCCTTTGACAACATTTTGATGCAGATCCCCCTGCCGATGCTGAGTCCAGAGGGTAGGGACAGCTTGGGGGGGCCGGTGACTGCGGAGGAGATAAATGAGGCCATAGCGCAGCTGGCCCCTGGGAAGACCTGGTACGGACGGTCTTCCCATGGATTTTTACAAAAAATATAAACCTTTACTGGTTCCCAGGTTGGCGGAGATGTACGCGGAGGCAATACATCGTGGAGAGCTGCCATGCACGCTGCGTGAGGCTCTGGTGGTGCCACTCCCCAAGACAAACTATAGGGAAGCATCGGTCACCGACTTCCGTCCATTATCGATGCTAAACAGTGACTTTAAGATCCTTAGTAAGATCATGGCCGGCCAACTGCTCCCCCTCATGACCACACTGATACATGCTGACCAGAATGGTTTTGTCCCTGGTCGCAGCACCTCCCTGAATCTTAGGCGAATCTTCACTATCTTACACATGCCCAACGTGGCATATTATATGAGCCCCTTTTCTAATAGCTACGACCCAACTGCCCGAATCCATTAATCTGATCCTCAAGTACTCATACTCAGTGACCGTTTCCAAAGAAATAGAATTCATTGAAATAGTCGCTTTAGCTTATGTTTTCCTGGAGCTACATATCATAAGCTTAGTTTTATTAACGTTAACTTCCAAACCAAGATCTTTGTACAACAAACAGAATTGGTTAGCCAAGTTTTGCAATCCCATAGGAGTTTTGGATAATAGGATGGTGTCATCCGCATAAAGCAGAACTGGGATTTTCTTGCCTGCCAACTTGTCAAATCATCATTACAATTGGTTAAATATGTGATACAATTGTTTATATATAGAAGGAAGAGTGTGGGTGCTAGAACCCAACCTTGCCTAACTCCTCTTCTGATAGCAACTGGGTCAGAATTCACCATCATTACCGCTCCTGATTTGAGCAAAGGTATTGTCATGAAGTCGGACTATAAGGTTCAGAAGACCTTTAGGGACACCCATATTAGATAGTGTCAGCCAGATTTTTGTTCCTAGGTACCAGGTCAAAAGCCGCTCTAAAATCGACAAAGGCCACATATAGGTTTCCACCTCCAACATCCACTGTCTTCCATTTAATTGCTAAAAACCTCAAGACCTGATCTATTGTACTAATCGCGGGTCGGAACCCTGCCTGTAGATCGGAGATGGCTTTATTCTCTATTATCCATTCTTCTAAGTGAGACAGGATCTGCTTTGCAAAGAGTTTTTAGAGATTATCGAGTAGGCATATTGGGCGATAGTTAGAAGGATTGCAAGGGCTGCCTTTTTTAAAGAGGGGAACTATCTTGGCTCCCCTCCATGTCCAGGGAATGGTTTCTCCTGCAGCAACTGCATTACAGACCAAGTTCAAATAAGGAGCCCAGATTTCGGGGTTTGATCTGTAGAGATCACCAGGGATTTTGTCGAGACCCGGGGCCTTCCCCCACTTCAAAAAAGTTATTGCTGCCGTGGTATCTGCCAAGGTAAATCTGATGGGGGTGCATCAGATTTCCTGGTTTCGACCAGTTCCATGAAGTTTGATGCATCTGCCTCTGTGTAAAGGGACCCAAAATGTTTTACCCAAGTTACAGGGAGTATTGAGGTACCAGGCAGAGGCCGGGAGTCACCACAGTCGCTTGAAATCAGCTTCCAAAACTTGGAGGTGGCATTATCTCTTGCCGAATCCAGAAGAGCAGCCCACCTCGCTTCCTCCTAGCTCCTGCGGGCCTTAATAAGTTCCTGTTTGTAGCTCCCTCTTGATTGTCTTATAGGCTCTCTAGCCCCCCTTCTCAAATCCTTCAATAGCTTGAGCTTAGCTTCCCTACATGAATGGTTAAACCATCTCTTGCTGTACTTATTCCTTGTTTTGGCAGCCGTCTCTTTAATGAAATGTTTTTTGAGAGAATTAAATAAATCTAGATGTGCGGCCATAAGCCTATCCCCATCCTCAGGTAGACAGAGCATATGCTCCATTCGTTCTGCTAAAAGACTATGGGGGTGATTTTAACCTTGGCGGACGGCGGAGGCCGTCCGCCAAGGTACCGCCGTGAAATGACCGCACCGCGGTCAAAAGACCGCGGCGGCCATTTAAACATTTCCTCTGGGCCGGCGGGCGCTCTCCGAAAGAGCGCCCGCTGGCCCAGAGGAAATGCCCCTGCAACGAGGACGCCGGCTCAGAATTGAGCCGGCGTAGTTGCAGGGGTGCGACGGGTGCAGTTGCACCCGTTGCGTATTTCAGTGTCTGCAAAGCAGACACTGAAATACTTTGCGGGGCCCTCTTACGGGGGCCCCTGCCGTGCCCATGCCATTGGCATGGGCATGGCAGGGGCCCCCAGGGGCCCCACGGCACCCCCTACCGCCATCCTGTTCATGGCGGGTTTCCCGCCATGAACAGGATGGCGGTAGGCGCTGTCAGAATCCTCATGGCGGCGGAGCGCGCTCCGCCGCCATGAAGGATTCCCCCGAGCAGCGGTAAGTCGGCGGGAGCCCGCCGACTTGCCGCTTCTGACCGCGGCTGAACCGCCGCGGTTAGAATGCTCGTGGGAGCACCGCCAGCCTGTTGGCGGTGCTCCCGTGGTCGGTGGCTCAGAATGACCCCCTATATATTGATGTGAGGGAGCCCAATGAGGAATTTACAGCGTTCCACTTAATATTACGTTTGTTATTGGTCATGACAAGCTGCTGTACATAATCCTTAGAGTCAGAGACTTCTGATATAGGCAGCAGACCCTTAGTACATAAGACTAGTGGTTCATATCGACCATATGTCCCCACAGACAAATATCCAATAAAAAATAGTCAATATGGCTCCTATAAACTCCTCGCCTAAAAGTGGGGCAGGGTTTAACATCTGAGTGAGAACGGCCATTACAGGCATGAAGACCGTATGCAAGTGTGATGTCGACGATTTGATAGGCTGTTCTGCTCATTCTAAGACTTTTGTTCGATGTTGAATACGGAATTCCCCAGTAAATATCCTCTTTGTCATAGAGTTCTTGAGCCACTGAGTAAGGCTCGAAAGTCGCATTAAAATCCCCTGCAATTATGATATGATGAGTGGTTGATTTACTAGCTAAAATATTGTCTAATACAATCAAAACATCTGACTCACAATTGCTACCCACACTCCTGCTATATATGTTTACTAATAATAGAGGTTTTTCCTTGTGGGTCGATAATATTAAGCCTTGCAGATCAGCGCTACCCATATCTATTTCTTCAACCCGGCACGTAAGTGAACAATTGACCCATATAAGTAAGCCACCCTAAGGTCTCCCAGAAGTCACCTTACAGGCTGGGACCCAATAACTTTTAAAAACACATCTATACTTGGGCTCCAAAGCCCATGTCTCTTGAAATAAGCATATCTTGTGCTCGTCTATGAAATGGCCCCAATCAGGGATTCGCATTTTATGCTCGAGCCCGGCTATATTCCAGCAAATAATTTTTGCTGAAATATCATCTCGGACTTGTAATGCGTCAGTCGAAGTTTGAGAAATGATAGATGGGTTACTCGTAAGATTCGTGTTACACATTGCAACTATCAATGAACTGCTCTCAATAAGTCCCCCTGCGTCTTTGTCTCCAGTAGTATCACTCACCCCAGTAAGTTTGGAGTTAGTTATATTCCATCTAGTTACTACAGACCTTGTGTCGTTCTGGGTAGGCATTATGGTTTGGCCAGGGACCCTAGAAACCACATTTGGGGTCGAAGTTCCATCGAGGTTGTCTACTCTGGTTCTTCCTTGCTCATTGTCACTGGAGATGGCACATTCCCTAATGGTTGATCTAGACTTCAGGGTCTCTGAGATGTCCTGTATAGCACTAGCTACATGTCAATTCACATCTGAAAGGGTGGATGATGGATACCTACGTTCAAATGGGTAAGCATGTTGCATTTGGGGGTGAGGGGGGACTCTGGAATTGGGTGTTGACCCACTTAGGACGCATTTGGCCACTGGAGGATAAAAAGCTGTAAGTCTACACAAAGAGGCACCTCCTGCTGCAGGGCCATTTCTACACGAATTTAAAAGAAGTTGTTGGACCAAGGCCGGTGAGTCAAAATTGATAACAATGCAATCCCCCGTTCCAATCTTATTCAATGGGCCCACCCGTCCCACCCTCCTCACCATTAATATAGAGGGTACCATGCAAAATTAGCATTAACATACAACCAGTGTGTAACCTTGTTTTTCAATTCAGTATAGGTTTCCAGACTATTTGATCGAAATCTAGGAATGTTATTAATTACAAGGACATAAGGACAGGATTCCAGGAGCAGATATAAAACTCTGGGCTGTCCCCCATAGTTGTCTGAACTGAGTCTGCTGGGTCCAGGTCCGTCTCTATGGGGCCATATTGATGATGCTCACAAGCATTGGAAGCTTTGCTGGTGATAGTCACTGTGTTAGTAGTTGGAACTACTCCTACATTTCCCCTAGAAATGGTGGCAGTTGCCTTAAGGCAATTGTCATCTGAGTTGGTGTGCAACCTGACAATCCGACCCATCTCTAGTTGGTGAGGGTAGTCACAGCGATCCTTGAGTGACAGAAGGCCCTCATCTAAATTTGCAGAGGTCCTGTCGTTAGTACCAGAGGAATGACCCAAAATAAGAGGATGACAGTGAGATTGTGCGTCACCTTGCAGAGAGATATCAGACGTAAGGGGCTTAGTAAGCCCTCCTAATTTCTCCTTGATGGCTTGGAGGTGGATTTCAATAGGATGCAATCTCTTAATGAGCTCCTCCCTTATGTGCTCCATTATACATTCAAGCGCCAATTGGCCAGCGGCACTTTCTTGTGATATTGTAGACCTGCCGTACCCAGCTTCAGAACCCGGATTGTTGGTACTCATAGTACAAGCTTGTTTATTCCTCAGATTGACCTCACCACGCTTTCTTTTTCCTTTTAGGTTAGGCTCTGGATCGAGTACTAATGCTCCAGCTAAGAGAGCTGGAGTCAGCTGGGCAGATTCTGCTGTAATAGCCTTATCCAAGGTCACTGAGGTAGTCTCCCGGACGTTTTTTATATGGGCAGCTGGGGGGGATGCCATAACTAGGTGCGTATCTTGGGACTGCTGGAGGTGCGGGGACTGTAAACAAGTTTGTGAAAAAAGTGAAGGCGGGGGGTGGAGACTGGGGAGACTGGGAATGTTGAGATGGATAGACGGCGCTCAACTAGCTCTATCTCTTTGTCTAAGGCACCAACTGCCTTTTGTAGGAAACCATCTAAAGTTTTATTAGTTTTAGAATTATCTTGTAGTGCCACCCCCTTCCGTCTGCCCATCACTCACCCTTGTATACTTTCTCTCCTCTACTCATTTCTGTATACTTTCCTCACTGTTTGCTCTTCCCCTCCTCCACTGACTACTCTAAGGTGTCTGCAAGGGGCTCACAAGGACACTTCTGGCTCTCGCCACTTTTCTCACCATCAGTACTCTCAAATCTTCGCACTGCACCACTTCACTGGTTGGCCTAGGTCACTGGGGCTTCTGGGCACGAATTAAAGAGGGGCGGCCCGGCCCAACCTCTTATGATCGCAGACGGGCCTGCCCTTGGCCTGGGCTTTGCCCGCGCGCATCCCCGCGCAGTGGCAGTGCGCGGCACGCTTTGAAGCGCCCACGATGAAGAGGCCCGTCCCCGGCACTAGCGTCAGCAGCCAAGGATCCTGGGATGTGGAGTCCCTTTAAAATAAGCAGCACGGGGGGGGACTAGCCATTGGAGTCCGTCTGGGGTTCTACATTCTGGAAGAAGATGGAGGTCCAGTTCTCCTTCCCCAGGCAAGAGAGCAGCAAAAAACAGGTCAGCCCATCAGGGCAGCAGTCCAACAGAGTGTCAGTTCTTGTAGCAGCACAGCAGTCTTTCTTGTTTGCAGAGTATCCGCAGGTCCAGAAGTGTACTGAAGAATTGGTGCCTACGGTTCATACACTTTTGAAGTGGAGGAGAAGCTTCTAGAGGTTTCTCTTTGAAGTCCCCAGTCATCCTGCCTCCCCTGCCCTTGCTCTAGACTAACTACAGGGGGTATGCATCCCTTTGTGTGAAAGCATGGTGTAGCCTATTCAGGTGCAAGTTTGCCTGTGCCCAGCTCTTCCCTCCCATCCTGCCAGTGATGGTCCCTCCAGGCACACCTAAGCTCCCTATTGTGTCTAGTTGTCTAGCTCAACTGTCAGCTACACTGAGTCATGCGACCAGAAGACAGGTTACAGGCACTAAATGACTAAGGCAATAACATGCCAACTTTCTAAAAGTGGCATTTTCAGAACTGCAATTTAAAATCCAACTTCATCGTGTTAGGATTCAAAATTGTAACTCCAGAGACACCAAACTTAAACTGGTTATCTTTTCCCATTTGGAAATTACACTTATTAAATGTAATAAGGCAACTCCAATGTTATCCTATTGGACAGATTAGCCTTGCAGTATTGAAAAACAAAATTTAAGAGTTTTTCACTACCAAAACACGTAAAACTCAAAAGTGCATGTCCTACTTTTAAATACATTGCACACTGCCATTTGGGCTTTCTAGGACCTACTCAAGTGGGGTGGCTTATATGTATTGAAAAGGAGGTTTTGGGCTTGGCAAAATGTTTAAAACTGCACACACAGCTTCTGCAATGGCAGGTCTGAGACATGTTTAAAGGGGCTACTTAGGTGGGTGGCACAATCAGTGTTGCAGCCCCACTTGTAACATTTAATTTACAGGCCTTGGGCAGATGTAATAATGCTTTACTATGGACTTATAAGTAAATTAAATATGCCTATTGGAGATAAGCCAATATTACTATGTTTTAAGGCGTGAGTACAGTGCTTAATTTGTGCTTGTTGTTTCTGGTGCTGAGCACCAGCACTTATTTTTGAGGGCCGGGGCTTCTTCTTTGCCTCAAGCATTTACTGTAAGCAAAAGACACATATGGGGAAGACGGAGGAAGGGAAAAACTAAAAAGCGTCACAAAGGGAGAAATTAGAAAGCTGCAAGAGTGAGCTGAAGGGGCAGGGAGTAGCTTTATATGCATTGAAGAGGCCCAAGATGGCTTCAGGATTACGCCACCTCAGTATTCCATGATCACACATTTAATTGCAGCAGCCGCATGTTTGAGAGGAGGGCTTTGGGCACTGGCACATTTTTGTTTACAAATTAAGCACTGAGTAAGTACATGAACTTTAGAACTGGTTAGCAATGGCAAAGTGCTCAGAGTCCTAAGGTCAGAAAAAATAGAGGATGAATAGAGGAGGCACAATGTTTAGGGGAAGACCACCCTAAGGTTAACAGGTCTAACATAGAGCTTTCCTATAAAAACCAAGAGTGGTCATGTGGGAATGCACAAGTCCCACCCAGGAGATGCTTCCTTGATCCACAGTAGTGCAAAGCAGCAGGTCTTTCCACCAGAAGAAAAGTTTTCCACTAGAAAGTAAATACTTTATTAAGACTCTACATTGGTTTCTGTCACTTTGTGTAACTTTGCATGGATGCAAAGTATTGATAAATCTACACCTTAGGGAAGATTTACTACAATCTAGCACAGAACAGCATGGCAATCAAATTTGCTGTGCTGCATTGCACTAGGAGGTGAGAGACTAGATGTGGCACTGCTGCTTTTTTCTCAGCGCAGGTGCTCTTTTCGGCCGCCTAGCTCCAAGCATACACCTTTGGACCATAGATCTTTTCAGACTCTGTATGTGTGTAGCATACATGCACATTTTGAAAAGTTGAAGAAATAAAAACATTTCCTGAAGCATTATTTTTTGGCCCAGAGCCCGGCTGAAATGTTAGTAGATAGGGCTTTCTATCAAAACCCACAAGTGGGCGCTAGGGAATGCCCAGGTACCACCCATGTATTGTCCTTTAGATGCAAAGTAACGCAAAATAGCCTGTAATGTTTAGCAGAGAAGACAAACAGCAGCTACTCACCATTGACCCAAATTAAAGGGCATACTTATGAGCCCTATTGCATCACTTTTGCACCACGCAATGTGGTGTTGTGTGGTGCAAAAGTGATGTAAGCCCTAAGTCAGATTTATGACCCCACTCAAGGTCCCTTTGTGTGGCCCTGCGTGGCTTCATAAACCGGGAGTAATGCACCACAACACAAATTGCTGCATTGCGCTACTTTGCCCTGGGAAGGGGTTTAATGGGTGCTGTGTGGGTGTTCCCACGCAACTCCCATGGTTTTTGACACATTGCCAGATTTACAATACCTGGTAAACCTGGGAATGCACCAAAATCCTACACCTGCCCAGGGGAGGTGTAACGAGGATAAATATCACTATATCTCCTTGTTTTTTCCTCTATCTATGGATAGCACACACAGAAAGAGGTAACAGCCTCTTTGTATTGTTTTTGTGCAGGAAGGTGCTCCTTCCTACACAAAAACAATCCTGCATGCATGGCGCAAGGGTGCCTGCGTTGGCTCTAGACAGCCCATTATGCGCCAGCACATAGGGAAAGGATGGGAGTACACTGTATTCTGTAAATATTATGCATTCTTGCCCTTTTGTTCCCCGTCTGACGCAGGGCTGCCTAGCAATGTACCTTGCTGCGCTGCCCTGTGCCACATTTTTCATAAATCTGCTCCTCAGAGTTTACTGACACAGACATTATCTGTTCAAAGATACCAGGAAGGGGTAACAAGCATTTACAATGCATCGGGTCTCGCGTTTGCTCATGTTAGAGCTGATCGCGTTGTAAACTCCTAACCTGACTTTTCACCTATTGGGCAAAAGTGCATTAATGTACATAACCCGAAAAAGTGAAATCAAGTAGGTAAAGCGCTCGACTTCTGCCAAGCGAGATCGGGCTTGTAAATTAGAGAAAAAGAAGTCCACGAGCCCGATGGAAAACAGCGAGCCTCGCATGTTTTCTGTACTTGGTCGCTGCACTGGAGGAGGGCTTGCCACCGGAAAAGGCATGCCATATGCGTGCCTTCGACTAATGAAAGCAAGCAGATTTTATTAGGGAAGCCCACCAACCAATAAAAAACACTGACGTGAAGTTGACAGGGCTCCGAGCCCTTTGATAAATACAAAAGAGTCTCCCTGCAAAACGCATGCGCGAGCGCATGCAACGCAGGCTCGACCCTAAAAAGGAACGTTGGGTAAAGCGGAAATGAACAATTTGGAGAAGGTGATGAGAGGTGTTTAGATCTAGGGAGAGGGTTTAGAGAGGGAGTATTTGCTGCTAGGTGGTACTGTACAACCTCAGCATGGTAACACTTTCTAAAAAAATGGAAAAAATATTGAAAACGAAATAATGTGATGCCGTTTATGATTTTATATTTGTTCATATTATATTTTTGTTGAGAGAAAGAGCTAGTACACTTTGATAGTGTACACACAAAAATACATATGCATTGCAGCTTTGACTTTGTTTCCTGACTCCATGTGCACTGTACAAAGAAACTAAAATAAATATAATCGCATACCAAAATGTGAAAAGAACATTTCAAACTTCTGTGTAACTTTTTTTAATGAAAGGCTATAAGCGACATTTTTAAAGAATGAGCTGTACTTTGAAGTTATGAACAAGAACAATGTTTTCCTGAGTTACTGCAAAATATTTTTGTTAGATAAAAGGTTTTGGTGTCCTGTTATAGCATATGAGTGCTGCTGGTGTGTTTTTAACCAGTTTATGGTAAAGCGACTCACTGAGACCGTTGGAGATCTTCCTGCCTCCTTAAGGAATGAAGGGTAAGTGGTGGCCCGTTCTCTCTTAGTTACGAGTTGTAAAGATGTTCTCTTCCCCTCCTGGATCAGTATCAGAAGTAAAAAGGACACGGCCCAATCGGTTTGCAAACACCTTGAGACCATATTGCTGGTCTCTGAGACAGAGTACAGTTTACAGTAATTGCACGTGCACAGATTCAGAAGAAAATGGTCGGGCGTGGGCACTGCTCTTTGTCAGGCTACAACTGAGGAGGGACTGTGGTCGCTATCTATAAATAAAAGGGGTGCTCCGTCGATATATTCACATCCCCCACTTGTGACATGTGATATGGAAAATAAACTGTAAATCCCACTTCTTAAAGTTTTGGCCTTCCCCTGCCCCGCAGTGTTACTAAGGTATTCACATAGGTCGAATTACCATGAATCCATGCGATGCAGTAAATATAGAGATTAGGCCAATGTCAAATTCTCTGAAAGGCAGAGCTACCATAACAGAAGCAGATCTAGACCATGGTTTGTCAGGGGCCTGTGGGGAATATTGTCGTGTTTTTGATGATTTTTCATTAAAATCTGTACCCAACCTTTATGTAGTAAGTTATTTGGAGGGATTCTTAGTAAATAGATTTAATGCTTGATTTAGGGTTTGGCGGACTGAGAGAGTACCTTGTCCACCAAAATGACAGACTGTTCTCTTTGTTGTGTGTTCCTTGGGCCACGATGTTTCCGATGGCAGTGCTCCACTGTATCAACATCGGAAACCCTAAACCAACAGCCCAACGGAGTCATTGAAGGTGTGTCACACCATATGCCCTATTTAGTGTGGATGGTCTGATGTTTTTTTTTTCAGTTCGGGACTGCCAGGTAAATTCTGGCAGCCAGGGACTCAAAAGATAGAAATGTAACCCCCATAACCCGGGAGAAGACTTCCACAGAGTCAGGGTAATTTATGTTTCGTTTTTCAAAAACAAGTTTCCACTTGGTCCAGCCCCTGTGCCCAACCCGTTGCACGCTGCCAATCCCAACTGTGCATTACTTTTGGCCATGAGCAAGGTGGTTTGGTCAAATGATCTTTACCTGTTTCAACTTCTGGATCATGTTCTATGTTTTTTCATGTATGGTTCTCGAATTTTCCATGCATGAGGGTTTCTTTTAGCACTCCCATGAGGTCAGACGCTCACAGTGCACCCCCTTTGCTGTAGAATGCTTTTCCATAGTGCAGAAATTGCGAATCATAATACATTTTCACTTTTAAACACACCCGAAAAATGTTCTACAGGATCCTTCTCCATGTGTCAAAAACTTCGTATGAGGTTGAAAGGATTCGTGAATCACTGACTCACAATTTTAAATGGCAGAGATATACAAAGGTGGACTCATCCATTTTGTTAGGTTTTCCATGACCAATCTGAGGGTGGAGAAGCCTGAAAGATTCAATAGTTTGAGGTATATTTGTGTGTCATTGGCCTATCTGACGACATGACATTTTCTCTCATATCCAATATCCATATATCAATATCCATATCTCATAGATGGATAGTGAATTAATTTACACCAAACATGACATACAAGTAGAACTTTATTCAGTGTGCTTTCGTTGCTTTGGTTTAAATCAGTGGTTTCCAACCTTTTGACTTCTGTGGACCCCCATGTTATCATCACTGAAACCCGGGGACCCCCACTGAATCATTATTGGAATCCAGGGACCCCCCCACTGAGTCATTACTGAAAGTCGGGGGCTAAAATATTGTTGATGATCTGAGCTGCAAAACAGTACAAAAAAATACAGAAACAAGTATTCCATCAAACATAAACACAAATGAGAGCCCATTTTCTTAATTTGCAAACAAATAAAATAAAAAATATATATATAATTTTAATAGGAAGGTCGGAGGTTTTCTAAATTCAATTGAAGCCACATCTCATCCATACTATATTCTGGTCGATGCACTTTCACTGCTCTCACTAATCCATCTAAGGATACTAATTAAATTGTTAGCCTCCAATTTCAAATTCCTTGACATTTACAGTACTTTTAAAAACTTTCAGTTGTACATTTAGCATTTATAAATACTTTATTAATCTGTTAATATGAGTTCATTTTTTAGGCACTCTCGGACCCCCTGAGGAGGCTTCGTAGACCCCCAGGGGTACCAGGTCCACAGGTTGGAAACCACTGGTTTAAATCCATTCAAACATTTTTTAGATGTATGCATATTAAAGAAGGTACCTGGCGGACTTGAAATGGTTAACAATTTTGTATACAAAAAGGATTAGGAAAGAATAGTTAAGGTTGAAATATGAATAGTGCATTAGTAAAAGCCAATATAGCAACTGGGAAACCTTTTATGCACTAGTGTTACTCGATGTCAAATAGTGCATAAGCATAAAAAGTAAGAAGAGACTTACTATTGGAATCCCTTTTTCTAGCATTGGGAAAAGCCAATACAGTAATTGAAAAAAACATTCCCCCAACCTACTCCAACACATACTGCTAAAGAGAAAAGAGCATATGTAGATGTATTCTAAAAAACAGAACACACCAATATCTGAACAATGAGATTGAATGGCAACATCCCACAATAATAAACACCATTACCATCTTGATAAAGACCATAGTGGATAGTAAAGAGGAAAAAAGGAAAAGGGAAGGACAAGAGATGGGGCATCCACGAAACAACGGGTGCTCATTTTGCAATTGAATACATTTCAAATTTCTGTAACTGGACCGGTGAGTGAACCATACTGAAGGAAAGAGAAGTGTTCAGCCTATCTATGGGGTATCAGGTCTGCCTTAGCCAGATTCTTCAGCACGTCGACCAAACCAGATATGGAGGAAGGTAGAAGGTGGATTAATTAGTAGGTGATGCATCAGAACTAGCAGAATCCTCTGACAAAGTCAGCTCTAGGTCTGTTCTCTGTCCTGATATGTCTAGGTACTTGAGGTCATCACAAATACATCCTCAGCCCTGCTGTCTCCAATCCCTGGGGTGAGTGTCTGTGGGATCAGTTCCTTAGCAAAAACCCCTGCAACCCCCGCAGTGCTGAGGGGGGCTCCAAGCTCCAGGGCCCCCTCTCAGCAGAGTACCTTGGATTGAGAGCTCCTGGGTATGTCCACATGGGGGGGGCCTCCATGTAATTTAAAGGGGGGGGCCCTCAAGTTTCATTATGCCACTGTGTGGGTGTTTTGCTTCACTAATGACCGAGCTGAAACACTCATGCACTGACAAAAATCTCTGGAATGTGCTTCTTAGTCCAAAGAAGACATTTATTATTTCAATACGCAAGGTTCCCAAAAGGAGATTAGCATGCTGAAAGCACACGTTTAAAAATGGTAACAGCAATGAAATGAAAACATGCACAAATGATTCTCCACTGCAATGTACATAGCAAATAGACGTATCTATATTATAACACAAAGCAAATAATAAGCTAAAAAATATGCATCACGATGAAGAAAGGGAATCACTGCTTCATCTCCCTCCTATTCAGCATCAGATCGCCAGATCCCAGAATCGATCGAGGAGAGAAAGATCAACTATCCTCACGGGAAGGATGACACACTCCAGCGTCTTGGATATGCCTGATATCTGCAAACACTATCTGTCCCCGGTCCATCTGGTCTCGGCCTCTTATACTGTGAACAAACAAGAGAGGAACATTTTAGAACCTTCCTCCCCCTGTAGAAGTTTATTAAAAAAATGCTGATTGCTTTAGGCCAGCTTTGAAAATAACATGTCAGGATTTGGCCACAATCCCAGGGTGCCAATTCAAAACAAGTCTGTTCCCTGCCGTCTGAGTACATTCTTATCTGCCTAAGCCCTTGGTGGAAAATGAAAACAAAAAATAAAAGCATGTGTACATTGTACAATGTGGAATACTACTTGCAGCTTTTAACGTGGCAGTGGATAATGCTAAAATAAAGTCAAAAGGCAAAATTAAGTTGGTGGTCTCTAATGTGACGGTGTACTGCTAGGCTTAAGTGCAACGTGGAGTCAGTTGTCAAAACTCACATATCATTACGTTCCACCCTTTTGACCAATGACTCATACCCTATAGTCCTAAAATCAACTTCTCTTTTTTTTGTTTAAAAAAAAGCATTACAAGCAAATTAGGTATGCATTGTACACAGCAACAAAATGAAATGACAAGAACAATCACTATAAAGCAATTGACGTGGGATTAATATTATAAACAGTTAAACCAAGCACACCTACAATAAAAAGACAGAAGGTTACATATTCTGATTGGGATAACAACTGATTGAACAGTGTCTCTAGGATAATGAGTTGGTATAGAGTCAGATGGAAACATCATGAGTCCTAATCATGTAAAGATTCACTGTCTACCTGTAATGTTTGCTGGAATGTAAGGGAAAGTGAGGTTTCCATACGAGAACAGTCAGCCAACTGGCAACTTAAACATGCTTAATGTGACTGGCAGCAGTCACCAGGTGATAACAAGCCATGTTGTTTGCTCCATTAGAATTGCAATCAAACTGGTTGATAGAACATCCATGGTACTATGCATTGTTCCCATGCAGGACTTTGATCTGTGAAGCACTATTTGTACCACATGGATCCATAGGTATTGCTCTTCAAAAGCAGCAGGGGTGTTGCGCTGCATAATTGATCAAACCGGTTCAGGTTGGGGGTGCTGTCTCACATGACCGCACACAGCACACTCATGTTGTAGTATGATCTGTAAAAGAAACAAGTATGATCTTTCTTGCAAATAAAATTTGTCAGCTGAAATGTGCTCCCCCTTTCCTTTCCTTGTTTTATGATCAGCAGGACATTATTGGGGCCCTTGGCTATAATTTCTGCATGTTCTGGAGGGCCATTTGGGGATTCCACCTACACCTTAGCAGCAGGGTTTTTGTCAGTTGAGCCAAAACCTCCCTTTCCTTGCACTGTCAGAAGGTCTGGGGCAGTCCCCTTCCTCAACAATCCTCCAGACACTGGACTTATGACAAGATGGCAATTTTGTAACTATGTAGGTCAAGACCTGCAGATTCTGGTGTGGCTCTGTGAGGAGCTGAAGCTCCAGGTTTTATTTCCCACTACACAATGGTGTTGGTGACCACAAGTGATTGTATCTGAGTTAACATTTTCATCAGGGCAGTTTCAGCATTTTGTAATGATCTGTTATTCAGAATATGGAGGGCTTCAGTTAAATGCTCTCTCCAGTTTTTAGGAGTCCCATCAGATATTTTTTTAGTCCAGAACCCCAGGGACATTCCTGGTCTTCTCTGCTTTTGCCACCTGCTCCAATCTACATATTGTCTTTAGATAGTGACATGCAACACAATGTCTCCTTCCTGCACTGTCCACAAGTCTAAAGCCTGTTGAATTATATCGTTTGCCACATCAAAAGCACACGGCTGCACTCACCCCATTCAAACTCATGTTTTTTTCTTGTCACTTTGTACCAAGGGTTTACGATTTTACTCAGAGGAGGGTCATGCTGTCTCCAAAAATCAAACAATCCCATAAATCACTGTGTCTCTTGCTTAGTACGAGAAGTAGAAAATTCCAAAATCTTTTATTTTCCCTGTAACAACATCTCTCTAAGTCCTGGACACATTTTACTCTGCAAAAGCTCTGTGAATATATCGTTAACATCCTTAACTTTTTGCTGGGTGTAATCTTTTAAAGAATGCATTTCAACTCCTGCCAAAAACTGTGGGCTACTCTGTATTTTTCATCTAAATATTGGCTGTGCACAAACTATGTTCTGCTGATGTAGCTCACACTGGCCCCGACTTTTTGTAACCTCCTCCTTACTGGAATATGAAAAATCAGACTTCCCTGCGACAGCTTGGTAGATATCAGCCTTATCTTGTAATAACTTATTCTGACAAGACAGTATAGATATAGTATTTTTTGTGTCAATCTGTGTCTTTCATTTCTGATTTTCATATTCTAACTGTTTACAACTCTCAAGCATTTTTCTGTAAGCAGACAAAAGTATCCAAACCCTCCTATCAAGAACAAAAGGGTCATCATTCCATTCAAAAAGCACCTTTTTAAACATATAAGTACAGTTAATAATTCTGTTTTATCTAAGCACCCATCCCAAAATTTAGAAAGTCCTGATTAACAAGAAAACACATTTGCCAAGACATCATAAGGCATTTTACCTTCACGTGCATTTTCAGACATGGTTTGCGGAGCTTCCTTTAACTCTCTGAATAAAAACATATTTTCACTTTTAAATCGTACACTTTCAACTTCCAAACTCCTTTTAGACTGTCCGACCTGTCTAAAATGTTTTGCTTCACTAATGACTGAGCTGAAGCACTCATGCACTGACAAAAATATCTGGAATGTGCATCTTATTCCAAAGAAGACATTTATTATTTCACTACGCAAGGTACCTAAAAGGAGATTAGCATGCTGAAAGCACACCTTTAAAAATGGTCACAGCAATGAAATGAAAACATGCACAAATGATTCTCCACTGCAATATACATAGCAAATATATGTCTCTATATTATAATGCAAAGCAAATAATGAATTAAAAAATATGCATCATGATGAGAAAAGGGCATCACTGCTTCATCTCCCTCCTATTCAGCATCAGATCACCAGATCCCAGCATCGATCGAGGAGAGATCAATTATCCTCACAGGAAGGATGACACACGCCAGCGTCCTGGATATGCCTGAGATCTGCAAACATTCTTTGTCCTCGGTCCATCTAGTCTCGGTCTCTTATACTTTGAAGAAACAAGAGAGGAAAATTTTAGAATTTCCCTCTCCCGGCAGAAGTTTATTTATTCAAAAAATGCTGATTGCTTTAGGCCAGCTTTGAAAATAACACATTGGGACTTGGCCACAATCCCAAGGTGTCAAATGAAAACAAGTCTGTTCCCTGACGTCTGAGTACATTCTTATCAGCCTAAGCCCTTGGTGGAAAAGAACACAAAAAATAAAAACATGTGCACATTGTACAATGTGGAAAACTACTTGCAGCTTTTAGTGTGGCAGTGGCTAATGCTAAAATAAAGTCAATGGGCAACATAAAGTTGGTGGTCACTAATGTGATGGTGTACTGCTAGGCTAAGTGCAACATGGGGTCAGTGGTCAAAACTCACATATCATTACATTGGGATAAGTGGGGGAAGCCTTTCTCACCTTCAGCATCGTCTCAGTCCTCAGATCCTTTCTTTCTGCAAGTCAAGTCTCATGCAGCCTTGGTGGATTAAAAAACAAGATCTTGATTGTTAGATTAGGAAAGCACTATCAGGTCAGCAGGGAATAAAACCATGTACTCAAGTTTCACCACTGTAAATCTTTGGTTGGCACCTTCAAAGGATTTTCTTGCTGTTGTATAAGTGTTATATCATCTGGGAATAGCAGAATTTAGTATGAATCTGATAGTATCTGACCCTTCAATTTGGCTTATTTCAGTATAGGCTTGCTAATGTTATAATTAACCAGACGCTGCCTTCAGATGAGGAGGATGCCTGGAGGAGGCCTCTGAACCAAGGCTCGGTGGGCCCTTTTCACCAGCTGCATGCCCTCTATCCAATATGGAGCCCCTACTAGACTGAAATTGTTGCTTCTAGCCCTGTACTTCACATCCTACATCCGATCAGTCAAGGGTTTGGATGCACCCTGTAGCTCAGCTGGTCTCCAGTCTATAGTGAGTACTATTTCAATAATATAGGGATACAATAAATGTACACAGAGGGCAAATAACGTAAACAAAGAGAGCACAAAGGATTAATGGCACAGGAACTTTATTGCAACAGGTTTACATTTGTGGTCCCTAAGGATCAGTTTTGTCCTTTGCTCTAGAGACAGGGAACAGGTGAAAGAAAGAGAAATAGGGAGAGGGAAAGAGAGACAGAGAAAGCGAGAGAAAAGAGGAAGGAGAGAGAGAAGATGAAGAGAGAAATAGAAAAACAAAGGAAAGAATGACAGTATAAGAGAAAAAAGGCAAGACAAAGAAAGGAAAATAAGAAGGAGAGAAGCAGAGAACGCAGGGGGGAAAGAGAACAAATCAAATGACAGAAAGAATGAGAAAAAATACAAAATAAATGGCTAAAGAAGCAAAAGAAAGAAAGGAGATGAAGGAAGAAAGAAAGTAGGAAGAAAAAACAAATAGTGAAGGAAATGAATGAAAGGAGAGGAAGAAAAAATAATGAAGGTAGTAGGAAATAGAAAGAAGAAAGAGTATGGCAGAAAAATTGAAGAGAAAGAAAGCAAGAGAAGGAAAAAAGAATCAGGAAAGGATGGAAAGTAGGAAAATGAATAAATAAGAGAAAAAAAGAGAAAGAGAAAAAGACAATAAGAAAAAAACAAGTTGGAGGGACATGGAGAAAAGTACAATGGTGGAGGAAAAAAGGCAAACAAAAAGGAAAAAGTTCAGTAAGTAAACAAAGCTAGAAAAAGAAAGACAAAGAACAGGAGGAAAGATGAAGACAGAGAAAGAAGATAAGGCAAAAAGAGGGAATGAAGAGAAAAAATCAGATAAAGTAAGACGTATAGAAAGAAAGGCATAAGACAAAAGATAGCAGATGAGAGGTGTAGGAGAGAACCCAAGAAAGGAAAAATAAACAGAGAAAGGAGAAAGACAGAAATCTGAGTGAAAAAAGAAAGAATAAAAGAACAAATAAAATATATATTGAGAGAAAGACAGAGAAAAGAAAGGTGAAGAGGAAAGAACTAGACAGAAAAAGAAAGAAGCAGAGAAAAAAAGAGCAGAATTGAAGAGAAAAATGAAAAAAGAAAGAAACAGAAGGGGTAAATAGAGTAGAAGGAGAAAGACGAGGTAGAAATAAGAAACAAAGACAAATGTTGAAAAAATAGAAAGAGTAAAATAATGACAAGAAGAAAAAAGAAAGTGAAAGAAACTGAAAATAATAGATAACAAGGGAGGGGAGGAAAAAAGTAGGGGAAGAAAGTAGTGTAAAAAGACAGGAAATAAAGAAATGGGATTAAAGAGGGGTTGGAAGTAACTGAGACTGCTAAGAAAGACATGAAAGCAAAAAACAAGCAAAGAGGATTTTTTTTTCAGAAGAACCAAGGCGGCGTAATTTTGCACTGTTAGCTTTCACGTTCTCATAGAAACCGGTTCAGTGTTTTAAACAGCTGCCTTGTCTTGTGAGCAGCTCTATATTCTTAAGCCTGCTGACAGGAAAGTATCACTTGCGAGGTACTCAGTGGCAACTTGTGAGCTACTGGCAGCTGGCAATCAACCTGTTGGAGGCAACTACTATAGATCTCTCTCTGTGTTCTTCAGTATTGGCATGTGGCACTTAGCCTTGATGATCCTGTCTATTTTATTATGAACGTCCTGACAAATTAGCATCACATTAGAACCCACATCTCCAATCTTGGATTATTTTGCAGAATGTGTGAAGGAGATAGTCTGAAACATAACATTTGTGAAGAGCTGATCATTCGCAGAAACAGCACAAGGTAAGTGGCAGTCTAGGCTGCACCAACAGTCCCTGGGGAGTCTTTACTGGGTTTCACATATTTATCCAGTTTGTTTTGGAGTTAGAGTGGGCCAGTTTTATCCTTAACCATGCTACCTCAATAGGAATATTTGAGATGGTCTGGGGGTTTATTATGGTGTGCACCCATGGTGTCACCAGATGTGCTTTGGCAGGAGGACGATGTAAACCTACAAGCACTCAGGCAGATTTGAAAGACCTTTTAACAAGTTGCAGTGGCATCAGATGCTCAGTTGGCACCTCAGATAGAGGGTCAGGTAGAAAGGAACCTCTCTCCACCCCTGGATCTCTGAGCCAAAAGGCATGCAGTTCCTTCAAGGAAGCACACACAGGGAGTGGGGATGATCTGAGTTCATATCAGCAGCATCTATTGTGGGGCAGAGGAATACCTCATGCACTGGAGAAGACGCACCACATGAAAAAGACTAAGCTGGCAGCAACCCCACCCCCACTCCAGTCACACCAATGTACATGGAAATTAATGATCACACTGCTCACCACTGTCATCAAAAAGGCCATCAACGCTCAGCTCCATAAGCACATCAAGGAGAACAAAATCCTGGACACCTTCCAATCTTACTTCAGGTGCAATCACAGCATGGAGAACACCCTCCTCACCGCCAGAGATGAGATCCACTCGCTCCTCAACCCCAACCATACAGCTACCTTCATCCTACTGGACCTATCAGCCAGCTTCGACACAGCCTCACATCTCACCTTTCACTCTAGGCTCCACGCAGCCAGCATCCACGGAAAGGCCCCACAATGGATATGCTCCTTCCTGTCTGGCAAAACACAAAGTCAGACTCCCACTTTACCTGTCAGAATCTATGGAGATCAGCTAGGGAGTTCCACAGCGTTTCTCCCGGAGCCCCACAGTCCCCAACATCTACATGGCCAGCTTGCATCCATCGTCAGGGACCACAGCCTGAACATCATCTCCTACATCGATGACACCCAGCTGATCATCTTACTGACTGAAAACCCCACTACTGAAAAGAAGAACTTCCAAAACAGGATGGAAGCTATCACCGCCTGGATGAAGGAGAGCTGCTTCAAGCTTAACTCTGAGAAGACGGAGATCCTCATCCTGGGAACATGCACATCACCCTGGGACGACTCCTGGTGGCCATCGACCCTCGGCACCCCTCCACCCCAACAAGCCTTGCACGCAACCTCAGGTTCATTCTAGACTCATCGTTCACCATGACATGCCAAGTCAGCTCAGTCGCATCCTCCTGCTTTTACACACTCCGACTTCTTCGAAAGATCTACAAATAGATCCCAAAGTACTGCCACAAAACCGTAACCCATGCCCTGGTTACGAGTAGACTCGACTATGGCAACACCCTGTATGCCGGTACCACCTAGAAGAGCCTAAGGAAACAAATGCACATCCAAAATGCCTCCGCCAGACTCATCCTGGACATTCCCCACCGCAAACATATCTCCAGTCACCTAAGAGACCTCCACTGGCATCCTATCAGGAAAATAATTAACTTCAAGCTCCTAGTCCAGGCTTACAAGGCCCACCACGACTTAGGACCTGCCTACCTCAACCACCGCATGACCTTTTACTCCCCCACAAGATTTCTCCGCTCTACTCAACAAGCACTAGCCACTGTACCCCGCAGATGGAAGGCTTCGGCTGGTGGAAGATCCATTGCCTACCTCACGGCAAAGAGCTAGAACACCCAGCCCCTGCACCTCAGGCACTCACCATCACTACCTCAATTCAGGAAGGATCTTAAAACCTGGCTTTTAAACTGAAGCTCAGAGGACAAACCTTACGGGTGAGTAGTTGCACCTTATAAACCTTGATTTGATTTTGAATTGCCCAACCAATGAGAAAGCCAATAAGTGTGAGAAAGTCACAGTCACAAAATGACCTCAGTAGCAACATGGCCTAAGTAATTCAGAACATTGCTTAAACATTTGAACTAAGATCCTGTGTGTCACACAGCATGCCACTTGAGCAGATTTCGGGTGCCCCTCTCTGAGTTTTCTGTTATTGCATCTAGAAATATTACCAACAACCAATACAAGTACCTAAAGCTAGACACTGAACTTCTAAGTCCAGATGAGTGACTGTATACTCTCCATGTTTTCATGTTGAAGCAATATACTGCTTAATTTATGATGAGAAAACTTGCTTTACTCTAACATATGTTTACACATCATCATTAAAGACCCGGTTACTCTATTCCCCCTCACTGAGAAGAGGCAATAAAAATCACTTTAATTGGGTAAGATAAATCACTTAATCTGCATGCAGTGTACATCACGTTTGAACACTTTCACCGTGCGTGTGTGGTACTAGTTGTGAACTCTAATTTTGATTTGTTTTTTTTCTGATTTGTATACTAAATCATGCTAATCTTTTTTAACCCATACACTGAGAAATATAATCTTTCATGGATATTTTAGACACTCTACTACAATGAACTCACTTACCAACAGTTTGTAACACCGCTTGGTTCACTTGTACTTGTTATAAGATAGTGCCCTTTTTGTATGTTCACCCCATACTTTTTTCTCCAATTCTGATGGTTATGACTCTGAAAGTGCACTGGGGCCTGCTAATCAGGCCACAGTGATTGTGCTGTCTTCCTAAAATATGATGCAAGTGAATTGGTAACCCCAATTGGCAAGGACTTTAACCACCTTATAAGTCCCTGGTAAGTGGTACCAGTGGGACACAGGGCATGGGAGTTAAAGGTGTCCCCAGGGCCTGAAACAATGATTGTGCCATCCTTAGTGACCCAAATAAACAAATGACAGCAGCTCTGCCATTGCATACTGCATGAGCAGTGCAAAGTACTCAAACTTAAGTTTGCCCTCGCCATGAGGGGCGAGGTCACAGCACTATTTTAATATATGCCTGTCTCCCCTAAAGTAGGCTTCCTGAGCCCAGGAGACAGGGTGCATCATATTAAAATGTTTGACATACAAGTGCAAGCTTATATCTCCCTATAGTAGCCCTTTCCATTAAAGGGTGACTACAGGTGTTCATGGGGGCATAGAATAACATGGACTGGCACCTGGGCATCCCAAGGTTGTCAACTCCATTATAGCCACACTGAAGAGTGTCATGTGTGATATCAAACAACTTGTCTCATCAAACCTGACTTGCTTCCCATGTCAGATTTCATGTGTGAACAGCCCAAGGAGTCAGAAACAAAGGCCTGCCTGGGCGGGAGGTGTCACCTCTCTCCCTGACAGGATGGCAAGTGAATTGGTATATCAGAGTGGTAAGCTTCAAAGCCCACACTGCCTCTGATATGCAAGTGGGCTGTCTATCAGAGGAGGACAAAGGCAACCTCCTGCCCTATGCCCATTTGCAGCCTGACCGGCGAAGTTAGGTAGCCAGGAGGCGTACACCCAAAAGGTTAGCCACACTCTTAGGGTGCGTTACCTGGTTGGTACAGGCAAAAACGGGTTCTGCCAATTTTAAAAGTGGCAGACTAGAAGCTTCAGGGTAGAAAAGGTACAACACTCCTTCTGAAGAGGTCACTTCAGGGCTAGATTGGCTTCTAGGGCTAGTAGCCTAATGGCAACAGAACCTCAGATCTGATTGACTTGCAACAAAAGACAAGGAAGAGATCTTAGTCTGCGATTTCAGGACCCGCCCAAAGAAAAAGCCACCAAAGACTGCACCGGTGGCTACCATCCAGCAATTGCATGACTGCAAATCATCCTGGACCACAGACTGCTTCAAAAGGAAATAGGAACCTCTCTGCAAGCCAACAGAACTCCCTTGATTTTGAGGTACTAGTCCACTGCAGCAAAAGGCAGGAAACCAAAGATGAACTGGCCATTAGGCCCACTGAGGGATCAGCCAAAAGTACATAGTTTAATGCAATGCGGGAAACGTAGTCCTGACCTCCAGTAAATTTCAGGTGGGTACTACATTCCCCCGGGTTCTAGGACGTTGAAGTGACCCAAGTCTAAACTTTTCTGCTACCAAGGCTTGTTGGTAGCCATTCGGAATATTACTACCTTTATTTAACCCTGTTCCTCAAGGGAATCATGCAGCATCTTCAACCTGAGGCCCCAGTGGCCCAGTTATTGAGATTTTGCATCCCCTTCCTCACCAGCACCATCTAAGCGGCAAAACCAGCACCCCGAGATCTTGTGTTCAGCACCAGGGATAGTCAGGACAACTCTGCACTCTGGCCCTACGAACCAGGTAGAATTCAACTGACTTTCAGACCCTGGTCCTGGGACCCCCCTCACCTTACCATTGAGTAGTTTCCACTGAACTTGACCTGCAAGTTACCGAGTTTCTCTAGTGTAATTTCCCACTAACGCCAATGTTGTTGTTTTGCAAGAGTGAAATGCACTAATCTATTTTTACTCTAAAAATCCATAATTCTGTTTTTCTAAACTGATTGTTTTGTTGTCTAAAATTATATAAAAATCTGCTGTATTTTTATAAATTGGTGTTGGATTTCTTTTGAGTCGTATTGATTATTTATCATCCATGATGGTACTCTGAAATGTTTAACACATGTTCCTCTAGTAAAGCGTGACTGTTCTGTGCCACACTACTAGGAATGAGCTAGGGATTTATTAGTGTGAATCCAACTGACGTCTTTGGGGTAATGTGAAGGTATTACATAGTGTAGCCTAACTGGTTTCACTGAGAATACCCCACTTTCCTACTCTTGTCAAGCAGAGAGATTGCTATATAAGCAAAAACATTTTGACTCTCACTAGTGGGTTCATTTATCACCTCAGCTCCTTTTAATCTATTTAATATGACCTCAAGGACATAATATAGTACTCTCTGTCTACCAACAGCCATTTTAGTTGTTATGCCCTCTTTCTTCGCTCCTCTCAGCTGTGGGGTGCTTTTCCCTAGATAACTCCATTCACTCATCATCAAACCCATTCCATTGTTAAACACAGAAAATTCTATTGAGCTCCTGAGTGTTATGGGTGGTGGCTTGCACCTGGATCTCACTGACTGCTAACAGGATGGGAACGATGATGAAGCATGACAGCAACTAGGTGGGTAAGGGCCTTCCTTCCTTAGAACATGAGTACCTGGCACTGTGTTATGCACGAGTAAAGTATTCCTCTAAGCACTCATGACTCTTATGTTTGTTGCCTAAAACGAAAATGAATCAATTCTGAAAATATGAGAATTTGAATGAAACATTATTAAGGTATGTGGAAGGGTGAGTGGTCTTCTGAGTGAACTGAGGGGTTAACAAATGGAGAATCTAACACCCGTATCTGCAACATGAGTTAGGAAAAAATAGTGTCTTTGGAGATTTTAGCTTCCCTGTCTAATCGGAGAATGATCAGCCTCTCTGGCTTTCTTTTCTATATTGAGAGTTAGTTTTTGCGAGAGACTAGATCGGATAAGATTAGCTGGAGTATAATGTGTCAGTTTTAAATGAATATATCTAGGCCACAACGGATGACAGGTACACTTAATAATGCAGTATTTCTTAAATACTATTCTTTGCACAATGACGGGCCAATAGAGCTGAAGAGCTGAACCCTGAAAAGATAGACAGATGATCATTTCGGCAGATTAAAGATAGCCTGCAATGTACAGTTTTGAACCAGCTACTATCTTGAAAGCAGCGTCTGCAGAGATTCCAACTATAGGACAATAGTCCTACCTAGAGAGAGTTATTGCTTGATAAGCTCATTTTCTTCTAACGCAAGAGATAAGGTTATTTCCTTTTAAGCGTTCTCTCTTAATACAAATGTGGTTCAACTGTGCTGACTTGGGACTTGTCTAAGGGAACAATAACTTGGGTAGGAGTGGGTCCAAATATGGTGACAGTCAGCTGTCTGTCCAATCTTCGCTAGTGTGGTTTACAATCAGTATCCAGTCTAATCACTGCGTAACGTAAAAGCGTTAGCTCACATTATAGGTTCTACGTCATTAAAGCAGTATTTCCAACACCCTTCACACCTTCAAGAGTTGTCAAGGCGATGAGTTGTATGTCATCTGCATATGTTACAAAAGAAAAACTAAAATATTTCTGCTTTTAAAAAAGGTTTTTAATTTTGAAAAACGTCTGTGAGAGTTGCCAGTGGTGCTTGTATCACTGACTACTCTCTGTGAAATTGACACCCCCTTATTCTTTGCAGATCAGTTTCCATCCCAATTTAGGAAATGGCAACTTATCAATTATTTATGACCTGAATTGCAGTTGCAAACCATTGATGTATAGGTTTCCAATTCGGTATTTTGAAAAGGTGTACAGAACACATCGATCCCAAATACTGAATCAATAACAATCTCCAAACACAGTTTCCAATGCAGATTTTTTTTTCTGAATGGTAAAATTCGTTTAATATATTTTAAAAGAGTTTTACTGGTCGCAAAGACTTTGATTTGGACTTCAGATGTTACAACAAAAGGTTTTACAATGAGGTACTTTACCACATTAATTTTATCGCACAAACCTTTACCACGCAAATAATAAAAACACATTAATTTAACCTCTATGATGCATACCTTAACAACACTGTTGTTTTGTTTACATATTTGACTTATTTAAATGATTAATTAAATAAGTATATATGTTTAAAGAAAATGGAACATTGTTTTTATATTATCCTAGCTGTAAATGCAGCCGTCTCTAACAAAGATCACGTTTATAATAACCAACTGAGAAGGTCAAATGTTACTAAAATAAAGCTAAAACCAAAAACATAGTTTCAGGCATTCAACTAAAGCAAAAATTGGGTAGATTTCAAGCCACATTTTACATTCAAAAGTAAGTACACCTTTGGGGGCCAAGATTGCAGACGTGTTTCATGTAACGCTCCGGTACTCCTCTTTTATTCTTCCACATAGACACATTTAGTACACCTGAACTCTCCACATCACTGGATGGCCCTTGAACGACTCTCCCTAGTTGCAGGAAACTGTGACTGACCGACTGCTGTGCCAGACATGCACAAGTCACAAGATGGTGTCAGATCCTGTCCGGACCAATGTGGCTTTCACTATGGCAGGAAGCTGTGGGTGAACACAGCTGGCTGTGGTTGGTCTGCACAGCCATTCGGCCTGGGGACCTGAGGTGCCTGCTAACTCCCCTTCCGCTGCAAGTGTCAGATCCGTCGGCCGCAGATCACCAGGAAGCCCAGAACTGGCAAGGCCAGGAGGGGAGTGTCGGAGTGTATGGCTGCAGTGCAAAGCGTCCACTCTGCTGCGCAAGACTCACCAGAGACAACAGTGCAACCCTGCACCTTGGTCCTGTCTGGAGGCCCTGAGTTGGGAGGAGATCTTTGCCAGTAAACAATCTGCTCACCTGGGTCACAGGCCCAGCTGCTCGTGCTGCAACTGCCCCCATCTGCCTTACCCTCATAAGGAAGGGGCTGGGACAAGCGAGCTGGGGTTTTTTGGTACTGGTGCAACAATACGGAGGTGCTGCATGGGGGGACCTCCCCAAAGGACATACGAAACGGTGAAGCAGGATCCCCCCCACAATAGTCCCTTGAGTGGAGATGCCTCCTTGGCCACAAGAGGACCCCTGGTACCCTTTGGCAGAGATGAGTGGCACAGGACACCAGTGGGGGGCCCTCTCGCCCCAAAGACTCTACTACTTGGGACCTGCACTATTGATTTAGAGTTTGGTGGAGGGGTTACTCCGTCACAAATGTGATGGATATTCCATCCACTGAAATATAAATCCCATAGGATATAATGGTATTTATATTTCAGCAGACGGGATATCCGTCACCATTGTGATGGTCTTACCCCTCCACCAAACTCTAAATCAGGCCCTAAGATAGACAAATTCACTATGCAGTCGAAATGCCATCCAGTAGCCTGCATAAACAACAAAACCCATCTGTGGATCAAAGGATTATTTTACAGGCCATGCAATCCACAAGAGAAGTTGTCGAAGCCAAGATAGGAGAGGTGCAGATTGATGTCTCACTCATACGCCAAGACCTGTGCAATGTGGTCCAACTGGTGTCTGAAGCTGAAGGTAGGATCTCTACCCTTGAAGATGAAGTGGCCTTCCTTTAGTGCAGAGTAGTGAAACTCCTCATTGCCACAGCCATTTTGGAAAATCATAAGGACGACACAGCAAATAGGCCCAGGAAAAATAACCTATGCTTTGTTGGCTTTCCCGAAGAAACTGATAGCACGTCAGAACCTTGATAAGTAAACTTATAAGGAGACACGCCTAGGCCGATGAACCTTTTGACCACGTTCGGAGACTTCCCAATATGAGGTATCTTTCTGGCATCACAATCAATATCTCAACAACCCAATCAATCTCTCAGTGAGTAATCAACAAGATAATCAATAACATTTAATAGGAATCAATAACGACATCACCATGACCTTTCGGCCTTGAATAAACACATGAATCTAGTTAAGTGTTAGGATATTTATTCCCTATTGATTACAGTCTAATAGTCATTTCCATTAATCTCATTAGAAATCAATCTCATTAGTTACTCTTCAGATAAATAATTTGAACACAGTTAATCAACACATAGAGAATATTCATTAAGCATTAACACATCATTAATAAGAAGCAGCTTAGCAAAGTCTCAGAGTACAAGATTCAACAAAGCAAGAACTCAGTCATTTGTCTATTTCCGTCAGATTTTAGTGATCACCTTCACTAACCTCGAATTAGCATCGACATGTTGGGCTTCATGCAAAACAATTTAGCAAACACAAATTTGGAAAACATCTAACTATGGCCTCTATCAAAAGAGCAGTTGGTACCTAGAAAGAAAAGGCAAACAGACAATTACAATTTTCATCAGATAGTTACCCCTCCAACGAATCAGCAAACAGCGTCAGCCTTCGTCCTCAGGACATCAGTTGATTCACCATCAGCAAGGATAGGACATGGCAAAGTCTGAGTATGGCATAGCAAAAGAATAAGGCTCTTCCATCATATGGAGGCGAAGCAAGCATAGATAGAGGATGGTTGAAGTATCAGGAAGAATAAACAGCAAAGGCTCAAAAGAGCAATGGTAAAGTATGACTTAAGGCAGAATGTCGGAATAATGGCAATAGTGTCCCAATAATGGCTAATAATGGCTTGTCAGAATAATGCTAATAGTAATGGCTGATTTCTCCTCGGGTCATGCGGTTATATCAAAACTGTCGAACTAGCCCTTAATTCCCCATTGGATAATATTTGGTGCATCATTATCTCTGTCTCATAATTCTTCACGCACCTCACTGGAATTTTCCACAGAACACAGTTCTCATACAGTTGATTGGCTCCGTTAATTGACGTCTTCATTGGTAGGAATGTCAGGTAAGAAAAGTTACACTTTACGCTCCAGTCAGTAGTCCCATTGTTTTCTCCTACTCCAGACAGCCTTGTGCCTGTTACGAATTACACTGTTGCATTCAGCAAGAATGTCTCCTTGAGCAAGTCGGGTCCTGTAGGAAGTTGTCTCTGTATGTGTTATTTCAAAGTAAGAAATAACATGCACAGAGTCCAAGGGTTCCCCTTAGAGGTAAGATAGTGGCAAAAAGAGATAATACTAATGCTCTATTTTGTGGTAGTGTGGTCGAGCAATAGGCTTATCAAAGGAGTAGTGTTAAGAATTTGTTGTACATACACACAGGCAATAAATGAGGAACACACACTCAGAGACAATTCCAGCCAATAGGTTTTTGTATAGAAAAATATATTTTCTTAGTTTATTTTAAGAACCACAGGTTCAAATTCTACATGTAATATCTCATTTGAAAGGTATTGCAGGTAAGTACTTTAGGAACTTTGAATAATCACAATAACATATATACTTTTTACATAAAACACATATAGCTATTTTAAAAGTGGACACTGCAATTTTCACAGTTCCTGGGGGAGGAAAAGTAATGTTAGTTCTTGCAGGTAAGTAAACCACCCACGGGGTTCAAATTGGGGTCCAAGGTAGCCCACCGTTGGGGGTTCAGAGCAACCCCAAAGTTACCACACCAGCAGCTCAGGGCCGGTCAGGTGCAGAGGTCAAATAGGTGCCCAAAACACATAGGCTTCAATGGAGGTAAGGGGGTGCCTCGGTTCCAGTCTGCCAGCAGGTAAGTACCCGTGTCTTCGGAGGGCAGACCAGGGGGGTTTTGTAGGGCACCGGGGGGGACACAAGTCAGCACAAAAAGTACACCCTCAGCAGCGCGGGGGTGGCCGGGTGCAGTGTGCAAACATGCATCGGGTTTCCAATGGTTTTCAATGAGAGACCAAGGGGTCTCTTCAGCGGTGCAGGCAGGCAAGGGGGGGGCTCCTCGGGGTAGCCACCACCTGGGCAAGGGAGAGGGCCTCCTGGGGGTCACTCCTGCACTGGAGTTCCGATCCTTCAGGTCCTGGGGGCTGCGGGTGCAGGGTCTTTTCCAGGCAGTCGCGGTCAGGGGGAGCCTCGGGATTCCCTCTGCAGGTGTCGCTGTGGGGGCTCATGGGGGACAACTTGGGTTACTCACAGTCTTGGAGTCGCCTGGGGGTCCTCCCTGTAGCGTTGTTTCTTCACCAGTCGAGTCGGGGTCGCCGGGTGCAGTGTTGCAAGTCTCATGCTTCTTGCGGGGATTTCAGGGGTCTTTAAATCTTCTCCTCTGGAAACAAAGTTGCAGTCTTTGTTGAACAGAGCCGCTGTTCTCAGGAGTTTCTTGGTTTCTTGGAAGCAGGGCAGTCCTCTGAAGATTCAGGGGTCGCTAGTCCTGGGGAAAGCGTCGCTGGAGCAGTTTTCTTATGAAGGCAGGAGACAGCCCGGTAGGAATGGGGCCAAAGCAGTTGGTGTCTTCTTTCTTCTTCTGCAGGGGTTTTTCAGCTCAGCAGTCCTCTTCTTCTGTAAGTTGCAGGAATCTAAATTCTTGGGTTGATGGAAGCCCTTAAATACTAAATTTAAGGGCGTGTTTAGGTCTGGGGGGTTAGTAGCCAAGGGCTACTAGCCCTGAGGGTGGGTACACCCTCTTTGTGCCTCCTCCCAAGGGGAGGGGGTCACAATCCTATCCCTATTGGGGGAATCCTCCATCTGCAAGATGGAGGATTTCTAAAAGTTAGAGTCACTTCAGCTCAGGACACCTTAGGGGCTGTCCTGACTGGCCAGTGACTCCTCCTTGTTATTCTCATTATTTCCTCCGGCCTTGCCGCCAAAAGTGGGGCCGTGGCCGGAGGGGGCGGGCAACTCCACTAACTGGAGTGCCCTGCGGTGCTGGAACAAAGGGGGTGAGCCTTTGAGGCTCACCGCCAGGTGTTACAGCTCCTGCCTGGGGGAGGTGTTAGCATCTCCACCCAGTGCAGGCTTTGTTACTGGCCTCAGAGTGACAAAGGCACTCTCCCCATGGGGCCAGCAACATGTCTCAAGTGTGGCAGGCTGTTAAAACCAGTCAGCCTACACAGGTAGTTGGTTAAGGTTTCAGGGGGCACCTCTAAGGTGCCCTCTGGGGTGTATTTCACAATAAAATGTACACTGGCATCAGTGTGCATTTATTGTGCTGAGAAGTTTGATACCAAACTTCCCAGTTTTCAGTGTAGCCATTATGGTGCTGTGGAGTTCGTGTTTGACAGACTCCCAGACCATATACTCTTATGGCTACCCTGCACTTACAATGTCTAAGGTTTGGCTTAGACACTGTAGGGGCACAGTGCTCATGCACTGGTGCCCTCACCTATGGTATAGTGCACCTGCCTTAGGGCTGTAAGGCCTGCTAGAGGGGTGACTTATCTATACTGCATAGGCAGTGTGAGGTTGGCATGGCACCCTGAGGGGAGTGCCATGTCGACTTACTTGTTTTGTCCTCACCAGCACACACAAGCTGGCAAGCAGTGTGTCTGTGCTGAGTGAGGGGTCCCCAGGGTGGCATAAGACATGCTGCAGCCCTTAGAGACCTTCTCTGGCATCAGGGCCCTTGGTACCAGGGGTACCAGTAACAAGGGACTTACCTGGATGCCAGGGTGTGCCAATTGTGGGAACAAAAGTACAGGTTAGGGAAAGAACACTGGTGCTGGGGCCTGGTTAGCAGGCCTCAGCACACTTTCAATTCAAAACATAGCATCAGCAAAGGCAAAAAGTCAGGGGGTAACCATGCCAAGGAGGCATTTCCTTACACAACCCCCCCCCCCCAAACGAAAGAGGATGAGACTAACCTTTCCCAAGAGAGTCTTCATTTTCTAAGTGGAAGAACCTGGAAAGGCCATCTGCATTGGCATGGGCAGTCCCAGGTCTGTGTGCCACTATAAAGTCCATTCCCTGTAGGGAGATGGACCACCTCAACAGTTTTGGATTTTCACCTTTCATTTGCATCAGCCATCTGAGAGGTCTGTGGTCAGTTTGAACTACAAAGTGAGTACCAAAGAGGTATGGTCTCAGCTTCTTCAGGGACCAAACCACAGCAAAGGCCTCCCTCTCAATGGCACTCCAACGCTGCTCCCTGGGGAGTAACCTCCTGCTAATGAAAGCAACAGGCTGGTAAAGGCCATCATCATTTGTTTGGGACAAAACTGCCCCTATCCCATGTTCAGAGGCATCTGTCTGCACAATGAACTGCTTGGAGTAATCTGGAGCTTTTAGAACTGGTGCTGTGCACATTGCTTGTTTCAGGGTGTCAAAGGCCTGTTGGCATTCCACAGTCCAGTTTACCTTCTTGGGCATTTTCTTGGAGGTCAGTTCTGTGAGGGCTGTCACTATGGATCCATATCCCTTCACAAACTATAGTACCCAGTCAAGCCAAGGAATGCCCTGACTTGAGTCTGGGTTTTTGGAGCTGCCTAGTCCAGAATAGTCTGTATCTTAGGCTGGAGTGGCTGAACTTGGCCTCCACCTACAAGGTGTCCCAAGTAAACCACAGTTCCCTGCCCTATCTGGCATTTGGATGCCTTGATAGAGAGGCCTGCTGACTGTAGAGCCTTCAAAACCTTCTTCAGGTGGACCAGGTGATCCTGCCAGTTGGAGCTAAAGACAGCAATATCATCAAGATAAGCTGCACTAAAGGACTCCAAACCAGCAAGGACTTGATTCACCAACCTTTGGAAGGTGGCAGGGGCATTCTTTAAATCAAAGGGCATAACAGTAAACTGATAATGCCCATCAGGTGTGGAGAATGCTGTCTTTTCTTTTGCTCCAGGTGCCATTTTGATTTGCCAGTACCCTGCTGTTAAGTCAAAGGTACTTAAGAATTTGGCAGCACCTAATTTGTCTATCAGCTCATCAGCTCTAGGAATGGGATGGGCATCTGTCTTAGTGACAGAATTAAGTCCTCTGTAGTCCACACAAAACCTCATCTCTCTCTTTCCATCTTTGGTGTGAGGTTTGGGACTAGGACCACTGGGCTAGCCCAGGGGCTGTCAGAGGGCTCAATTACTCCCAATTCCAACATCTTGTGGACTTCCACCTTGATGCTTTCCTTAACTTGGTCAGACTGTCTGAATATTTTGTTTTTGACAGGCATGCTGTCTCCTGTGTCCACATCATGGGTACACAGGTGTGTCTGACCAGGGGTTAGGGAAAAGAGCTCAGCAAACTGTTGTAAGACCTTCCTACAATCAGATTGCTGTTGGTCAGAGAGGGTGTCTGAATAGATCACTCCATCTACTGAACCATCTTTAGGGTTTGATGAGAGGAGATCAGGGAGAGGTTCACTCTCAGCTTCCTGGTCCTCATCTGTTACCATCAACAGATTTACATCAGCCCTGTCATGGAAGAGCTTTAGGCGGTTTACATGGATCACCCTCTTGGGGCTCCTGCTAGTGCCTAGGTCCACCAGGTAGGTGACCAGACTCTTCTTCTCTAGCACTGGGTAAGGGCCACTCCATTTGTCCTGGATTGCCCTGGGAGCAACAGGCTCCAAAACCCAGACTTTCTGCCCTGGTTGAAATTCAACCATTGCAGCCTTTTGGTCATACCAAAACTTCTGGAGCTGTTGGCTGGCCTCAAGGTTTTTACTTGCCTTTTCCATGTACTCTGCCATCCTTGAGCGAAGGCCAAGTACATAGTCCACTATGTCTTGTTTAGGCTCATGAAGAGGTCTCTCCTAGCCTTCTTCAACAAGAACAAGTGGTCCCCTTACAGGGTGGCCAAACAGAAGTTCAAAGGGTGAGAACCCTACTCCCTTCTGAGGCACCTCTCTATAAGCGAAAAGCAGACATGGCAAGAGGACATCCCATCTCCTTTTGAGTTTTTCTGGGAGCCCCATGATCATGCCCTTTAATGTCTTGTTGAATCTCTCAACAAGGCCATTAGTTTGTGGATGATAGGGTGTAGTGAACTTATAAGTCACTCCACACTCGTTCTACATGTGTTTTAGGTATGCTGACATGAAGTTGGTACTTCTGTCAGACACCACCTCCTTAGGGAAACCCACTCTGGTAAAGATACCAATGAGGGCCTTGGCTACTGCAGGGGCAGTAGTCGACCTAAGGGGAATAGCTTCAGGATACCTAGTAGCATGATCCACTACTACTAGGATGTACATATTTCCTGAGGCTGTGGGAGGTTCAAGTGGAGCCACTATGTCCACACCCACTCTTTCAAAGGGGACCCCCACCACTGGAAGTGGAATGAGGGGGGCCTTTGGATGTCCACCTGTCTTACCACTGGCTTGACAGGTGGTACAGGAGACACAAAACTCCTTAACTTTCTGGGACATGTTGGGCCAGTAGAAGTGATTGACTAATCACTCCCACATCTTGGTTTGTCCCAAATGCCCAGCAAGGGGAATATCATGGGTTAAGGTCAGAATAAACTCTCTGAACTCCTGAGGCACTACCACTCTCCTAGTGGCACCAGGTTTGGGATCTCTTGCCTCAGTGTACAGGAGTCCATCTTCCCAATAGACCCTATGTGTTCCAGTTTTCTTGCCATTGGACTCTTCAGCAGCTTGCTGCCTAAGGCCTTCAAGAGAGGGACAGGTTTCTTGTCCCTTACACAACTGTTCCCTTGAGGGTCCCCCTGGGCCTAAGAGCTCAACCTGATAAGGTTCCAACTCCATAGGCTCAGTTCCCTCAGAGGGCAGAACTTATTCCTGAGAAGAGAGGTTCTCTTTTTGGTGTTGTGTTACAGCTGGTTTCCCAGCTGACTTTCCTTTTCTCTTGGTAGGCTGGGCCCTTTTTCCAGACTCCAGCTCTACTTTTTCACCCTGTGCCTTGCACTGTGTCCTTGTCTTGACACAGACCAGTTCAGGGATACCCAGCATGGCTGCATGGGTTTTCAGTTCTACCTCAGCCCAAGCTGAGGACTCCAGGTAATTTCCAAGCAAACAGTCTACTGGGATATTTGAGGAGACCACCACCTGTTTCAGGCCATTGACCCCTCCCCACTCTAAAGTTACCATAGCCATGGGATGTACTTTAGTTTGATTGTCAGCATTGGTGACTGGATAAGTTTGTCCAGCCAGGTATTGACCAGGGGAAACCAGTTTCTCTGTCACCATAATGACACTGGCACCTGTATCCCTCAGGCCTTCTACACTTGTCCCATTAATTAAGAGCTGCTGCCTGTATTTTTGCATATTAGGGGGCCAGGCAGCCAGTGTGGCTAAATCCACCCCACCCTCAGAGACTAATGTAGCTTCAGTGTGACACCTGATTTGCTCTGGGCACACTGTTGACCCACTTGGAGACTAGCCATTCCAGTGATAGCTGGAGTGGAGTGAGAAGTTGTTGTTTTCTTGGGACAGGCCTTGTCTCCAGTTTGGTGTCCAGGCTGATTACAGCTACGACACCAGGCCTTTTTGGGGTCAAAGTTTTTACCCTTGTACCCAAAATTGGTTTGTGAAGAGGCTCTGGGCCCACCCTCATGTGCAGATTTTTGGGGGCCTGTAGAAGACTCTTTACTAATTTTGTTTTTGGATGCCTCACCACCCTTCCCCTTGGGAGGTTTTGTGACCCCTTTCTTTTGGTCACCCCCTGTGGAAGTCTTGGACACCCTAGTCTTGACCCAATGGTCCGCCTTCTTTCCCAATTCTTGGGGAGAAATTGGTCCTAGGTCTACCAGATGCTGATGCAGTTTATCATTGAAACAATTACTTAATAGGTGTTCTTTCACAAATAAATTGTACAGCCCATCATAATTACTTACACCACTGCCTTGAATCCAACCATCTAGTGTTTTTACTGAGTAGTCTACAAAGTCAACCCAGGTCTGGCTTGAGGATTTTTGAGCCCCCCTGAATCTAATCCTATACTCCTCAGTGGAGAATCCAAAGCCCTCAATCAGGGTACCCTTCATGAGGTCATAAGATTCTGCATCTTTTCCAGAGAGTGTGAGGAGTCTATCCCTACACTTTCAAGTGAACATTTCCCAAAGGAGAGCACCCCAGTGAGATTTGTTCACTTTTCTGGTTACACAAGCCCTCTCAAAAGCTGTGAACCATTTGGTGATGTCATTACCATCTTCATATTCAGTCACAATCCCTTTAGGGATTTTTAACATGTCAGGAGAATCTCTGACCCTAGTTATGTTGCTGCCAACATTGATGGGTCCTAGGCCCATCTCTTGTCTTTCCCTTTCTATGGCTAGGATCTGTCTTTCCAAAGCCAATCTTTTGGCCATCCTGGCTAACTGGATGTCCTCTTCACTGGGGTTATCCTCAGTGATTTCAGAGAGGTTGGTCCCTCCTGTGAGGGAAACAGCATCTCTGACTATTATGTTTGGAGACAGGGCTTGAGACGCCCTGTTCTCCCTAGTTAGGACTGGTAGGTGGGAATTTTCCTCCAAGTCACTATCTTCATCCTCTGTGATACCATCCTCAGAGGGGTTGGCCTTTTCAAACTCTGCCAACAGCTCCTGGAGCTGTAGTTTGGAAGATCTGGGGCCCATTGCTATTTTCTTTATTTTACAGATTGACCTTAGCTCCCTCATCTTAAGATGGAGGTAAGGGGTGGTGTTGAGTTCCATCACATTCACATCTGTACTAGACATTATGCTTCTAAAAGTTGGAATACTTTTTAAGAATCTAAAATTAGTTCTAGGTTCTAATTCAAACTTTCACAAAACTTTTAAACTCTAAAAGAAATGCTAACAGGGACTAACATAAGGCCCTAGCAGGACTTTTAAAAAATTAGAAAAATAGTTCACATTGCAAAAATCAATTTCTAATGACAATTTTTGGAATTTGTCATGTGATCAGGTATTGGCTGAGTAGTCCAGCAAATGCAAAGTCTTGTATCCCACCGCTGATCCACCAATGTAGGAAGTTGGCTCTGTATGTGTTATTTCAAAGTAAGAAATAACATGCACAGAGTCCAAGGGTTCCCCTTAGAGGTAAGATAGTGGCAAAAAGAGATAATACTAATGCTCTATTTTGTGGTAGTGTGGTCGAGCAATAGGCTTATCAAAGGAGTAGTGTTAAGCATTTGTTGTACATACACACAGGCAATAAATGAGGAACACACACTCAGAGACAATTCCAGCCAATAGGTTTCTGTATAGAAAAATATATTTTCTTAGTTTATTTTAAGAACCACAGGTTCAAATTCTACATGTAATATCTCATTTGAAAGGTATTGCAGGTAAGTACTTTAGGAACTTTGAATAATCACAATAGCATATATACTTTTTACATAAAACACATATAGCTATTTTAAAAGTGGACACAGTGCAATTTTCACAGTTCCTGGGGGAGGAAAAGTTATGTTAGTTCTTGCAGGTAAGTAAACCACCCACGGGGTTCAAATTGGGGTCCAAGGTAGCCCACCGTTGGGGGTTCAGAGCAACCCTAATGTTACCACACCAGTAGCTCAGGGCCGGTCAGGTGCAGAGGTCAAAGAGGTGCCCAAAACACATAGGGGGTCATTCTAACCCTGGCGGTCGGCGACCGCCAGGGCTAAAATGACGGAAGCACCGCCAACAGGCTGGCGGTGCTTCCTGGGCCATTCTGACCGTGGCGGTAAAGCCGCGGTCAGAAAAGGGCAACCGGCGGTTTCCCGCCAGTTTACCCCTGGCCCAGGGAATCCTCATGGGGATTCCGACCCCCTTACCGCCATCCTGTTCCTGGCGGTTTTTACCGCCAGGAACAGGATGGCGGTAACGGGTGTCGTGGGGCCCCTGGGGGCCCCTGCACTGCCCATGCCACTGGCATGGGCAGTACAGGGGCCCCCTAACAGGGCACCATAAAGATTTTCAGTGTCTGCTTTGCAGACACTGAAAATTGCAACGGGTGCCACTGCACCCGTCGCACCCCTTCGACTCCGCCGGCTTCATTCGGAGCCGGCTTCATCGTAGAAGGGGGTTTCCCGCTGGGCCGGCGGGCGGCCTTCTGGCGGTCGCCCACCGGCCCAGCGGGAAAGCCAGAATGGCCGCCGAGGTCTTTTGACCGCAGTGCGGTCATTCGGCGGTTCCCGCTTGGCGGGCGCCGACTGCCGCCCGCCAATGTAGGAATGACCCCCATAGGCTTCAGTGGAGGTAAGGGGGTGCCCCGGTTCCAGTCTGCCAGCAGGTAAGTACCCGCGTCTTCGGAGGGCAGACCAGGGGAGTTTTGTAGGGCACCGGGGGGGGACACAAGTCAGCACAAAAAGTACACCCTCAGCAGCGTGGGGGCGGCCGGGTGCAGTGTGCAAACACGCGTCGGGTTTCCAATGGTTTTCAATGAGAGACCAAGGGGTCTCTTCAGCGGTGCAGGCAGGCAAGGGGGGGGCTCCTTGGGGTAGCCACCACCTGGGCAAGGGAGAGGGCCTCCTGGGGGTCACTCCTGCACTGGAGTTCCGATCCTTCAGCCTGGGGGCTGCGGGTGCAGGGTCTTTTCCAGGCATCGGGATTTTAGAGTCAGGCAGTCGCGGTCAGGGGGAGCCTCGGGATTCCCTCTGCAGGCGTCGCTGTGGGGGCTCAGGGGGGACAACTTGGGTTACTCACAGTCTTGGAGTCGCCTGGGGGTCCTCCCTGTAGCGTTGTTTTTTCACCAGTTGAGTCAGGGTCGCCGGGTGCAGTGTTGCAAGTCTCACGCTTCTTGCGGGGATTGCAGGGGTCTTTAAATCTGCTCCTCTGGAAACAAAGTTGCAGTCTTTGTTGAACAGAGCCGCTGTTCTCAGGAGTTTCTTGGTTTCTTGGAAGCAGGGCAGTCCTCTGAGGATTCAGGGGTCGCTGGTCCTGGGGAAAGCGTCGCTGGAGCAGTTTTCTTCTGAAGGCAGGAGACAGGCCGGTAGGATTGGGGCCAAAGCAGTTGGTGTCCTCTTTCTTCTTCTGCAGGGGTTTTTCAGCTCAGCAGTCCTCTTCTTCTGTAAGTTGCAGGAATCTAAATTCTTGGGTTGAGGGAAGCCCTTAAATACTAAATTTAAGGGCGTGTTTAGGTCTGGGGGGTTAGTAGCCAATGGCTACTAGCCCTGAGGGTGGGTACACCCTCTTTGTGCCTCCTCCCAAGGGGAGGGGGTCACAATCCTATCCCTATTGGGGGAATCTTCCATCTGCAAGATGGAGGATTTCTAAAAGTTAGAGTCACTTCAGCTCAGGACACCTTAGGGGCTGTCCTGACTGGCCAGTGACTCCTCCTTGTTATTCTCATTATTTCCTCCGGCCTTGCTGCCAAAAGTGGGGCCGTGGCCGGAGGGGGCGGGCAACTCCACTAGCTGGAGTGCCCTGCGGTGCTGGAACAAAGGGGGTGAGCCTTTGAGGCTCACCGCCAGGTGTTACAGCTCCTGCCTGGGGGAGGTGTTAGCATCTCCACCCAGTGCAGGCTTTGTTAGTGGCCTCAGAGTGACAAAGGCACTCTCCCCATGGGGCCAGCAACATGTCTCGAGTGTGGCAGGCTGTTAAAACCAGTCAGCCTACACAGGTAGTTAGTTAAGGTTTCAGGGGCACCTCTAAGGTGCCCTCTGGGGTGTATTTCACAATAAAATGTACACTGGCATCAGTGTGCATTTATTGTGCTGAGAAGTTTGATACCAAACTTCCCAGTTTTCAGTGTAGCCATTATGGTGCTGTGGAGTTCGTGTTTGACAGACTCCCAGACCATATACTCTTATGGCTACCCTGCACTTACAATGTCTAAGGTTTGGCTTAGACACTGTAGGGGCACAGTGCTCATGCACTGGTGCCCTCACCTATGGTATAGTGCACCCTGCCTTAGGGCTGTAAGGCCTGCTAGAGGGGTGACTTATCTATACTGCATAGGCAGTGTGAGGTTGGCATGGCACCCTGAGGGGAGTGCCATGTCGACTTACTTGTTTTGTCCTCACCAGCACACACAAGCTGGCAAGCAGTGTGTCTGTGCTGAGTGAGGGGTCCCCAGGGTGGCATAAGACATGCTGCAGCCCTTAGAGACCTTCTCTGGCATCAGGGCCCTTGGTACCAGGGGTACCAGTTACAAGGGACTTACCTGGATGCCAGGGTGTGCCAATTGTGGGAACAAAAGTACAGGTTAGGGAAAGAACACTGGTGCTGGGGCCTGGTTAGCAGGCCTCAGCACACTTTCAATTCAAAACATAGCATCAGCAAAGGCAAAAGGTCAGGGGGTAACCATGCCAAGGAGGCATTTCCTTACAGGTCCCATGAGAAATAATTTACTACAGCTACACACACATACTCCAGCTTCTGGAAAAGTACAGCTTCGTGTCCTTCAGGAAAGCAGCACATTGCACGTTAGAAAAACACAGTTTAATATGAGACCAGGCAGCTAGGCCCAGACCCTCGCTAACTAAGGCCTAGTGATTAATTTAGCAAAACCCCAATACCTGACTTTAATCATAATATGCTAATACAAATCCATACGTTATACATTATTAATTTATAATGAATAAGTTTCATTAGTCTTCCTATGCATTGGTGGCCACTCCCCGTGGGCACATTTCAAACGTGTGCATTATTTCCTACATTAACACATTTTCTATGCAGCTTCATTGCAGAATATATTGCAAGCTTTTCATGTTAATATTGATTTTAAAAGACACATTCCAACAATGCTGAAGTGCCCCATTTGGAGCAGTTTCTGGAAAAATGGATGGAATCCAGGATACCTAAGAAGCAGTTGTCCCTGGGTTTCACCATTGAGAGGGCGCACCACTCTCTGGCTTAGTGCCCCCACCAGGTGCTCCTCCTCCCCCATGATAGCCCAGATTCTGAACTATAGAGACAGGGCCCCAATCCTTTGTTCAGGCAGTCAAACAGGGGCCCTGATCTTTAAATCAGCTAGGATTATGATCTTTCCCGATTACACCAGGGTGGTCCAGATGAGAAGGAAGTCCTATGAAGAGGTCAAACAGAAACTCCAGAGCATACAAATGTAATGCATGCTTATATTTCCTGCTAGGCTCCAGGTAAACCATGACCCTAAAACACTCTTCTTTGACACCCTGGAGGAGGCGTGGAGGTGGGCAACTGAAACACTGGACCTTCACAACAAATTATTTCTGAGCGGCACTCCTCTCACTCAATGCAGCCACCTGCCAAGCCCAGGAGGTCGACACGATTGAGAAGAGTAAGGAAAAAACTCAGACTTGGGAAGGACGCAATCCAGAAGCAGCAAGAGCCCCACAAATAACCAGGATATACATGGCCTAGACCTCGACGACTGATCCAGATGTGGTTCTGTGACTGAATGTCAAACGTGACGACTTAATCTGACACAGTCAATGGAGGATTAGTACTTGGTGGTGACTGGTATCATACTGGTACCGAGACAGTTTCCTACACAGCATTTGTTTAATCCACTCTATCCTGACTAAGAGGAGTAGTTGTTCTATGGTACTGTCTTCTTATTTGCAATGGTTCACAGTTCTGGGGGTTACAAGTGCTTCAAAAGGAGAACTGGGAAGAAGGGTTGTCTTACTGAGTTCTGTTTACTTTTGTGTTCATGTTTTAGTCAACTCTTTCAACACATGTCACCACACACTATCATGCCTTATACTAGTTGACACGAGGACATCCAATGACAGGTTCGCTCACAGCCTATAAGCCCCCTTGACCATATCCTTAAACCACCTACACCGAGACCCATACTATCTTTAGTGGTTCAGTTTAAGTTTAAGTTTATGTCTTGGAATGTCAATGGTCTTCTCGTCCAGATTAAGCGGACAGCGTTCCTGAGCTATGCTAAAAAATATACCTGCTTGTTACAGGATACACACCTGTTGGGTGCAGACTGCCCCTTCCTGAAGCGGTTCAGGTATGATTGTGTGTACCGCTTGGGTAGGTACGGGGATCACGGGAAGTAGCGATCCTGCTCCATAAGTAATTCCTGTTGGTGGTGACATCCAATGTCGGAGATACTCAGAGACAGTTTGTTGGTCTGGAAGGGCTTCTTGAGTGCCACCAATATAACTTTTTGAGCAACTTCATTCCACCACAGATGCCTGTGCCAGTGCTCCAAGCATTAGAGAGCACCATCCTTACATTCTAGCACTGGACCGTGCTAATAGAGACAACTTTAATGCCTCCTTAGACCCCGCACGCGATTTCAGCACACCCACAAGGAGCCATGTGTATTGTGCTAAACAACTTTAAATCTGGATGGACTCCCTGGTATATGCGATGCCTGGACGGTTTGGTACCCTGGTGCCCAAGAATATACACACATCTCAGCAGCACATGGGACAATATCCCAGCTTGATCTATCCCTTCTCCCTGACACAGATCTCCTACATCTGACAAGGGCCACAAACCAATAGTTAGGCAGCTTAGGACAATGGACGGGACCCAGTTGCCTACCTGGTGTCTCAACACCTGGTACCTTGTGGAGGCTGCTATCTTGATTTCTGAGCATCAGAAATTCAAGCGTATTTTGAGCATAACACCAGTAGGGTTTCCTCTGTGGGGATGTTGTGACCAGCTGGGAAAGCCTCTCTTTGTGGGCTGGGACGGGGGTATCTTTATCACCTGGAGAAGTGCAAACTTGGCAAGATAACAGCGCTGGAATGCCAAATAGTAGACTTGGATCAGAGGGTCATGCTCGACCCCACTGAAACACTTAGACATCAGCTCCAGATCTCCAAGAAGTCGCTGAAATAAGTATCACTTGAAGAGGCCAGGCAATGCTGGATGGCTTCTATACAGAGAGTCTATGAATGGGGGGATAAAAGTGGGAAACTGCTGTCCTGGCTAGCCATCAAAGATATGACCTCCAGATTAGTCCCAGAGATTGTAGAATTGTCAGGGACCCGTAACCAGATAGCTGGGGCATCTCAACAGCATTTGCAGAGTACTACTAAGCACTCCAAGTTAGAGAAAGAAAGAACCCACCTCCTATCTAGGTTCCATAACTGGAATCCCCATAACCAGTTGATAAACGTCAAGCGAAAACATTATATATACAGAAACAATGATAAACATAATTATATTTATTCAATTGATCGATAAACAAAATACATTTTATATCATCATATGCAGTATTAATAAAAATAAAAATAGGACCTGAAAACATTCCCCCTACCACTCTCATACCAACATGCTCACATCATACTAACTCACTAATAACTAAAGTTAACCAAAGGGTCAAACAAAGGCCTAGCAAGTGTCTCTCTAGTGCCCCCCACCTGTAAACAAGCATAGATATTAATAAATGTATTGCTCTGTCATGAATTTACAGGTTTCAACCACATACAATTAGGACCCGTTACAATTCTTATAATATTTCTGAAAGTGGTTGTATTATACTGATTATTTCCTTATAGCTGTCGTCTTTCAAGTCCATAAATTCATAAATCCATCAGTATAAGATATACGGGATCCAAAGAGAGAGTCACAAAAGTGACTTTGTCTGGCCAAGAGTCGTGCTGACTCACATTTCGGTGCCAAATGACCAACTGGTCATACACCTTCTTCAGGGCACATGGTAAATCCACTGTAACCGATTGAAACACACAGGGGAGAATCTGGTCCTAAATCCAATGAATCTCCAAATCCAGAAAAAACTAAATGACTAATTGCTTGACCCCTACTATATCAAGGTGACTGTATCTTACTGGTTAGTGAAGTGAACCCTTGCATGCCTGTGCAACCTACCACCAACTATAAAACCATGCATCTATTATGCGTTATGTATCCCTCAATAGAATTCCAATAGTGAGGATTTTAGCACCTAAGACAAAACGACCAAAAGTAAAAAAAGGAAACCGAAAAAAACAAAGTAAAGAAACCAACAGAGAAAAAGATTAAGAAAAAAGAGAGAAAAAAGAAAAAGAAAATGAAGGAAAAAAGAGAAACAAAGAAGAAAAGAAACAGGAGGAAGTTTACCTACTACCCCTTAATGGATGAGTTTATATCTGTGGTAGCAATGGGACTTCCTATCCAAAATTTGGACATCTGGTAATGTCACAATAGAAATCTAAAGACCAAGCCAAACGAGCCAATTTCACTAATATTGCCGTAACACACACCTACACTATCAGATAAAGTACTCATTAAGGCTAAATAACGATATTATCTAATGTTGATGTCACAATGTTACTCACAATCTAGCCTGAAATATTAAAGTTTTAATAGATACTCAGCATATAAAGATAAGCATTAAAGGGTATAATGCCCGACATTCACTGCGCAATAGCTTTCCAATGGGCAAGGTATAATACGATGAATACTTTGAAACTGGTATCACAACCAGATACCTATTATTGATTGCCATTTTGAAACCCTCAAAGTTATTCCAGGTAATATTTACTCATTTTTTCAGAGGCCTCGTGTTAGTCCTGTATGAAGGATTCTTTCACAAAAGAAGTGTTTAACTGACCCGTTCCTCAATAATCTAGTACCTTGTCCGATTTCTCTGGCTACTCCAAAGGTGCGTTACTAGCTAAACACCAAGACGGCGTGTGTACCTGATCTGAATAAATCAAGTGAGAAATAAAAAAAGCACTACAAAACTCACCTTCAGCACCTATCTAAATCTAGTGAAACGTAGCTGCCATCTTTAGAGAATAAAGAATGAAAGGATAGTTTCTTATTAAAGTACAGGATATCCAGAGGCCTCGTGTTAGTCCTGTATGAAGGATTGCTTCGTGAGAGAAGCTTCTAACTGACACACTCCTCAATAATATAGTACATATATCCAATTTCTCCGGGTGCTCCAGAGGCGCTTTACGAACTGAACACCAAGACGGCATGCGTACCTGATCAGGATAAGTCGAGTAAGAAATTGAAAAAGGACTACAAAATTCACCTTCAGCACCTATCCAAATCTGGTGAAAAATGGCAGCCATCTTTAAAGAATGAAGAATGTAAAAATAGTTTCTTATTATAGAACAGGATATCAGTCCTCATATATTTAAGGACATAACCGTTCTTATCAATAGTCATACTCACTGAAAGTCATTCTTAGGGAATCCTATAACTACCCTAATAAAAGCTTTGTGGCCATATTGATAAATAGCAAACTCTAAAGAAACCTCATCTGTTCTTTGGGTACACATAGTTCTATCAAGGAAAAGAGTGCTTGTAAAAATCTTTAAAAGGCTGACCTGGTGAGCCACTAAATCCATAAATTGATGAAACTTGTATATATATTGAAGGCTAGAAGGCATTTTCCCAGGAGATTCTCTCATTCAGACCCTTAACCACCGCATTCAGATAGAAAATCCAAAAAATGTCTCGCTTTTTTCTATAGGTAACTGTATTTCCCAAAGATGTCACCATTATTTTTTCTAAAATGGTCCACCTTAGGCCGCTTTCCCTATGCTTAGCTTCCATGCAGTGAGAGACCAACGGAGCTTGAAGTCTTGAGTTTTTGATGGCGGATTTATGTGCACTAAACTACCAAGCACTCTAAACCCACCACCCCCGGACCTTCCCCTCCTGCATGACACAGCTCCCAGTGACCCTTTGTGCTGATGTGGAAGAGTCTATATTGCTTGACAAAATCAATGATGCCACTGTGGGCATGAAGTCGGGGAAAACATCAGGACCCAATTGGTTACACATGGAACTCTACAGAAACTTTTGAGATCTCCTCAGACCTCTTCTTATTGAGCTATTGAGCTATACTGGGAGGCAGTGGACAGAGAACCGTTCCCTACTGAGCTTGATGTCTCCCTAAATGTTGGGCAACTACCTACCCAATGGTTCTCTTTAAATAATGCAGAAGTCAAAATCTACGCAAAGATGCTGGCTAATAGGCTTCAATGAGTCCTCCCCAGCCTGGTCCACCCAGGCCAATGTGGCTTCAAGCCTATGAAAAGTATCAGGCATGAGCAGACTGCCCTATCTTATGCCACAACCCTGCAAGATCCATGTGCTTTCCTCCTAACAGACTTTGAAAAGGTCTCTGATTTAATCAATTGGTTCTTTTTGGTTAAGATCCTGCAATGACTCGTATTTGGCCCCAAATTCAGAGATTATATATGGCTGTTTTACAGTTGCCCCTTTGCCCAGGAATGGGTCAACTAGGCAATGTCAAATACATTCCTGATTCCAGGGGCACGAGGCATGCAAGCCCTATCCCCGCTTCTTATTGCTCTTGCTATTGACCCTTTAGTGTGAATCTTCTAGTGTAACACACAGGTTCAGGGATGGAAGTGGACCGGGCATATAAACTATAAGATTGCGCTATATGCAGATGATGTTTTTTTCCTGGCCAATTCCCATCTCTCAGGCCCCCGTGCACTGGAGCTGCTTAACCTATATGGGACTTCCTCCATCATGCAAGTGAATTGGCGCAAGTCCCTCTTAGTCCGCATCAAAGGCGATCAGAGCATAGTGGACTAACATTCTTTCATCCCCATTCAGAGGTTAAGCTTCCTCTACCTTGGTGTCCACATCTCCAGCAACTCTGAACTAACCTGGGCTTTTAACCTCTCCCCACTTATCCTTAAGATGAAGTGAAACTTGCAGAGATGGGAACAACTCCCCCTTAATCAACTGGGGAAAATCACCCTCTTCAAAGTGATGACTCTGCCTAGATTCCTTTACACCCTTCAACACTTACAGTTCACCATCCCCAACCAGTGGTTTCAACAAATGAATGCCCTGACTCTAACCTTTTTAAGCGCAGGACAACTGTCCTGCATAGCCCTTGTCAAATGTAGGCGACCAGTATACAATGGGGGACTGGGGATGGCAGATGTTAAGCTGTTCTAATGGGTGACCCAAATGATGGCAATTAGAGTGGCTGACGGGAGGGTGGGATGACCCAGCATACCAGCTGAAGCTTTACCGTCTGGGCCTGGACACCGTTATGGGCCTGCTTTTTTGTACCTCATTCCCTAATCACCTCCCTGAGCTGATGGCAACACCCATTAAGACCTGGTGCGCAGTCCTGTGCTTCATGGGGTGGGACAAGAAGCTCACCTGGTTGATCCCGCTATGGGAGGCATAGTGATTGCACCACACCGCTCACCTTGAGGGTTTTCGGCAGTGGGACAACATTGGTATATCGTTAGAAATTGGGTCTCTAGCTGGCAGAAGTAGTCACCCTGTCCAAGTAGGGACACAATCCTAGCCAGGGTAAGTCAGATCACACCCTAAATTAACCTGTGCTAACCCTGTGATATCATGGCACAGAGCAGTCAGGCTTAACTTAAGAAGGCAACGTGTAAGGTATTTGTGCAACACTTAATTACAGTAACACAGGGAAAGATGACAAAAAGTCTCCACACCAGTTTAGAAAAATAGAGAATATGAGTAAAAGAAAAAGGAAGGTTTGGGCCTAGCCATGTCACATTGGCAGTTAAAACTGCACACAAAGGCTCAGCAGTGGCAGGCCTTAGACAGGTTTGAAAGGCTGCTGTAGCGGGTGGCACAATCAGTGCTTCAGGCCCACTAGTATCATTTAACTTGCAGGCCCTGGGCATGTATAGTGCACTTTACTATGGACGTACTAGTAAATTAAATATGCCAATTGTAGAGAAGTCAATGTTACCATGTTTAAAGTACAATGCACCTGTACTTTAGCACTAGTCAGCAGGGGGAAAGTGCCCAGAATCCTAAAAGCCAGCAAAAATGAAGTCAGAAATCAGGAGGTCAGAGGCAAAAAGTTAGGGAAAACTACGCCAAGGATGCCACATCTAACAAGTATCAACACTGGGTATCATCTGGCATATGGATCACTTTCACTTACTTCAGAAACTGCATCAACAGTTCTCGCTAAACCCATACACAATTCCAGAAATGTTTACAACTCCACCATGCTCCATTCTACCACATCCCGATCGCCTTGCCAGATCACTTAAGGCTAAATTTCTGATGGGCCTTCCTGTTAAAGGAGCAATATGGTGGACCTACTGCACACTGTTTTAACAATGACCCGGAGATGCTCGTATCCCTCATACAGAAACTGGAGGGCTGGCTGGGTCTTTTAAAGAATGAAGACTGGCAAGATGCCCAGATGGCCCCCATGAAATAGCAATCTCTGCTAGGCTGCAACTGATCCAAGTACCTCCACTGCATCATTTAGACCTTGATGCTTATTGAAGATCAGGGTGATGACCCAGTCAACCTGTTTCTAATGCACTCAGATGGATGCCAAATGTTACCATGTAGTGTGAGACAGTCCCTGGATAGTGGGCTTCCAGCAGGGGATAGGAATGGCGCCATCACGGATTCCGGTTCTGGACAGGGTGGTGGTTCTAAACCTGAAAATAGAACTACTTGGAATACTAGAGGACCTGGGTGGCCCCCACTGTGAAAGAATAAGGGTGTAGGTGGCCACATTGGGCCAAGTAAGACAATGCTGGCAGGTGGAAATCCTTCAGGCTGAGTGGCAGATGGGAGTGTATTGGGGTGCCAAGATGGAACAACCAATATATCCGGCCCGGGGTTGCCCATAAAAACATGAAAAGATCTCGGGCAAGTGGTGATCATATTACATACTGGACAATGAAGAATAACGAGGTCAGGCCTGGGCGAGTGGGGATTGGTGTGTATGTGCTATTGTACAGTTAAATCGACAGTAGACCATGTTAGTTGTTTTCTGTTGTCAAGAAAATAATAAGATGGGTTTATCAAAAAAAATAAGTACTCTTTTAAAATAATACCAATAACGCAGCCCACCATCTTGTGGTCAATAATGTCTTTGCCTGTCAGCTAACAACACAACACTGCTGCCAACACAAAAATGAAGGTTCTACTGCCACCTACACATCAAACTAGGTAACCAATAACAGAAAGTAGGTCCACCGGATTATTTCTATGTAGTATTCAATATTAAGATTTTTGTTTTTGCTCATGTTTAATTCATGCAACTTAAAAATAGATATTGTAATTCGATTTAAAAGTGATCATTATAAAACTTTATTTCAATTACAAGGATCTTAAAAAGTGCAATTTACAGAGGTTCAAGTATAAAAATATCAGTTAGATGAAAAGGGGGTGAATAAATAAACACACAAAGTCATTTACCTAGTGCTTATAGGATAACCATTAAAAATCACCCCAAAATAGGTACATAGATAAGATCACTCTATACACTTCGAACATCTGAGCCGAAGGGCCATCAAAAATCTTGCTACTCCAAACACCACAACTCGCCTTGTGTCTGTACTAGGAATTCTGAACACTATGAGATGGTGCCTGGAGCCAAAACTCCTACAAAGGTGTAATATCCACCTAGACCTCGGATGTTTATAAAAGGGACATAAAAATAGCAGCTGCACCAAAGAATTGGGTTCTCCCTTACAGGCTGGGCACTGATCATCGATGGGGGAGCTTGGGTGTGCCATTTGCTGCACAATAAGCTTGTGGGGAGTGTCCTGTATGTGAATTGTAGACACAGTTTCCTCGTGAGAAGTGGAACAATCTCGTCAATTGTGTGTTCCTATTGGAGGAAGAGAAGGGTTTAAAATCTATGAACAATGAACTGAGCGATCCCGTGGATTTGGTCACACTTTTCACCAGGATTGATTACCAGTAGATCACTTTGATTCCTACTCTGAAAGTCTGGGACAGCTTTTTTGGGGCTTTCCAATGTTTCCAGCCCCAATCTTGTCAGAAGTGCCCTAAGGGAGTGCAGCCAGCGGATTTTGCTAGCACACTAGGACATAGTAAGCTTAACAAAACCCACCAGATAGGGATCTAGAGCATCTGTAGATCATAGACGGTGCTAAAACATTAGGGGCCAGGTGTAGCAAGCAGTTTTGCCCATTCTGTGTCTATGGGAAAATGTGTTCGTACAAATGGCCCTAGGAGTCTACACTCAATTTTGTGTTTGATCTTCCTGTGGGCCAGGTCTACAAAAATTGGGGTTGGAAGGATACTGCAGATTTAATAAAGATCTTATAAAGCAATGCTCACTTACCGATAAATTATCAGTATTCTCACATGCTGCACTATACACGACTGATCCCAAAGACTTTGGGACTGATTATGCGTCTAGCGGTCACTCGACCCCCAGACTCACGGTGGAGGTCAGGACCGCCACTGCTGTGGTGGTTCGATTGCCACATTATGACCCTGGGGGTGATCCCAACAGGTTGACGGTGGGTGCAGGTCACAATCAGCCAGGGAGATGCTGCATGCAGAACCCCCCTGCTGATTACAACCTGGTACTCTATCAGCGTTTTCATGGTGGTTTTACCACCATGAAAAACAGGCAGGCAGAGAACAGGTGCAGGGGGCCACCTCGGGCCCCTGAACTGCTGAAGCACTTGGCATAATCAGTGCATGGCTTCCCTTGCCCAGCACCCTCCCCAAGCCCCCTGCAGGCAGCAGCATTGCCGCTGGCTCGATTACGAGCCGATGACAATGCTACCGCCACTTTCCCGCTGGGCTGATGGGCAGAAACCTTGGTTAACGCCCGTCAGCCCAGCTGGAAAGTCATAAAGGGCCAGGCGGAGAGGTAGCCAGTGAGCGGGCAACTTCCCCCATCGGAAGTTCAGCAAACTCATAATCAGGCCCATAGTATTATAGATTTCAAGTTTGTTGGATAAGGGGAAGATGAGTTTTCTCGAGATGTAATGTCCAGCAAAGATTTGGGATGAGTCTTACACCTACCTAGTCAAAAGATGAAACAAACTCAATAAGCTTCTCCCTAACACATATGCGTCTCATAAATGGCTTTGGGATACCACTGGAGAGTACTTTGTCTTAGTATCGTTGAACTCCAACCCACACTCATCATAGAAGGACCAAAAATCATTAAATAACTGTTCGAGCCCATGAAGGGATTTTGATAGCAGTAGGGTGTCATCGGTGAAAAGTAGGGCTGGTACCCTCCTCCACCTCAAACTTTGGGTCATTGCACCTGTCTCTATCCAAGTGATCTTCGTCCTCATTGATGAATAGCGAAAACAAGGTGAGGGGCTAGGACACACCCCTGCCTGACTCCACGTCTGATCTTAAGGGGCTCAGTAAGCTTCCCATCCTCTCCCAACGTGACCTGAGCCCAGCTGTCTGCAGAAATTCACCTTAGAATGGCCAATAGGTTAGGGGGGATTCCTATCTCACCCAGCACTTTCCATAGTCTGCCCTGGGCACCAAATCAAAGTCTGTTCACAAATCCACAAACGCTACAAAAAGTTAGCTGTTATTTAGGATAAGTTATTTCCAATAGATGCAAATGAAAGAAAAACCTGGTCTAGAGTATTGATACTGGCACGGACCCCCGTCTGAAAACCAGAAAGGATGTTTCCTTCTGACATCGACTCCTGGAGATTTGCCAATATAAGAACAGTACTCGACAAAAGTAGATAATTATGCAAATGTAGCAATTTTAAAATTAATATATTTTTTTCCACAAGAACCATATGGGTACATTTTTTAAAAACAAAATCTCATTCATTTATTTGTGAAGTGCTACTAATTATTTTAGACGATTTTGCTAAAAAGAAAATTCACATACAGCTTAAATGACCATCTTTAAAAATAAGTGACTGAAACAACTACAACTTCTATAACAAAAAACACTAAACTTTATACATTATATAGCAACTTATTTTTTCTAGGTAAATAAATGAAACAATAACGTATTAAAATGTTTATTCCACAGCACTAACTATTTATATTTTGCAAAACAGGTACTGGAAAGACAAATAAAAGATAATATGAGTTATTTTTTGTTACAGAAGACAGGTAATCAGTCAATAAACCACCTGCCACAGTTAAGACACAACAATAAATGGTAAGGGAAAATAAATTTAAAATATTGTAACAGTATGAACTAATCACTAACACCACTAATGTATTTCTAATTTTAATAATAAATACACTAAACAAATTTAAAAAAAATTGCAACAGTTCTAAGTTTTTTTTATTTCACAAAACATGTCACACAGAGAAGTCTACTGGTTTATGAAATATTTAAAATAATAGTTACACAAATACATATTTTATTTAATTGTATTTCTTTTTTTTCAGACGCAAACAAGGAAAATATGCAACCAACTAATTATGCCATTTTGAAGAGCAACAATTGTCTTCTTTGACGCTCTAGGCAAATTTCTTACAAAGGAGGGACACACTGAGCCTAAGGGTCAATGGGCGTCTGTGGAGTACTTCTCAACTCTTTGCAAAGACAAAGCAGTTACTCTTGATGATTTTGTTGAAAAAACAACAGACCATAACCACTCTGACACTGCAACAGAGTTAAAAGTCTGAAAAAATGTCCAGCAAGTTAAACCTTTAGGTGCAGCCTCTAATGAACCATTTGGTTCAGTGCTAAAGGAGGTTTTCCAAAATGTCACTATGTATGGTACAAGTGATATCACCACGACTCCAAATTCAGAATGAATGGTTTATTGTAAAAACAGGCAAGTGCAATAAATGCAACCCAGAACATATAGTGATATTAACATTCCCCATGTACTAACCAAATCCATCAACCATGAGCCTTTTCTTCTGCATGGTCAGAAGGACCCTAAAAAATACACATCTGCAACTTTACATGATTGTAAAATTGGAAAATAGTGAAATCTGTATGATGGATGGGATATTCAACACTGTAGGTTGACTCAAAACATTCACTTAAGGCACCCCACTCCCAGAGGAAGCCACTGAGAATGGAACTGATCTTGCGGAACCAGGATGGTGGGATAGCATATGGGAAGTTATGCAGCTGGTACTTTAAAAATTGGTGACCTCCAGACATATATAATAGCAGGACCTATCAAACCTTCGCCTCATACCTCATTCGAGGCATGGCCAGTTCTAGAGTATGGGACCACGACAGCACTGCATCCGGAGATACAAAAAGACCCAAGTAATTGAAGCCGCCCTCAGCCAGCATCAGTCCAGATGCCAAGCACACATTTCGCACATGGCACCCCATTTTGACTGGTCCATATAGAGGCCCAATGTTTCTTCAAAGGTATGTCTTATCTGCAGAATACAGGGTCCCAAAATCTTGGGGTAGTCAGAAAAAACAAGACATCATCCGCATATAGGGTGATCCTGTCTGACAGCCCCTTGCCCCACTCAAAGCCGCTGATCTGAGAGTCCATCTTGACCTACATCGCCAACGTTTCCATAACAAGGGCAAACATTAGAGGGGACAAGGTGCTCCCCTGTCTCATTCTTCACCATATTGGAAATGGATCAGATCAAGCTCAGGCCACATGAACCGTTGCCGTCAAGTCTGTGTATATATGCTTTACTTAGCAGAGAAATCTGGGTCTGAAGTTCAACCGGTGGAGTAATGGAAATAGGTATGCCAAGCTTACAGAGCCCAATGCTTTATCTATGTCCATTAGGAGTATTGCTGCAGATTCCTCTAGACGGTCCACAAGCAATAGAGCATTGTAGACAGGCCACATATAATGCTTTGGCTAGTATCTTCACTACCAAATTCAAAAGGGAAATTGGGTTGTAGGAGGAATGATCTTCGTGCGGACGGCCTGGCTTTGGAAACAGCACAGTCCCTGCATGGCGCCAATCTGGCAGTAGTGTTGTCCGTGGCTGCAGAATGAATCACCCCCTAAAGATGCTTCCTGAGTTGGGGCATAAACACTTTGAAAAACTCACACAGAAACCAAATAGGTCTGGGGGCCTTTCCCCACTGCAGCCCAATCAGGGCGGATGAGAACTCCTCTACTGTGACCTCCTCCTCTAATTGGCCTCTGCCTACAGCTGAAAGAGTTTGAAGAGGAAGAGAATCCACAAATTCCATAATCTGCTCCCAAGATAAGACCTCTCTTCAAGCTTAAACCACTCTGAAATATGCAGTAAAGCTCTGAGCTACTTCTCTGGGCTCTACCCGCAACAAGCCGTGTGGATCGCGAACCAGAGGGATCGATGGGGTTTATTGGGTGGACTGACATAATCTATGGAACATTTTACTTGAATTGTACCCCCACTGATAAATGCAACTCTGAGCTGCTTGCTAGGTCCGTTTGGCCTCTCCCAGCAGGTTCTGCTGGTACTGCTGTTGCCCAAAATCCAGCCTGCTGCTGTGCTATATGCCCATCAGTCCGACGGCTTTGTTCCTCCAGTGTCTGCATCTGTGACTTAAAATCTACCAGGCCCTCTTCTCAACTCCTTCACTCCCGGCGCAAAAACAAATATCTATTCCCCGCAGTGTGGGCTTTAATGCTTCCCATAGTGTCACCAGAGATGATGCAGTGCCAGTTTTGAAGCTAAAGTACTCCTCGATGGAGCGTGGAATTCGCAGTCGAAAGGCTGGGTTCTCCAGATGCCAAGGTGAGAGATGCCAATTAAATGGTGGCTTCCTTGGTCCAATATGAAGATTAATAGCTATTGGGGAGTGATCAGAAAGTCCCCACATCAGGGTAGAAGCATCTGAGATTCTGAGCATAAACGTAGAGAGAACAAGGAAAAAATCGATATGAGATAGGGAGCCATGTACTGTGGAGAAACAGTTGAATCAATTCTTGGGGCTCGCCAAACATCAGCCAGCCCCAGGGCTGATGCTAAGGTGGGCAACTGGAACCTGTATATCTCAATAGAGGGTCCCCAAGCACTCCACCTGCCTACCAAGGGTTCTATCATGTCATTTCAGTCATCTCCTACCACCATCAGGCCTACTCGAAGGGCAGCCCACAAGCCGGCGATGAAGTCAAAGAAGGACTGACCAAGAGAGGGAGGGGTGTAGGAGTGTAAGAGGTTCACCATACAGGGTGCCTGTGACTATTGTGAACCTATCCTGATGATCTGAACAAGTTTTATTGTGTGCGAAGAGGACATGAAGATGAATTAGAATGCCTTCTCCAATGGAACGTCTCACAAACCCTGAATGGAACACCTGATTGTAGCCACATCTGGCCAGGCAGAGGACCTTGGAACCCAGGAGATGTGTTTCCTGTAGCAGGAGGCCGCCAACCCCTTATTGCGTTTTAAAACTGTCCCTGCTTAATCTTATCTAGGATACCATGGTTATCTCATGATATTACACAGATGCGACCAGCTGGATTATCCAAAACCGTAGGCCCCTGATGTGTCAGAGTGGAAGTTTCTGTATTGTAGTGGGTACTATGGGGGAAAGGGCACATGGCAGGTCAGCACATGTTAAACACGAAACCATAAAAAACAGTTCCCAAGTTCCTCCTCCATACTTCGGGAACTAGATGTATCTGTCATGGGGCAGGTCAATGCGGGGCCCCTACAGGGGACGCCACCCCTCCTGTCCCAATGGATCCCCATACCCAAAAAGCTTAGACCACTAGAGACGACAGAATCACTGCCTCTAGTGTGTGCAGTCGTAAATGTTGTGGCCCACATCACGTAGTTTGTGGACATCGCCAGGCTCCAACCTTGTTACCAGTATCATGTGAAGGCGATTTTACTTCTGCTGGAGAGCCTAGAAGCCATCTGTCTCATGCTCAAGTCTCTCTGTCTCATCTGGAGCTCCTCCTGGAAGATTGAGATATGTTGCACCTCTTCGCCAGAGTCTTCACAGGATGATCGCTTCTATCTCCCTGAGATGAATCGGAATCCATGAGCGGTGGGGTATGTTTCTTCAATAAGAATTTCTCATCAGTCCATCAGAAGACATCCACAGAGACTCAAAAAGGAAGGTCTGCGAGTTGAATATAACCTTTCAGACGAGCCAGGTAGAGGAGCATGAATCGCAATTTCAGTTCTTATGATATTATCCGACAGCAGCTTCAACATCTGTCTTACTTTGACAGCAAGGATCTATCAACTAATAAAACAGGCACAAAAACACCAAGAACATAAAACAATGGCAGCAATACAGAAAAAGTCACAATTTCTAGAATGGAAATGAATGGAAAAACAGATGTAAATGAATACGTTTTTCCATTTTGTAATATTTTTTTAAAGATGGTATTAATTAAAGAATTTTTACAAAAATGGTTATATATATTTCATTCTAATGAATGTTGGTTTAATTTTTTTTAAAGTGCTTGTATTTTTTTTATACAGTTGACAAACTCATTTGAAAATAATTGGTATGTGTATGTGTAATACAATAAAACAATTGTTATAGAAATGTGATTCAATAATTTAAAACTCAAAATAATATAAACCATTTTTAACAAATGTACATACCTCATTATAATAAATAACTATACATTATCTGTTAAAATTCTAATATCCTGCTCCTTTCATTTTTTAAATCATTTTATATATTTTTATCATCCCAATAATGTTTGCATTTGATTTTAAAAAAAGAAAAAAATGCTCTACCACCTATAAAAAAACAGAAATGTATAATAGCCATAATCCTAGTATCCTGCTCCTCATACAAATATTAATTGCATTTTTTTAATTTAATTTTTATACAACTTTTAATTACCCAAATATTTTACACCTGTACCTCAAAAAAGAAATACCCTCACATTTAAAATTAAAAAAGCATGAATCAGAATACCCATAAATGAATACACTTCCCACCCTGTAACCCAAATATCCAACTTCTTACAAATGTAATAAATTGTATTTTTTTTAATATAATGTTGTATATTATTTGTATTTCCCCAAATATTTTACACCAATTTTGCAAATAAATTAATATCCTCACACCCTAAGATAAAAACCAAGAAACTTAAACACACGAAAATGAATACACTCTTTACCCTTATCCCCTATAAACCTAATATCCCACATCTTAAAACTTTTTTTTTTAATATTTGTATTTTATTTTTTCAACACTCTAATAAATTACAACTATGTATGAAAATTGCCCACATCCTCTTAAAATAAATACTCATAAAGGAATAAAAAATGTGTTTCTCTATATGAGGGCATACATCCTCAAACCCACCCCTTTTATTGATATTTCAGCAGACAATGCACATTCTGACATTGTTGGGCAAAGGGGCCCATACAATGCCCATGCAATGGGCAGTACCGGGGCCCCTCCTGTGGCCCCAAGCACTGGCTTTCCGTTTTTTAGCCTTTTCATGGCAGGGTCCCCCCCATTAAAAGGTTGGTAGAAAGTGGTGTTGTAATCAGTCAGGTAGTGCTGAGTTCAGTGCCACCCTGGCTGAGTACAACCCTGACCCCTGTCATCACGTCTGGAACGATGTTCCGGGCGGGGACAGTGGTATTTAGGCAGGTCCACACACCAAGGTTGTAATTTGCCGGTTGGACCGACTGGGGTACGGCGGTCTGACTCCTACCACGAGTCTGGTAGTCCTACCACCAACCTCATAATGAGGCCGTTATTACATCTACTCCATAAATCGCTATCTTATCAATTTGTAGAAGATCTGAACAAATTTAATCAAGAAATGAAGATAACTTTATGACATGTCTGTCTGAAAAGAAAAGAAGCCAATACACATCCTAGTGGACAATGAGGTAGAAGAAAAAATTTAATTAATTCACCCTTCCTATCAAATTGAACAGCCACACAAAAATCTGGGTGCAATGATTATATGCTGAAGCAATCTATCTATCTATCTATCTATCTATCTATCTATCTATCTATCTATCTATCTATCTATCTATCTATCTATCTATCTATATCTGTCTACCTATCTATCTATCTATCTATCTATCTATCTATCTATCTATCTATCTATCTATCTATCTATCTAGTCATTTGTAAAGTGCATAGTTTATTCCCCAAAAGAAGAGATCTCTTGCCATTCTGAAACTGACAGGCTCATTATGAGTTTGGCGGTCCCAAACCCCCACCCTATTACAAGGTTTCCTCCAGTCTGACAAGACCGACTGGCGGAAACATTGAAATAGAGCATTCCCAATGGTCAGACCAGAGGGAACAGTGCTAAGATATAGCACTCAGCTACCTTAAAGGAGTTAAGTACTGTATCGTAGCACAGAGAGGGCCTACCAGCACCCCTGGAATGTGCATTGTCTGCAAAGGTAAGTCTTTCTCTATTATTGGCATAAAATGATGGAACAAACTTCTACATTCTCTGAAAAACAAACCACCCATCTTCAAGATCAAGAAAGCCTCAAGACACTGGTTGTTCAGTCTTTCCTTTTGATCAGTCAAAGTCCTTTTAGTTCTATTGTTAGCTAATTATTTTTATTTTTCTTGGTCATTATAGCTTGGTGGGTACTTAGGGCCCCATTACGAGGTGGCAGTGGGACTGCTGTGGCGGTCGGATGCTACATTACAAGTTTGATGGGCAGACAGTGTGCATTCTGATGGGCAGAGGGCCTCTGAACTGCCCATCTCATGGGCATGGATAGTGCAGGGGCCCTCCTGTGTCACTCAGCACTTATGCTCCGCCAGTCTGTTCATGGTGGGGAAACTGCCATGAAAAGGCTGGCAGAGAACAAGGTTGTAATCAGCCAGGTGGCGCTGAGTTTAGCGCCACCCTTGCTGACTACAACTAAATCCGCCATCATCCCATCGGGATCTTTGATCCTGGTGGGGATGGTGGTCTTTAAGCGGTACACCCACCAAACTTGTGATGTGGCAGTTGGACCGCGGCGGTGGTCCGACTGCCACCATGAGGCTAGCGGTCCTCTACAAAAAACAATGAAACATATTAGATCTAAAATGTGTCAATAGAAACCAATGGTACGCATTTAAAACTAGACTAAGATATGGTTCCATACAAGAAGTAGTCTGTAAAAAGTCACATGCTCTTACTGTGGGCTTAATAAGCTCTGTCTGTTCCCTAGTAGTGTGTCTCCACTTGAAATAATTACTGCTAACCCAGGGCAAACTGGCATTCACAGCCTTTCCTGGATTTTCAAAAAAGCTCCCTTCTCTCTATTTAAAAAAGTTCCTTTCTCCCTAATTTAGAGAAACAACTACTCATATACCTTAACCATGGTATGATGGTCCATTTATGCAAGGAAAGACAATATTTCAGGAACAGCCTGTTTAGCTTACATCCTGGTCCAGATAGTTATCCACCTGTTAAGGGGAGCAGTCCGATGGCATCATTCAAGTGGGGAGACCCCTGAAGTGGTGTAAGCTTTTGACACATTCCCATCTTTACAAAACCTTGTAAATTTGAGAATGCGTCAAAATTCATGGATGTTGATTGGGAACACCCACGCATAAACAACAGACAGAATGAGGAACAAATCAAACATTTACACCCAGTCACAGATCTGGGTTTAATCCATCTGTTTTTTTGCTTTCCATGCCATTCCAGTTTGGGCCCAGCCATATGCAAATCAGTCTTGGCCCGGCTCCCCATGGGAACAGTCCAGTCCGAACTGCCAGGCCAGGCCCTCCTTGGACCAGAAACAAGCACCCCGGGACCGGTTTCGGGATATCATCCCTCATCAGCCGGGTTAGCTTGAATCTAGTGGCACAGTGAGCACGGGACCCACATCTGGGCATTCCCTTCCCAGTCGTAGGGTATTCCCAGGGGTATACCCAGTCGTCAGTCCATTGGTGCCTAGTTTGATGGACAAACAGTGATCCAAAGTCAACTACCAACATTACCAGGGTCATCACCACCAAATCAAGGTTTTTGAAGTGTAAATAATCTGAACCGATTGCATTAATAAATATCAACACCAACAATAGAGTGGTACAAGAATATCAAGAACAGAAAGTCAAAGGACAGAATATCGAAAGGTAAGTGCATATAGGGAAGTATAGATTTACTATTCTTAACACCACATCTACATATCTTGAAGATATATGTACATGTAGGTACATATATAACTGGACGTAGGTATAGAAAATCTAGACTTACTTATCCGTCAACATATTTTGGGATATATTGCCTGTGATATTCTGTTCCACCAGTATTGTGGATTCGATATTCAGGGCGCACACCATCTAAATCAACTCCAGTGCTCAGATAGATGCCTCAGCATTGTGCAGGGCCCACAAGTGAAATCCTTACCTGGAACTGGGTTGTATTTCACCTTTTCATGGTTTTCAAACTCATGCACGCAACACAGAGTTTAAGTGTAAACCTAGCCATAGTTCGTCCATAGTCTCTCTAAGGTCATGATACCTGCCCATTGGACTCTGAGTATATAATGGCAATTCCTTCAAGACACCTACGCAAAGAAAACCAAACATTTGGAAACTAGTGCATTCCATATGATGAATGTTCCCCAATAAATACTTCCTTGCAAAAGTAGCGCAGTGTTTCGAGTAGACAGGCAACAATGGTACCATAAGTGAACCCAGAGTAAAATGGAACATTCTAAACTGAATAGAGAGGAGCAAAAAGACAAGCATTAGAATCTTGAAACAGAAGGTCAATATCAGCCATTATTGGCCCTCGGTCCCTGCGTGGTTCTTCTGGAAAGCCCAACATTGTAATGTTCTGATATTGCCTTAAACTCTGAAACCTGGGACTATACCCGCCATTAAAGTTCTGTTTCGGTATTTTGAGGGTCTATTACATAAGAGCAGGACTTTAATGCCCAGATTATCCTTCTCCTAAGGCTGGACTAGCCATACCGGGCATTGGCAATTTCCCCAGAAGGCTGGAAGGTTGTTGGGGGAGGAGCGCTTTTGTTACTGGGGGCTGGTTTTATAGCAGTGCAGCAGTTTTAAAAGTACAGCAGAGTTTCTTGTATATCCCCATGTTTTTGAGGCAACAATGAAAGTGCCAAGGAAACTCTAATGATTAATAATGTACCTGCTGGTGAGAGATTCGGGTTTTTCTAGTGGCATTTTTGACTCATCTAAGGCAGCTCAGAGAGTTAATAAGCCTGCTGCAAGGAGGGTGTACTATGCAGATCACAGAACAGTATTTTATGTGCATAACACAGTGGGATACTGCTTTTGTCACAGAGTTCCCTTTGTTAAGGCAGTTCCTAAATTACAATTATAATTTAGCACAGTGAGCTATAAACTACCATTGAAAAGCTGCATGCAAACTGCATGGGACATGTTAGGAAGTTATGTTTTTCCCAGTCTTTGATTATCCTAATTTTCCTAAAAATGTGTTTCCCCAGACCAGGCACTCTTAAAAAACGCCTACCAGTACAGATGATGTGAATCGTACACCTTGTAGACCCCTTTGGCAACATTTTCTGTACACTTTATTTGCACACATATGATTCATTGCCTCCCTTTATGTGTGTGTGTGATCTAAAGTGCTCCAACACCCTCGGCTGAAAAGAGAGGTGAAATAAAGCAAATGAAATATATGTGAGAGAGGGATTATGGAGAGATGAGAAGCACTGTTACAGGGTAATGTTTAAGGAGTCATTGAAGAACCCCAATAAAGATTGCTGTATCCTGGTGCACTGTGAGGTCATCATTTACTATGCTCTAAAATCCAATAAAATTAAATATATAATGAAAAATGTGTCGTTGAATATACAGTTAGAACAGTCTGCTCCATCCAAGCGGAATGTCCCAACAAAAAGAAATATTGATTCCAATAGATAACAAACATACCCGTCGACATGCGAAACACCAGTGGAAATGGCTGCTGCGAGCACAACAGCCTTGTAGTGTGAGGCTACTGTCGGTCAGGGAGGTTAAGAAAGCTCGGAGTGACTACTTGAAAGTAGCTGTAGCCACGCGGATAATTGCCAGGCGGCTAGGCTTCATGCCTACTTCCGGATCATCCGAGATGCACGGAAACCATAACTGAAAGAAGGCAGCTGCGTCAGACTTCTGACAGAAACCTCGGTCATTGCACACGTGTACTGGTCCAGAGACATGATATAGGCGCTTGCTGCCTGATAACCGTCAATAAAACGGCATGTAAGGACAGCATCATACGTACAAACATGCGTCTTACGAGTTAACTAAGGCCCAGCAGGAAAACAGTTACACACTTCATATGACCCGCCTCAGAGTGCAAGACTGGCCACCTGCCTTGTAAATATTGTAAATGAATATACGCACATATTTCATCCCCGGAATATATTTGGCAGGTACAGCTTTGCAGCGCTATTAATTACAGAGGCGCGGAAACATGCCCAATTCCCCTGTGCCCACCGTACTCCCCCACCAACAACCTCACAGGCACTATGACTACTGGAGAAAAGCCCGCAGATATTTAGGAAATGCAGGGGCTTCTGGCGCTCAACGTGATAGAGAGCAGGTGTTGTCTGCGTTAGGTAGCGAGCTATAAAACAAGGGGGGAAGGCAGCGAGCGGGAGATTAGCCGGCTGAACACCCACTGGAACGGGTGTAGGCGCATTGGTTGTGTCGTGTTCTGCCTTGTGGTTGCTGTCTGCTTCATCGGTGCTGCTATCTAGCGATGGATGCTCGACCTCCTGAAGAAGAGGTGAATGGTACTCAGGAGGCAGAAACAGATCAGGAAAACCCGGATTGTGGCACAGAGGCATGCCACCCAAATCAGAAGGGTAATATAGACGAATACCTTTTGTGCCCTTTACAGATGTTTGTTATGTTTATTTATGTTATTTGTAATATGATTTCTGAATAAATGCCTGTTTTATATTATAGAGTCCATGCAGTTTAAGGTTTGTGCAGGTATAACTTTGCTCTGTATTGCCTTAAGTAAGAATACATGTTGAATGTTATACATCGTGACCATATTGTTCATGATCAATAGTTGAAAAAATAACAGAAAACATGGACATGGGTTTTATTAATTACTTAGTTATCAAGATAATACACATGGGTTATAAGAGTATAAATGACATTCCTGGATACCTGCTTTTATTGCACTGAACACTGTGGAGAACATGCTTCTCAATATTATTCGTTTCAGTAAGTAGTCTTTTATGCTTACAAATTGATTTATATGTCATGTCAACATTTACTTGTATTTCTTTCTTACAGTTTTTCAGCCTTCCTCCTCCACACCTGATTTTATTCAAATTATATCAAGGAATTTATATTTCAAGGCACCACCAACCGCTTCAGTTTTCTGCCCAAACTCTACATTCTCATTTGTCTTTCTCTGTATTTTTTTGAAGGGACAAATCGAGAGCCGCTTTAGCCGTGGACAAAGTGGGCTACTGCCCGCGGTCACCACCTTCCATAAGTGATCAGGAAGTTCCTTCATAATGAGAGCAAGCATGAAAAAGCAGGTATATGATTTATCTAGCGTTTTGCGCCACGCAAGGGGGTGCAGGGCAATGCAAAATCTAGAATGAGGTTTACCATGTCACGCAAGACCACCTTGTGTGACACTGAGTGGCTTGGTAAATCTGGAGTAACACAAGGCAGCGCAGGTCACTGACTTGCGTTTCTCTGGCCCAGGGAGGCATTCCAGGAGTGAAGCATGGGTGTTCCCATGCATCCATCCATGGCTTTTGTCACATCCCCAAATCTACCATGAGTGGTAGACCAGGGAATTCGTCAAAATGGCATGCCTCCCAGGTGGGGCATAACAAAGACAAGCATGTTTATTTCTACTTGTTTGCCCCTCTTTCTATGTGTGCTCCATTCTGCAGCACACAAAAAAGGAACACGCCTCAGAAGTTTGTTTTTGTGCAGGAAGGTGCCCCTTCCTGCACAAAAACAATCCTGCCTCCTGTGCAGACACCCTTCACCATGGCCTGCATTGGCTCTAGGCAGCACATAGTGCGCCAGTACAAGGAGAGGGCAGGAATGCACAATAGAATGTTAAATATTGCGTATTCTTGCTTCACCCAGACATGCATGCAATAAGGTGTCTTGCTGCGCTGGATTATGTGAATTTTGTTAAATCTGCCACCAGATTATTGTTTACATTGACAGCTGGGCATGGTCACTTCATAGAATCTTAGAACGCATGCTCAGCTTGTCCAAACTTAACTCTTGTGCTCTCAGGCAATTGGTGGCAATTAGGTTTACAAATAATTTTTCTCTCTCATGTTGCTCTACTTATTTCACCTCACATTTTCTACTGTACCATTCGTCTTTTACTTCTCTCTCTCCCTTTCTCTACATATCTGTGTACCCACCCCTTTTGCTATTTCAACTCCCCATACCTCGTCTACATGCACCTCACTCTCTTACAATACTCCTCTATTTTCCCTGTCCTCTTTACCTCAATCTCCTGATCTTACTTCTCTCTTCGCTACTCTCTGAGCCTATTGCTACGTCTCCACCCTCTACCATGTCTCTCTACCACAATTCTATCTCTACTTCAGCCTCATCTCTACATTTCACAGTGGCGTAGCTAGCGTGCCATTAGCCCTAGTGCAAGTAAGAAGAATGGGCCATGACCACTCATCGGGAATAAAATAAAGCAACATTCAGGGTTCATGGACCCCTCACACCACTGGGCCCATGATGACATTGCAAATACTGTACAATTGAAAATAACCCATAAACTTCAGTGCTATTTTTCGTCTCTCCTCCATGCATTTCACCTTCCTCTTCACCCTCCTCTCAATTTCATCTCCCTCTTTACTTAAAATTTCTCCCCATCATTAAAAACCTCACCTTTGTCTACTTCTCTTTGAGCCCTCTCTCTGCCTCATCACTCTTACCTCACCTGTTTGCCCAATTTCTCTCTATACCTCAAATCTTTCACTACCTCCTTTCTTCTCTACCCAAATGCTTTTTCTCGCTCAATACTGAACCTCTCAACTTACTCCTCCATTTCATTGTTACCTCACCTCCCCACCACACCACACTCTTTCTACATCTGTCATCTCTAGCTCACCTCTCACACTACATTATTCCTTTCTTGTTACCTCTTTTCTATCTCTATCTCTACCTCTACTTTTACCTTTACCTCTGCCTCTTTTTCTCTATCATTCCCTCCTGTCTTCTGTCTATTCTGCTTTTCTCTGCTGATCCCTTCTATATTTTGACTCACCATTTCTATCTAACCTCCCACTCTACCTCTCTCTTCTTATGCATCTTTCTACCCCTACCTTTCATCTCTGTCTCAACATCACCACTATCTCTCTACTGCACCTCTTTTCTTCCAGCACCTAGTCTCTGTCTACTCTTCACTTGCTCTGTATATATTTCATTGTGGTATATAGTCTTTATCTAAACTGTCTGTCTATACCCCTTCCTATTTATCTGCTCTCGCTAACTCACCCCTCACTACCTTGTATCTCTCTATACTTCTCTCACCACCTCATCCCTCTACCTCACTCTGCCTCTACCTTTCTCTTAATCACTTCCCCTTCTACCTTAGCTTTTCCTCCCTCACCCTTAGTATACACCAACCCAACCCCTGAAATTAGGTTTCAATAATACAAAGACTTAAAAAAAAAAAAAATGCATATCTGTTGCGACAAACCTTTCAACCATTAACAGGAAGTCCACAGTAATCAACAATAATTTTCTTACTCATGTTTCTAGCTTGTTCTAAGTCTCTACCTCACCAGGACACTTCACCTATCTTTCTCCTTCTCTTTATGTACCTCTTTCTCTTTCTACCTCACTATCTTTTCTGATGACCTACCCTTCCATCTCCTCACCCTGCATCTCTTCTTACCTCACCTTTCTCTCTACTTCATTTCTATGCCCATTCCTCTCCCTTTACTTCACTTGTCTTGCTTAGCCATTGTCTTTCCCCTCTGTTCTTCTTCTGTCCTCTGCACCCTCCCATTTCTCTTACTTAGCAGGGATGGGGTTCACTCTCTAGCCATAGAAGTACACACAGAAAGAGGATGGGGAGGAGAGGCAGAGGAATAGAATAAAGGAGAAATTGATCAAATTTCACTCTAAAGAATGATAAAAATCCTAGGACCTGGGGTTTGGAATGTAATGTTAGCCAAGAGACAATCAGAGGGTGAGATCGATTCAATCCTTTCTTAGATCACTTTCCTGTTTGTTGATTTTGACTGCTACAGAAAGAATACAGTTGTGACAGGGGAGTTTTCATGATTATGAATATACGGCATTCAAAGCCATATTTCAAGCTCTATGTGCATATGTCTTATATTAACATGAATACGTTCACTAAATAATCACCAAGTCACTCTAACTGTGTCTTTCTTATAACTGGAACAGTAGTCTGATTAGACACAGTTCCAGGTAAAGTGCTAGTGCCAGACTATAAAAGCTATATTCAATTTGAAAAAGAAATGATTTTATCAATGCATCTTTATGCTTTTTTGGTAGTATTTAACGGATGCCAGCAGCTCGAGCTTTTAGCTGCCTTTGGTGCTCCTGTATCTTAAAGTTTAATATTACATTATTGTTTAGCATTGTAAGGGCTTGAATGATGTGAAGATGGGTAATAAACTCAGGGGCATATTTATAAGTGGCTTGTGCCGCCCGTGCGCCACTTTTCATGATGCACCGGCGGCGCAGGCTGCAGACCCATATCTACAAGGTCATGCAAAGCCACTTTGTGTGGCTTATCATGGGCTAAAAAATATGGAGTAAAGCAATGCAGATCAAGTTGCTGCATTTCCTTACTCTGCGTCAAAGAGGCGTTCCATGGACATTGCGGTGGTTGTTCGCACACAACACCCATGGATTTTGACTCACTCCCAGATTTACAAGGATTTGTAGATCTAGGAATGCGTCAAAAGCGTACTCCTCCCCGGGGGAGGCGTAACAAGCAGAAATAAGTATTTCTCCTAGTTTTTTCCTTTTTCTATGTGTGCTGCATTCTGCAGCACACATAAAAGGAGAAAAACACCTCAGTTGGTTGTTTCTGTGTCCCTTCCTGCAGAAAAACAATCATTCCTACAAAGCACATACCCTTGCACCATGGAGCAAGGGTGCCTGCGGTGGCTCAAGGCAGCCAATTGTGCGTCAGTGCACTGGAAGAGGACAGGAATGCGTCATATCTCAGAGATGGGGTGCATTCCTGCCCTTTTCTTTTGACACAGGGCAGGGCAGCAAGAAGCCTTGCTGCCCTGCCCTGCGCGACACAGCGAAATTTATTAGAAATGTTGAAAGGATGCAGTGACAAGGGTGATCTTTGAGGCATGCCACCAGCAAATCAGTGCACGAGGAATGATCGGTTCACCTAGTTTTACTCTTTGACTCTGGCCCAAAAGGGAGCTTTTAAAACACTTACGTGCTCCATTGAGATAGTGGCCACTAACAGGTAGTGGTGGAATGGGATTTTGGACTTCACCATGTCAGAGGCAAAAAAAGCTCCAGGAAGATCAATATGCAGTTGGATCTATTATCTACTATTCCTATTATCTCACTCCAAATGGTAACTGGAGCTGTTTCTGTACCGTGTTGTGGGTGAAGCCAGAATGGGGGTGCCTGAAGGTTAGTTGGTTTTTATGTGGAATTGGTGTTCGATGGCAACATATTTTTCTGAATTCTTGAGTTCTATGGAAGGCCAGCTTTGCAGTATTAGTGGTTTAGTCCTGCTGCATGGAGGCTGGACAGAGCTAACAAACGGTGTTACAGGACAGCATGTACACAACCCACTTTGAGGCAGCTATGTATGAAGGTAGTTATTGTGATAGGCCGTATGTCCACAGACAATAGCAGCTGGGCAAGGGTTACTTGAGTCTTAGCTGGACTTGAGGCTTTTAGCAATGATAGTATTTTTGTTGGGAGAGTGAATGAGAAGCTTGTGGCACATGGTTGTTGAGGTATGATGACTTCTGTGGTACTGCGTTGTATAATTGCAAAGTCATTGTAGATGGTTGTTGTGGCAGGGTGGTAGGACATATGTGTGAGTGCTAAAAAGGTGCCATCAGTATTAAGTTTATGCAAGTGAGTGATCACATTTGCTATGCACAAGATTGTGGTGAACTTTTGTTCTATTCTGAAGAATTTGTGAGGACTCTTGGCAGTTTCCTCTTACTCGCCCAAAGAAGTATTAATTTTAGGGAAAAAAGCAAATGGTAAAATGAGAGCAAGTCCATGGCTAATTTGAATGTGATACCTCCCATTCTGTCCTGACAAAGCGAGAAAAAACAATGGTTTGGAATGCTACCCATAACAATTACCAGTGGCTGAGATTAATTTAAGAATTCCCACTCACATTTGTTTCTTTCTTTCTTTTTGCTTTGCTCAGGATTTTGCTTTATGGTAGCCTGGTGTTCACTTTTGAGGTTGGTGGTGAAGAGTGGATTTGATGTTTGGCCCTTGACTGTCTCAAAAATGTGGATGTGGGAGTTGTGGTAATGGGGATTGGATATTACACTGAAGAAGTTACAAAAGCCCACTGCCAGGTTTCCATTCAAGTTAATATAATGGAATGTAACATGTTTAATTTCCCCAGGTAAAATATAACAACTATGTGTTATTCTAGGGAGCATGATCCTCATGTTGTCTTCCTGAAGTTCTGAACCTCTGATGAGTCACAAACAGCAGGGCGTGCACTTCTCTGTAAATAGGCATGTAGGAAGGGAGGGTCATAGGTCTGGGGGTCTGCTATATCAGAGTCCAACTAATGGTCCAACATAAGCCCTCTGTTTTCAGAAATCTCTGAGAACTACAGGAAGCACAAGAATCATTCTTACCTGGAGTACTGCAGGGAGTACTTGCTGTTGTAGAAGAGCAACTGGTGGTGGGGGGAGACTTTAACTTGGCATGGGATCCCAAACTCAAAGGGGCCCATAAAAATCTCTCCACTTCAGCGGCTATTTCTGGAAGACTAAACAAGGGAGTGACACATTTCAATGTGATCGATCCATGGATCAATATCTACCCTAGTGTTAGGGATTACTCATTCTACTTAAATGTGCCTGCCACATATTATCAATTCAATATTAATATTGCCGATCTTCTCCTTTTCCTATTGGAGGTGTCCATCATTGATATATTGATCTTCGATCATGCCTATTTATAGATGTCCTAGGAGGGAAGAGGGGGTCCTTGGAAAAGGTATTTTGAGATTGCAGGTAAGCACCATCTGAGACTTGGTTCACAAAGATTAGTTTAAGGTGGATGAGGGGGAAATTCATTTCTTGATGTTTTGAAACTAGCCATTAGTGTTCATGATTGTGGTTATGTACTCCTGTAACAAATGCCCGCTGAGCACCCTGGGAGAGGAGGTTGTTTCTATTTTGTCAAGTCAGTTATAAAAATACCTAATAAAAAGACTTGAAAAAAGAATAATTTAAAGCTAACATACCACTTGATACCTCCCCACCATGCTTTCAAAGCAACAGTGTGTGGCCATCCGTATGATGCCAGCATCGCAAGAGAAAAGAGGATATTGTAAAATGCCCTCACAGCACAACTTAAGTACCTGGAGACCACAGATAAACAAACTCACTCTCTGAAAACTGGACATAGCCTGGCAATTATAAGGGTCAACAAAAGATGTGTTTATCATTGAACCTAGCAGCAGCTTGAAAGGATGATTGTGCAAGCGGTAACTAGCTTACACATACCAAATTACAGGGTGCTCTGAGGCATCAGTGAAATAGGCAGGACAGTTGACCTCTAGAGTTTCAAGTATTGACGCCGTAATTTAGTGGCCATACTCATAAGTCCTAACTTAAACAATAAAAAGGAGAGAAGAGGTGTGTAAATATATTAGAAATAATGAACCTTGCGGGCAGACTTATCTTAATTTGCATCTCCTCCATAATATATATTGGAGTATCTTCCAAATATCTTTCCATGATAACTGCCTTCCTTCTTTGTTTATAAAACAAATACCACAACAATAACTATTTAATGTAGAGCATGTGGAGTAAGGAAGCCGATTACACAATCAAATGGCATATATGCCAAACCATATTAAACAGAAGTTGAACAAAGGATCAATTATAACCTCAAGTGGCGTATATATCAAACCGTGTTGAACAGAAAATGGTTCGGGTAGCTTCTGCATCCCATTCTGAAAGCAAGTTGAGATAACCAAATATAAAACAGCCTAATATCTCACTATCTCAAAATAGTTGATGCTTACCGGGTGGGGGAGGCGTAGGGAAAACTGGAGGTTGTGCGTCAAAGAATGGCGCTAGTCAGGTTAGAGTCAAGAAAATGACTCTAACCTGATTAGCGTCACATTTCGGGGCACAACCCCCATGGCCATGACTGCTGTCTAAGTAAAGATGGGAGTCATGCCCCCCAGCCCAATGGCTATGCCCAGGGGACTTATGTCCCCTGGGCACGGCCACTGGGGCCAGTGCCATGTAGAGGGGCCCAAGTTAGCCCCCCCCATGGCACTTACAAAAAAGAAAAATATACTCACCTCTACTTACCTTTACTTACCTGGGATGGGGTCCCCCATTCTTAGGTGTCTTCCTGGTGTGGGTGGGGGTGTCCCTGGGGCCGAGGAAGGGCATCTGTGGGCTCTTTCCATAGTCTCTGACCATGGAAAACGGCCCACAAGTCCCCTAACGACTGCCCTGACCCAGGCATTAAATAATAGCGCTAAGCAAGCGTAGAGCTTTTATTTAGTCCGGCCTCCAATGCACCATTTGGCACGGGAGGATAAATAAGGCACCTGGGCCTTAGAATAATTTTTTGCCTGGGAACGCCTACCTTGCATCTCATTGACGCAAGGTAGTTTTCTGCAGGCAAAAAATGACTTTAACTACAATATTTTGACACTAGACAGGTTTAGCGTCAAAATATAAATATGGAGTTAAGTTCGCACTGAAATAGCTTAAAAGAAATGACACTATTTCAGCACAAACAGAGTATAAATATGTCCCTTAGGGGCATATTTATACTCCACTTCTGCTGAATTTGCATCATTTGTTTACGCAAATTCGGTACAAAACTAACTCCATATTTATATTTTGAAGCTAGACACGTCTAACGTCAAAATTTTGGAGTTTGCATCATTTTTTAGATGCTGGAACCTACCTTGCATTAATGAGATGCAAGGTAGGTGTTTCCATCTATAAAATGGTGCTAACCCCATAGCCCCATATTTATCCCCCTGTGGTAAAATGACGCACGGGTGGGAGGAAGGGCTCAATATTGCTCAGACCAGGTGTTAGGGGACCTGTGGACTCATTTCCATGGTTGAACGCTATGGAATGGGTCCACAGGTGTCCTTCTCAAGCCCCAGGAACACCCCCAACCACACCAGAGGGACACCGGAGGATGGGGGACCCCATCCCAGGTAAGTAGGGTAAGTATGGGTAAGTATTTTTATTTTTAATTAAAGTGCCATCGAGGGCCCAGCTTAGGGCCCCCTGCATGGATGCAATGGCCATGCACAGGAGACCCCTGTCCCCTGTGCTGGCCATTAGGGTGGTGGACATGACACCTGTCTTATCTATGACAGGAGTCATGTGGTATGGATAGTTTTGTGTCAGAAAATGACGCTAGGCTGGATAGAGGCATTTTATTTGCCTCTAAACAGCCTAGCAGCATTTTTGGTGCAAAACACCCTTCTCCCATACAACCACCCCCACCCAGCTAATGCCATTTTTTACGCTAGTCCACACTTTGCACCGGCTTGTGCCATACTATAAATATGGCACCCTGCTGGCGCACAGGAGTAGCGCAGGATTGTGCTAAACTTTTTGATGCAAAACTGCATTAGTGCAGTTTTGCATCAAAAAGTATAAATATGACCCTTAATGTGCAAAAAAGATATATATATATATATATATATATATGACTGTAATCTGAGAAGGCCTGAAAATTATGCCCCCCAAACAAAACCCCAGCAGAGGATGGTTCCAGTATCATTCTACAATACATCCTTCCGCAGCTGGGTGAGCCTCTAGAGGCCCGTTTTATTTTCACATACCGCTTGGGTTTGACTCCTACAGTGTGTGGGGCTGATATAAATCCCATACCCAATCACAGAAGGAGCCTTGAGGAGCATACCTATAGACCTATTTCACTTTTAAACACTTATGCAAAAATATTCACAAAAGTTCTGACTAATAGATTGGAGAACTTGATGCTGATCTTGATATGCTCTGATCAGGTTGGCTTTTACTAAGCATAGACAGGGAGTGACAACATTAGGTGACTGGCCCTCCCGGTGGAGACAGTTAACAGAAAGAAGCCTCTGGCTATACTCTAATCACTAGATACAGAAAAATCAATAGATTGGGTAAGCTGAGAGTTCTTTGGAAGCAGCCCTTGACAAGAGAATGATGGATGTGAAAATGAAGGAATGGATCGGAACGAGGTATAAGTGGCCAACACTGTCAATCCAAGTGAATGGACAGAGGTTTCCCAGTTTTCCTTCCAGAGGGGCACTAGAAAGGGCTACCCACTCACTCGCCTTCTATTTACCCTGGGGGTGGAAGGACTGGCCTTAAAGATCAGGGCACAGACCAATGTAAGAGGAATCCCATTCATCAGAAAAGAGCACAAGCGCCCTCTCCTTGCTGAAAATGGGCTGGTTTCTTTAACTGACCCAGATTGCTCCCTGCCAGGAAAACTAGAGTAGCTTGACCAAGTTTTCAGATTGTCTAACTTTCAAGTCAAACAGCAAAAAACAATGTTTCTGAAATTGATAATCCTGCCAGAAAAAGTGCCTAGGCTACAATCTCTTTCATTGTTTAAATGGAATCACGTTTGCTTTAGTAACTGGGCTAAAGTATAACTAACAGAATGAAAAGATGCTAATTAGCCCACCCCCCAAAACCAGATCTATAAAGATCTGTGAAGGCTGACTCTCTGTGTCTCTTGGATAGGGAGTATAATTGTTCTTGAAATGAATATACTTCCAATGGTCCTGTATGTTTTCTAAGCATTCTAAACCAGTATTTCCTTATTAGAAATACAGATTATTCAAATGCATATGATCTATGTCATTTGGGGCAGGGGAGACAATGTCTTCTGCAAAAGGTCCTAATGGTCCCTATAGACAGAGTGGGACTGGCTGGCCCCGGCATCCTACAGTACTACTGAGCAGCACATCTCTGAATTGTCCATTGTAGAAGGGTGGGAGCAATAATCTGAGAAAGACAACCTTATCTCTGTCCTTTCCCTGTATACCCAAAACACCGCAGCCATCACTTCAACCCAGCACTAGAAAGAAACAATGTTCAGCTCTGCAGAAAAAGGAGAGTGCATAATTCTTCCAGACATGTTCCACCGGGGGCCAGAATAAATGCTTCTCACAAAGTAAAACAAAGTAAAACATAATATGCTATACAAGAAGCAGCCAGGATTCCATCCTGCCAGCTCCAGCAATGAGCCCTACACCCGTTGGCACAAAACCTGACACTATTTGGGAAAACAACATATTAGTCCTATTCAGGATCAGGGGAGACCTTATTTCGGACCCACAATGGGTATTGCACAAAAGAGACCAAATAAAGAAATGACCTTATCAAAAGAGGTGGGAGAGGTTAAGAATTGTGCTGGCACCTATGAGGCATGGACAGTATGACATTTAAGTCCAACGTTCCTAAAGTTTATAGAAGCATACCTTAAATTGATTTGGCATGTAAGGTGAGATTTCAATGCTGCCTGGTGCCAGGGCGTGCACAGTGCATCTTTCCAGTCATGACAGATGTCTGCTGGAGGTGTCTTGTAGATGTTTGGAGAGGAAGTTCTCTCTTATGTCAAAGGTGTCCTGAGGTTCTCTATTTCTGCAGATTGGTCAATCACCATCCAGGGTTTACGTTCTGATTGACTAGACATTAAAGGCAGAGAGACAACTAATTGCTCTATTCTGGAAAAAGAAATACTCTCCAGACAGTGCACTTGGTTTCATGTAGACCTAAACCTCACCAAGGACCTAGTCACAACCTTTACTTTGCATTTGTAAACTCAGGCGCATTTGAAAGTCATTGCCATACATCCGACACAGTAAGCCATAGCCCATAATGACCATTGCTAAAGAGAACTTATAGTCATTGAATAAAAGAGCCAATTATATGCACTATATGCGGATGATGTCCTCTTATTCATGTCGAAAACCACAGAAACTGGGCCTAGACTCCTTTGGATCCTAATCATCTTTGGGGACACCTCAGGGTTCTGAGTTAATTGGGACAAACTCCTACTGGTCCCCCTGCGGTGAGACCGCCGGGACAAGATCTGGCAATCACAACTACTGGTGCTCCAGGTTAGTTTTCAGTACCTTGGAATATACATATCTTGGGGACAAACCTGGCATGGAGCCTGAACCTTGTCCCCATAATGCACAAAGCCAAAGAGGATCTAGTGCTGTGGTCCAATCTTCCCTCAATACCATGGGCAGGATCGCACTGTTCAAGTTGATGGCCCTCCCCAAATTTTTGTACATCTTACAAAATCATCCCCTGCACATTCCAGAAGCATGGTTTGAGTCTGTTCAGGCCCTAAACCGCAAATTAGTTTGGGCCGACGACACCCCCAAGGGAGTTTCAGCAAATGCACACAGGCAATGTATGATGAAGGCCTGGCCATAGCGAACATACCTCTTTATTATTGGGCAGCTCCTTACCAATGACTGGTTTCATGGGGGGTGGGATGACCCGCATACAGAGGTGATAAAAAATGAATAAAAACACAATAATTATGCTCAAGGACAGAAAACACAATATAAAAATACATATAAAAACAATGATTCATACCCAAGTACCACACAAACAATACAAGAAGAAAAAAATCAACCATGTAATTGAATTGAATATAAGGGAGCATTCTTTGCGGCTTGTTTTGTATATAAAGAATACATTTATAGTTACCAACATTAGTCCTAAAACCTTGATAAGGGCGTATTCTAATATCCTTAATTTCCAAATTGAGATACATATTTACCAAAAGATGTTAACACTACCTCATTTACTTATAATTCATCCAAAAAAGCACTATCCATCAATCAGGTGGGCAAGATCATATTAATCCATTGATTATAATTTAGACCCTAAAACATGCACCATACAACATTCCAAAGGATCCCCTCAAGATAATTACATCTTAATTAATGAAGTGATAAAACTGCTAGAATGTAATATCCTAATAGAAAACCTTACATGGGAAAGGGTGGCACAAATCACTCCCAATAAAATAAACCATTCCAGACATTAATACACCATAAAGGCACATATATACTCATGTTATTAAAGCTTATTCAAATGAAGCGCATTATCAATCCAGTAGATTATATATATATATATATATATATATATATATATATATATATATATATATATACACACACCATGATACTATCTCTTGGCTAAGACTTATTCCAGTAGTATTCACCATATGATGTTTGAGGGAAAGTCCCCACCTTTCACTATTAGCCATATCTTCTTTTTTCATAATAACAGTAGGACACCATCAAAACATAAGGATTGGAATAAACATTAATCCTTCAAACATTTATCAGCCCAGAAAACATTCCGTTCCCCACAGAAAAAATCACATATGCTAACATAACTCAAACTGTGCCATTAAGAAAACAAGTCACCACATAGGTACCTACCATACTAAAGGAATGCAAGTCATCTAAATCGATTATATGGGGTACATCATGTATGAAGTTTTAAACAATTCACCTCATAACACAATCCACGTTTCCTGGTTGCTGCATAAACAATAAAGTTGCATTTTACAAGATTTATTTTATCCATAAAACTCACCACTGTTAAAAAAAATCGATCCCCGTGAATATTAGTGGTTATGACTTGAAATTAAGTTTCAGTAGTTGTTAATACATATAAACAACCCAAAGGATCCCAACGAAATTATTATATGTAGTGTCCTGTTAATATGTGCACATAAGATGCAGTATAGATCCACATTTTGGTATACATACTGAAACACAACTCCCATCAACCTCTAGTGGTAAAGAATAACATCAGGAAATCATTCTTTCTTGAATACGGGTCCATTCTCCCGTTGTGGCACCTGACTGTATTTGAACAAAAACGCCATTTGATATAACGAAATCAATATATTCCCACATTGTGTTAGTCAGACAAGTGCAAATAAATATTAGCCACAAGTAGTGGCCATTATTTAGTGACTCTCAGATGACCCAGAAAGGGCAGAGAAGGGGCGAGTAATACCATAAATAACATGGCCACAAAAACTGTCCTCATGTCCGCAAATATGCTCCATTTTGGACCAGACACTACTCAGAGACCACTCATTATTCATGCAAATCCTGTTACCGCACAATATCCAACAATGTTCCAAGTCCATTCTACTGACCACAATAAACTGGTACGTAGTGCATCATGCAGAAACCATAATTAATATCACAAAAAGACATTAGCCCCCGTGTTGTCAACAGCGTATTGACGATTAGCACAACATATTAACAATCCCAATAGAAGTTCGACCCCTACATGGGAGGCAGACCACATTCCAATTCATGGCCATTTCATAGATATGCACCATTTTATGGGTGGCATATTAATGTTTAAGCCACAACTTAAAAACGTTTCAAATAAAGGTCAAACCCCATGAGAGGCAGGCCACACTTCCCTTCATAGCCATATTTAATATGTGCGTTGATGCAGTATGGAATGCTTATCCAAAATGCCGACATGTCAATCGATTTGTGGCCATTTGTTAAGCAAACACCGTTTTGTGGGTGGTATATTGGCAGGCAGCGCATCACACAAAAGGTGCTATTCCTGAATGCCAACATATCAATCTCTAAAAAACTAATCAAGCTGGACCACTACTCACTACAATTGGTGCCGACAGCTGCTTGCACCCATCCTTTTTCCCACTCATGTGGAAACAGAAAATCAAAGAAACCCCAATGTTGGAATTCAGTGTTTTAAAGTCACGTCCATCTTTCCACTCAAGTGCAGTACCCCTGGGTATCACATGATGTTGACCTTCCCTCATCAGCATAGTCCGACCCACCAGATTGTTTTGGTGTCAGCCATCTTGACGTGGAGTGGATATCAATACTGAAATGATTTCCCTAGGCCCAAACAGATGGTAAAAATAAAGCCATATTACAAAGAAAACTCATTGAAAAGCGAGACCATTACCAAAAAATGATATCCCAAAAGAAACAATGAATAAATCCCATGCCTGTCCCACTGTCTCGCACTTCATCAATTATTTTAAAAAATCTGGAATACACCCCAACACCAACCTCATTATGTCAACTAGAGCAGTTGGTGTTGACTATCCTGACGTGGTGCAAATGTCGATAATGAAGCAATATGCATGGCTCACTTTCTCACACATATTTAAATATTTACCAAAATCTAGAATAAGCCTCAGCACCAACCTAATTTCATCGACTAAAGTGGTTAATGTCAACCATCCTAACATAGAACCAATATCAATAATAAAAAATTCCCAAGTCCCAGACAAGTAGTTCCAATACTACTTTGTTACAAAAAACAAGCAAAAAAACAATTGCATCACCAAAAATTCTGTCCAAAGACAATTAGTCCTCTATTGCATGTCTTACCTTCCCAAATGTCATCAGTTGTGTTCCAAAATCTAAAGCGATCCACAACACCAGACCCCATTCTATCAATTAAGGCACACACACAATGCTCACAAGTCCAAAAAGGTGTCTATGAAATGAAATCAACGTCCACTATAATCAACCAATATAACACCGTGATATCCTTCCCCCCATAGGGGTCTTCATATGCTTATTTTAAAACAACTCGTCCACAGCACCAAACCTCATTGTAGCAACTCAGGCGCATGCACAAAGCCCGCACTTCCTAAAGCTACAACTTTGAAAAAGTACCAATGATAACTTGGATAACCTCATATGGCACTTGGATATCTTTCATTCGAATCACGATGTGCAAAAACAACAACACCATCCTAGAGTGTAAAAGATATAGGATATTTGTATTCAAACTGCAACAACTGGTATTTTCTAATGGTTGTTTACAATATGGGCACTCACAACTTCCAAAAGCATTTAAATATTGAAAATGCTTTAGCAACCTAGTAACGATCATACTTATGGTGCATAACCTCATCCCCACATTAGCAAATAAGACAGGGCCGATATGTCATAAGGTACTAACCCCTACCGGATGAACTCATGGTTTAAGATTGCAAAGGGGCACAAAGAAATCTTTAAAAATAATGGAATTCTTCATCATTGTTATGACCCATCTCCACGCTGCGTAAAAAACAAACCCACGTAGCCTCCCTGCGCCACAATGTTACTTCTCTGCTTCCCCCTCTTGGATCTAATGGTATATGGTAAATTCCATTAAACCAAATTTCAGCATTGTTGGTATGATGCTCCATCACACACATGTTCGTGGATTCTAAATTTATGTGATCTAACTGTCTACCCACATATATTACATCACAACCTCAACCAATTATGTATGTGACAAATTTGGTCTTGCAATTGATAAAGTGTCTTATTTCATGTGTCCTGGCCGTGTTCTAATAAAATTTCTTGATCCTATCTCTACCAAATCTACACCTGTTACATTCCCGATGCGTATAAAACCCCCTAATCTGTGTAGATTACCAAGATGTTTTTTTTAAATAGTCACATAACGGGGGCATAACCAATCCCTTATGATTTTGCCCCTGCAATAAGTAACTTTGGGTTTGTTGGACACGTGGCCACTAAGCCCAGGGACCTCTGTTAACAAGTACCAATGTTTTTTTTAAATTCTATAAATGTCATCACTCACAGGGTAATTGGCCTTAACAGTTCTACCTGTATTTCTAAGTGTGTCTTTCCTATCCACCAAAAGAATCCTTCTCTCTGCATTAGCCACAACCCTTTTCTCATATCCCAGGTTCCTAAACCGCTGCTTGGTGCTGGCAATGTTAGCAGTAATTGTTGCCCTGGAACTGCCGTTGTGCCTTATGCATACCATCTTGCAAATAGGGATGTTATTAATAACCGATTTAAGATGAGCACTGGTAACACGAAGGATGCTATTGCAAACTGTCATTTTTCTAAGCATTGTGATTTGTACCACATTATTTTCCACATAGAAAAGAACTCTATTTTTTCTCTACTGTGGTTGAATGCCAGTCTGATGTTCTAAGGATTATCATTCAAGCGATAAGCTATTAGTTGGCCCACTGTTCCCTTCCATAACATGATGATGTCATTGATATGCCTCCCTAAAAAACAATCAAAACTGTCCAGGGGAAGGCGTATCGGCACCAGGCATGTTCCCTCTCATACCAGCCCATAAAAAGGTTGGCATAAGGGGGAGCAACCCATCACAGTGCCTTGTAGCTGATGAAACCACCGGCCATCATGAAGAAAGTAGTTCTTCGTAAGGATGATATCTATCATTTTCATAATCACTTTATTATGTTCAAGATGGTCAGCCATTCTTGTGGAAGAATAGACTCAACAGCTCTGATGCCATGTGGTTTCTGTATGCAGGTATATAAACTGGCCACATCCATAGTGACAAAAATCAGATCCCCTGACCAGTTCATGCCTTCAAACGTATTTAAGGTATCCTTACTGTCCTGTATGAATGCTGGCAGATTACAGACAAAGGTTTGAAGAAACGTATCCACATATCTGGATAGCCTTTCAATGGGTGAAGAGATACTCAGTATAAAAGGCCTTCCTGGAGGGAAATGACCCCCTTTTTGAATTTTAGGAAGAATATATATACATGGAAAGCGTGAATCTTTTACAGAAAGATAGTTATACTCACCATCTGTTAAAAGGCAACTCTCATGCCAATTTGGCAGGCGCATATTGACCTGTACAGTTAGCGCCTTGATGGGATTATTTAAAATAGATTCATAGCAATTGGTATCTGCCAATTGTTGATTAATGTCCTCCATGTAATCAAATGTATTCATTATCACAACATTTCCACCCTTGTCTGCTTCCCTGATTACTATAGTTTTGTCAGATCTCAAATTTTCAAGGGCTGTTCTCTCCCCTCTAGTCAGATTGTATTTCTTTTGAGACCATGTCCTGGATTTTTTTTTAAATGTACGTGGATCTTTTGAGACTCTTTCCCTGAATAGGTCAATGTTGTGGTGTGTACTGGAAGGTATGAACTTAGAACGAGGTTTAAGACCACTATCCACATATACATCCTTGAAAATATCTAAATCATCCCTCAAATCCTCCACATGCAACACTTCATCATCAGACAATGACATCAATAAGTGTACATCATATAAGTCAGATACCATTTGAGTAGGTGGTTAAACATGTTCAGTTATTCAAGTATTTAGGCATGAATCATTGTTTTTATGTGTATTTTTATGTTGTGTTTTCTGCTCTTGAGCATAATTACTGTGTTTTTATTCGTTTTTGATTATGTATGTATTTATACAGAATATGTTCTGTGTGTTTGTCTAGTGTATATTCATGTTGTATTTGTATTTGTTACATTACAGCCCTGAAGAAGTCCCTTTTGGGGGCGAAACACGTTGGCTGTCTTCGGTGTTTTTGTGATGATCTTAAGGAGAACAAATAAAAAAGATTTTAACAGTTTGTATATGGGACTCTTGTTGACTGTGTGGTGCACCTCTATACTGTTTATTCACAACTCATGTACATGTTGAAATAGTCAGAAGTGCTGGACTCTTGCCAACTGGACATCTACTTTGGCCACATTACTGAGTTAGCCTTGATCTCTACCCTAGATGAGATTAGGACAGTAACAGAGAGCTATAAAGTCCCCTTAGGAGCAAGGAAACAGACACCTTTACAATAAAAGGGCTAATACAAGATAATGACAGTATTATGTATACAGATCACCCAGGTCAGTATGTGTTTTCTTCTGTGTTCTGCTCAGGTGGAAAGCCTGGACAATGACAAACTCTCCTGCTTCTTTGATTACAATGGTCAACTTGATACTGCCCAAGATGGCTTTAGATCAAGCCACAGTACTAAATCAGTTTTTGTCTCCATATTGAGTGATCTTTGGATATCGCTGAACAGAGGGGAAAGGTTGCCCTCATCATTTTATTAACCATTCCATGTTATTCAACTGTCTCCCATTCCATCCTAATAGATCACTCCTACAGGAACAAAGTAAGAGTCTGAGCTCAAATTTTGCTCTGCTCTTTTCCTATGGACAGAGTGCAAGTTGTGCCTCAGTATTTGTTTCATTGTTCTTTGAAGACTCACTCCATTGGGGTTCCTCAGGCCTCCACCATCAGGCTAACTCATTTCAACATCTATGTTGCCCCTCTTAACACAATTATCTAGGTTTTTACACTTATGCTGATGACATACAACTCATTGTCCACATGAGCAGTGACACCAACACATCCGGCATACATTTCAAAAACAGTCTTACAGCCATTTCCTCATGCGATGATTCATAACACATTAAGGCTCTCCTTTAGAGTTTAATGAACAGGAGAATGTGTCAAAACTGTGGTGGGCATCTTGTTTGCCAAACTCATGGTTCCACTGCTCTACTGAGAGGCAGGAAGACTGGCATGTTTCTAATGGCGAAACCTATGCTGGCGTTACTGGTAGAAGCCTATGACCAACAGCCCACTGGAAATTGGGCAGTCGGGCAAAATAACTCAGTCCGTCTGCCCGAATTACAGCAGACATTCAATCATAATTTTTCCTATGCACGGCCACCTGGTAAAGCGTGGTGATGCTAAACTAGTAAGCAAAGAATTGACACACATCCATGAGGATATTGCAGTCTCCAAACTCACAGTTCCAGCATTCTGTTTAGAGTTGGTGAACCACCAAGTTGCCGATGTTGGTGGCTACTCTGGTTCTGTCAAGGGAAACCTTTGGTTGACGGGCCATCGGATATTGGGCTGTCGATCAAAGTTGCTCAGACATTCTTTATTTATAGCAGATGACCAAGCATACTTTTTTCCTGATCTTGACCGCCAGAGAAAGCCTAATGGTCCAGAACCAAAAATAAAACTAATGAGCCCCTACAAACAGAGAGAAAACTACTAGCATGTTAGGGATATTTATGTTTTTTGTTTTTCAATAACAAACTCCCCTGTGCCAGTTTGTATATGTAGAACAAACAACTCTGCTGAGTGGATGCGTTAAACATGGTGGCCACTCAGCAAAGTTTTAGTAGTGCCTTCAGCGGGATGATGGCACTGCTGAAGGCCCTGGGATCACTGCATGCCTGGTGAAGATCTCTAAATATGGGGCCTGTAGTCTATCAGGGCAGTGGAGATCATCCCTCCACTGACCTGGAAGAATGGAGTACAGTGTGCCATACTGTAAGGCAACAAGTATTAATTATCATGCAAGAGATGTGCTCATATTTGGTGACCACATCTCCATTTGGTCTGAGAAATCCCACTTTCACCCAGTGTAAACCGCTCATAATCCTGATGTCCCCGTTGACTCGTCTTTTTGCCCTTAAAATCATATTTCTACTTGTTTGTTTTTCTTGAAGCCTTTGCTTTATTTCCATCCTCTTGCTGGAAATCCACCACCTAGACTACGGTACATGGGGCTTCCCAAGTATTTTATGTCCACCAGGAAAGCAGCCAACAATTCAGAGGCTAGTTTGACGCTCAGCTTACACCACATATTTCCTTGTATCTGACAGCCCTTCATTGGCTGCCCATTAGGAAACGCTGCAGTTTTAAGGGCTCGATTCACAAAGAAAAACTGAAAGTCTACTTAGGTACACTCTACTAGATTTATAACCTTTTGGCTATCTATAAAACTCACCAGTAGTACGTCTGGAACGCTTCGCCATTCACAACTGTACGGACCGAGAAACCAAATGCAGTCATTTAAAAAAAGCTGACACCAGCCCGCTCCCTTCGACTCTTCCTGCTATCTCTTTCTTTTAATAGATCCATGTTCTCACTCTCTTCTCCTTTCTCCCTCTGTGTTCGATTTCTCTCTCTACTGTCTCAACCCTTCCTCTTACTCTCTCGAAGCCTCCCGTTTGCCTTCTGCAATTAGTCTCGGAGGAAGAGACAGAAGCACCAGGAACATCCTGGGCTTTCAAAGCCAGCCTTCACGGGCTACAACCCACCAGTGAGATGCCCAGTGGAATAAAAAGCCTGTCTGGCTCTCCATAAGTGTTTTTTTGTAATTGAAAATGGCAGGGTTTACCACTTGTAGACACGCACAAAGGATGACCTAGCAGTAGTAAATGCATTTGCTCCTGGGTACTATAACACCATGACGAGGCAGCAATACACATGATTAACTCCTTTGCAAGGGTGGGAGTAGTCTAATGCGTGGTACACCTGGAATTTTTTGGCGAGTCAAAGCTGCCGCTAAACAAACCTCCGATCTCTCTCTCTTTAGCAAGAACATTAATCACAAGACGTATCTTGACATTTTGATAACTTCCTGAAGGCTGGACGCACAAGAAACTTTTCAGCAGGTGCTTTTAAATTCCAAGCTTTGTAAGTTATTGCTAAACACAGTGACCCCCTGAGGTCAGCACTCGGGGCCATATTTATACTCTGGTTGCGCCGAATTTGCGTCGTTTTTTTCGACGCAAATTCGACGCAGAACTAACGCCAACTAACGCCATATTTATACTCTGGCGTTAGACGCTTCGGACGCCAAAGTGCCCGGAGTGTGCGTCATTTTTTAGCGTGAACCCCTTCCTTGCGTTAATGATATGCAAGGGAGGCGTTCCCGTCTTAAAAAATGACTCCCAGGCCTTTACGTGGTATTTATACTCCCGGGCAAAAGAGACGCCCGGGAGTGGGCGTGGCCAAAAACGGCGCATTTGCGCCGCTTTTTAACGCCTGGGTCAGGGATGGCGTTAAGGGACAAGTGGGCTCAAAATGAGCCCAGAGTGCCCTCCCCTGCCCCCAGGGACCCCCCCTGCCACCCTTGCCCACCCCAGGAGGACACCCAAGGACGGAGGGACCCATCCCATGGACATTAAGGTAAGTTCAGGTAAGTTTTTTTTTTTTTTTTTTTTGTGGCATAGGGGGGCCTGATTTGTGCCCCGCTACATGCCACTATGCCCAATGACCATGCCCAGGGGACATAAGTCCCCTGGGCATGGCCATTGGGCAAGGGGGCATGACTCCTATCTTTACAATGATAGGAGTCATGTTGATGGGGGATGGGCGTCGAACAAAAATGGCGCAAGTCGGGTTACGACGATTTTTTCGACGCAACCTGACTTGCCCCATTTTAAGACGCCCATACGCCATTTTCCCCCTACGCCGGCGCTGTCTGGTGTACGTGGTTTTTTTCCACGCACACCAGGCAGCGCCGGTCTGCTAGCGCCGGCTAACGCCATTCAATAAATACGGCGCCCGCATGGCGCTTCAGAATGGCGTTAGCCGGCGCTAATTTTTTTGACGCAAAACTGCGTTAGCGCAGTTTTGCGTCAAAAAGTATAAATACGGCCCTCGGTGCGGCCGCACCGCTCTCACCGCCCTAAAGCCGGCCCTGAGTCCGCCCCAACACATATGAGCGCAAATGCCTTTGTGAATTAGACCCTAAGGCCCAAATATACTATTACTTGGCACAACGCAATTCAGGGGCACAACTTGCTGTGCTACCTCAAATGGAGAGAGCAGGAATGTGCCTATGTACTAATTTATGGTGCATTCCTGCTTTCTCTCTGCACTGGCTCACACAGTGCAGCCTAGCTCCAATGCAGGCACTCTTGCGCCATGGTGCAAGGGTGTCTCCATTACAGGCAGGATTGTTTTTGTGCAGGTAGGGGCACCTTCCCAAAAACCATAAGTGGGTGTGTTGGAACACCCACACTCCACACTCGGAATTCCTTCCCAACGCAAAGTAATGCAAGGCAACGACTTGCGGGGTTGTATGACAGACCCACACATGGCAGAACCACGCATGACTTTACAACACGATTGGAACCATGCATCTTTACCACACATGCCTTTATAATGAATTTCATTGTAAAAGAATGCTTAGTAAAGGTATATGTGGTAACGCCATGTGTGGTTGTGTGATACAACCTCCTGAATCCCTCACCCACCCTAAACCATAAAACCTACCCTGCCTTAAAACAAACCTGACCCACCACCCCAAACCCTAAAACCTACCCTGCCCTGTCCTAAAAACTTCCCTGACCCCCCAAACCCTAAAAGCTACCCTTGCCTGTCGTAAAACCAACCTCGCCCTGTCCTAAAAACTACCTCCAACCCCCCACCCGTGCCTTAAACCCTAAAACCTACCCTGTCCTAAAAACTACCCCACCCCGTCCTAAAAACTACCCTGGCCCCCGGCCTAAATCCTAAAAGCTACCCTGTCCTAAAAACTACCCCTCTCTGTCTTAAAAACTACCCTGACCCCTGACTCCGCCCTAAATCCTAAAACCTATCCAGTCCTAAAACTACCCCACTCTGTCCTAAAAATATCCTGCCCCCACCCTAAAATCTACCCTGCCCTGTCCTTAAAAATGACCCCAATCCCCACCCTTGCCCTAAACCTTAGAAGCTACCCTGCCCTGTCCTAAAACCTACCCTCACCGGTCCTAAAAGCTATACCAACCACTTGCCCTAAATCCTAAAAGCTACCCTGTCCTAAAAACTACCCCACCCTGTCCTGAAAAATATCCTGACCCCCGCCCTAGACCCTAAAACCTACCCCGTCCTAAAAACTACCCCACCCTGTCTTAAAAACTACCCTGACCCTGCCCTAAACCTTAAAAGCTACCCTGCCCTAAAACCTACCCTGCCCTGTCATAAAAATTACCCTGACCCTCCAAACTCTAAAAGCTACCCTTGCCTGTCCTAAAACCTACACCGCCCTGTCCTAAAACTACCTTAACCCCCTCACCCGCGTCCTAAACCCTAAAACCTACCTTGTCCTGAAAACTACCCCACCCTGTCCTAAAAACTACCCTTACCCCCGCCCTAGACCCTAAAACCTATCCTGTCCTGAAAACTACTGCACCCTGTCTTAAAAACTATCCTGACTCCCACCCTAAACCCTAAAACCTACCCTGCCTAAAAAGTACCCTCCCTGTCCTAAAAAGTACCCCGACCCCGACTCCACGCCCTAGACCCTAAAACCTACCCTGTCCTAAAAACTACCCCACCCTGTCTTAAAAACTACCCTGACCCTTGACCCGCCCTAAATTCTAAAACCTACCTTGTGCTAAAACTACCCCACTCTGTCCTAAAAACTACCCCAATCCCCCGCCCCTGCCCTAAACCCTAAAAGCTACCCTGCCCTGTCCTAAAACCTACCCTGCCCTGTCATAAAAACTACCCTGACCCTCCAAACTCTAAAAGCTACCCTTGCCTGTCCTAAAACCTACCTCGCCCTGTCCTAAAACTACCTTAACCCCCCCACCCGCGTCCTAAACCCTAAAACCTACCTTGTCCTGAAAACTACCCCACCCTGTCCTAAAAACTACCCTGACCCCCCGCCCTAGACCCTAAAACCTACCCTGCCCTAAAAAATACTGCACCCTGTCTTAAAAACTATCCTGACCCCCACCGTAAACCCTAAAACCTACCCTGCCCTTAAAAACGACCCCAACCCCCTTCCCTGCCCTATACCCTAAAAGTAACCCTGCCCGATCATAAAATCTACCCCAGACTGCCCTAAATACTACCCAACCCCTAGCCCGACACCCTAACACCTACCCTGCCCTAAAAACTACCCTGACCCACCACCCCAAACCCTAAAACCTATCCTGCCCTGCCCTGAAAACTACCTCAACCCTCCACCCCCACCCTAAACCCTAAAACCTACCCTGCCTAAAAACTACCCTCCCTGTCCTAAAAAGTATCCCAACCCCCGCCCTAGACCCTAAAACCTACCCTGTCCTAAAAACGACCCCACCCTGTCTTAAAAACTCCCCAACCCCTGACCCCGCCTTAAATCCTAAAATCTACCCTGTCCTAAAACTACCCCACCCTTTCCTAAAAACTACCCTGACCTCCCACCCTAAACCCTAAAACCTACCCTGCTCTTAAAAACTACCCCAACCCCGCCTCTGCCCTAAACCCTAAACTCTACCCTGACCTGTCATAAAAACTACCCGACCCCTTGCCCTAAAACCTACCCTGTCCTGAAACCTACCCCGACCCACCACCCCAAACCCTAAAACCTACACTGCCCTGTCCTAAAAACTACCCTAAAACCTAAAAGCTACGGCTGCCTGTCCAAAAACCTGCCCACACTGTCCTAAAAACTACCTTGACCCACCACCCCTGCCCTAAACCCTAAAACATACACTGTCCTAAAACTACCCCATCCTGTCCTAAAATCTACCCTGACCTCTCACCCTATACCCTAAAACCTACACTACCATGTCCTTAAAAACTATCCCAACCATATCCCGTACCCTAAAACCTAAAAGCTACCCTGCCTTGCCCTAAAACCTACCCGACCTGTCCTAAAAACTACGCCAACCCCTTGCCCTAAAGCCTGAAACCTACCCTGACCTAAAAACTTCCCCAAACTGTCCTAATACCTACTCCACCTGTCCTAAAAACTACCCCACCCCCACAATAAAACCTACTCTGTCCTAAAAACGACCCCACCCTTTCCTAAAAACTATCCCGATCCCTCACCCCCACCCTAAACCCTAAAACCTACCCTGCCCTGTCCTAAAAACTACCCGACCCGCCTACCCCTGCCCTAAACCCTAAAAGTAACCCGGCCCTGTCTTAAAATCTACCCCCTGTCCTAAAAGCGAATCCAACCCCCAAACCCTAAAACATACCCTGTCCTACAAACTACCCCACCCTGTCTTAAACAGTACCCCATCCCCCGTCCTAAACCCTAAAACCTACCCTGTCCTAAAAGTGACTCCACCCTGTCCTAAAAACTACCCGACCCTCCACCCTAAACCCTAAAACCAACCCTGTCTTAAAAATGACCCCACCCTGTCCTAAAAGCTTATCTTAACCCTCACCATAAACCTAAAACCTATCCTGCCCTGTCCTAAAAACTACCCTGACCCTGCCCTAAACTTTAAAACCTACTCCATCCTGTCCTAACAACTACCACACCATACCCTAAAAAGTACCCCAAGGCCCCACCCCTGCCTTGAACCCTAAAACCTACCCTGCCCTGTCCTAAAAACTACCCCGACCCCCCGCCATAAACCCTAAAACCTACCCTGTTCTAAAAACGACCTCACCCTGTCCTAGAAATTGCCCCGACCCCCCAATAAACCCTAAAACCTACCCCACCCTGCCCCAAAAAACTACCTTGACCCCCACCCTTGCCCTAAACCCTAAAACCTCCCCTGTCCTAAAACCTACCCCATCCTATCCCAAAAATGACCCGTCACCCCGCCCTAAACCCTAAAACCTACTCTGCCCTGTCCTAAAAGCTACCCTGACCCCCTACGCTAAACCCTAAAACCTACTCCACCCTGTCCTAAAAACTACACCGCCCAGTCCTAAAAACTGCCCGGACCCCCGACCCTAACCCTAAAACCTACCCCACCCTCTCCTAAGAACTACCCCACCCCTCTGCCCCCACCCTGAACCCTAAAACCTGCCCCACCCTGTCCTAAAAACTACCCCAACCCCTCCACCATGAACTCTAAAACCTACCCTACCCTGTCCTTAAAAATCTCCCCACGTGCCCCAGCCCCACTTACCAGGCTGCTGAGTTCCTCTCCTGGCTGTTCCTGCTGAGTGCCTGAACTACGCATATGCATGTTGCCTTAACCACGGTTTTGCGTCATTCAAGCACATGAGTGGTTCAGGCAAGCGAGGTAACTTGCGTTATTCTAGAATTATCAAGCCACACATAGCCACGCAAGTTGGCTTTGCGTCGCTTAGTAAATCTCACTGAAGCCCTTGCCTTGCCTTGCACTTCCTCGTGTGATGCAATGGCAACGCAAGGGCTTTATAAATCTGGGTTTTTGTTTCTCCACTTCTGCGTCCAAGCTTTACATGACTTAAAATCATCTTTCTTTTGTCACCGCTTTTCGAAACACTGTCCAACTGTAGCTTTAGCCAAGATTCTGTTCCTCCTGTGAAGATAGCCTGTCTCTCCCACAGTACTTAAGGCCAGATGTATCAAGAATGCATTTTGCGAGTTGGAAATAGCGATTTTTAAGAAATCGCTATTTCTGAGTCGCAAAATGCAATGTATCACATTTGCGATTCGGTAATAGCGATTTCTTAAAAATCGCAAATGCTATTACCGAATCGCAAATTGTGATACCGGCCCCATTCGCACCTATAGGCCTGTAGGCCCATATTTGCAAATTTTTTGCATTTGCAAAATTGCGAATTCCTAACTGGAATGCGCAATTTTGGAAATGCAAAACCCCAGGGTGCTGGGGCCCTAAGGCCCCCTCTGCTGCACCCCAAAAAAGTTTTTGGGGACATGTAAGGTGCACACATGCCAAAAGGGCATGCGTGTTTTACATGTAAATTTTGAAAATGCATTTTAAATGCATTTTTTAAATTTGCACATGATTACCACCAAGTTCAACTTGGTGGTAAATAGCGATTCCTTAATGCCCAATTCACATTAAGGAATTGCTTCTTACATGTGCTTTAGAAATCGCAAATAAGGATTCCTTATTTGCGATTTCTTATTTAGAGAGTCGCAATAGGAATCGCTATTTTAGTGATTCCTTAAAATTGCATTCAGAATGCCTTTGATACATTCTGAAATGGCTTTTTGCATTCGCACTGTTTGCGAATGCAAAAAGCTTTGAGACATCTGGCCCTTAATTTGAGCCGGTGGTTTATGGTGCGGGCACCGACACTTATTTTTGAGGGCCGGTACTTAGTTTTCTGCATCAGGCATTTACAGTGAGCAAAAGACACATAGGGAAAGGTGGAGGATGAGAAAAACGAAAAAGCATCACAAAGGGAGAAAGCTGCATGAGTGAGCTGAAGGGGCAGAGAGTGGCTGTAAATAGATTAAAGAGTCCGGAGATGGCTCGCACATTTAAATACAGCAGTCGTGTATTTCAAAAGGGAGCTTTGGGCACCGGCACGTTTTTATTTACAAATTAAGCATTGTTTGCCTGCTCATCCTCTCTCTTATCACTGCCAAGGCCAGGAGGTCTCTTTCCACCTCCATCAGGACAGCTCATTCTTATTCACTCCTTTGAAATAAAATCTTTCTCTCACTCTACCTACCGTTGTCATTTTTTCTGTCTGAACCTCTCTACCTCTAGTTCTGACTCTGTCTCTCACTTTTAAGGGTCCCCAACAGGGAAGTGCAAAATATAATTGGCCAGGGGTCCTAACAATTCTTAAAATGTCACTGTAAAAGCTACCTCGTTAGCAAAAGACATGCGAAATGTAAACATTTCAGAAACATGGAATGGAGCAAGCACTGCAGCGTAACCAAAAATGTTGAAGGGGTGGCTCATTTTCTTTATTTGCCCTGGGTCCCACCACACCCTTTCGGGGCCACAAATAACTTTTCTTTTATAGAAAAATACGTTTGAGCCGTGCCTTTAAGCGTTTGGCGCCTGTCCTCTTTAAAAATGCAGATACGTTTTATTGGTATAACAGAAATAAATAATGTGCTTGGGCCGTGCAACGGAATAAGCGTTCGAATTCCCACGAACTCCTTTTTAAGTGGCAGGGGAGTGCTTTTGAAGTTGCACAATATGTTTGCGTCCGTCAGCCATGATGTGTTCTCTCAGGAATTCATAGGACAGTGCCCAATGATTTTAGAGTTTAGAAGGCTGTAAATAGCCATGAGTAATAAACCGCGATTCAGACTCCATGCACGTGATGCAGAAGCACGATGTACTACGTTTTTTCACCTACCTGATCAAATCTAGGTTTTCCTAACGTAGGCAGGTTTGCAAAATTCGGTGTGAGCTTTCTCCACATGCAGCAAAGGATATAATTGAGGACAGAACGTGATGGGCTAGCCATTAACATGTTATGCTGGCATCTAGCCCTAGCAAATTGGTAATTTATTTCATTTAATAGCCTTTTTAATGCTTTAGTTTATTTGTGTTTTTTATTTTATTTAATTGTTGCTGGGTTTTCTTTGAAGCTAAATGCCTCCAGGGGGCAGTTTTAAAGTGCTGATATACATAGCATTAACAAATGCAATAAGTACTTCAGAGAAAACAATCAAGAATGGAATCCGAGAGGCCTGAAAAAATGCAGCTGTCCTTCGATTTAGAAAGTTATAGTGGTAAAACATATGTTATTGAAGATCAGCCATACTTGGCTAAGAAAACAACTATCTGAAATGGACAGAACCAAAACAGTCGCCAGGACATCACAGATAGAAAACAAAGAAGCACTGGCAAAGCCAATGTGTCTCGCCTTTAATGGCTTGACCAATGGTTTTTACAACCGCAGTACAGCATCCCCGACACTGTGCACCATGGCTAAGACAAAAACAAACAAAAAATGGTGCTATGATTCATTGGCCGTATCAGTTTGTGTGTCCATAAACCACACATGCAAACAAACACAAATAATGGTCGGAATGCGGAACCAATCAAACATTCACCCTAGTCACAGATCTGGGTTTAATCCATCAATTCTTTTGCTCACCATGCCACCCTACTTTGGACCCAGCCAAATGCAAATCAGTCATGTCCCTGTTCCCCATGGGAACAACCCAGCCCGAACTGCAAGGCCAGGTCTTCCCTGGATCGGAAACAAGCATCCTGGGACCAGTTTCAGGGTATCACCCTTCATCAGCCAAGATAGCTTGAATCCAGTGGCACAGTGAGCCCGGGACCCACGTCTGGGCATATCCAGCACACACATCTGCAAAATGTCAGGAAGATGTTTTTTATTTACAGAGGTGGACCTGTAAATAAACAAAAATATGTATTGTAAAAGAGTTTGTTTCTCTTTTTTAAGCATAGATGAGGGGAGTAACATGCAGAGCGCAGATGGGGGAAGAATCATAAAGGACTCAGGTAGGGGAAGCATCACAACAGACTCAGGTTGAGGGAAACCACAGAGGAAGCACCATGGAGGGTGCGGATTTTGAAGAGAAGCAGTGGGTAAGGGGGATCAATGTGGAGTGGGGAGATAGAGAGGCACATGGGTGAGAATGCAACATGGGGAAAGAGTACACAAGGGCAAGCAAAATATAGAGGGGGCATGAAAGAAGTACACGGGTACAAAAAACAACACAGAGCGTGGCTGGGGGAGAGAAGCATAGGAGGAAGACATCTGGAAAACACATGCACTCTCATGGTGTGCTTAACCCAAAAGAAAAAAGTACTGATTGAAGACCATGCAGTGAATGAACACAAGTAATGCATCCATGCTTCAGGTGAGTAAAAAGGGACAAGTAAGATGAAGGAAAGCCCACACAAGCTAACAAATAAAAAGCAAGCAAATCAGAATTACAGTAAATTCAACCAATAGTAAGTAATGTGTGGGCTCTAAACCCATTGTAAGCTGACATTAGGTATTTTTGCCAACTGACATCTTGCGCTGTCTGGTAGGTGAGACCTACAAATCTCTTAAAAAGAGAAAACATTAAAAAAAGTATTTTCTATCTATGCTCTCTGGATCCTGAACAGCATTTCCATCTAAATCAGAATTTCCCCACCCTTTCATAATTCAGAAAGAAACAGAAGACTCTTCAGAAAACACTAATGAGCAGAGTTACTAAACATTTACATGAGTGCTCATGTGGCACAGAGCAATCTTGTAATGTGCTATGCTACTCAAGCACCTAACAACATTTTAGTAAATATAAACCTACTAGTCTACACATTTCACCACCTACATCTTGCTTAATTGTAAACATTGTTTACCTTTACTCTGCTTTGCAGCTAGGTTTGCACTCTCCAAATTCAAATGCATACATAAAAATATACATCTACATGACAATTAGGAAGTTGAGTGCCAAAGAGAGAAAGGAGCGTGAGGCTTGAGTTAGATTAGGTCCGCAACCCAGTGCCCCAATCCTTTAAGTACCATTTGATCATTCAATTACCTAGATCAGATTAGGTCTGAATGGGGACACAGCTTGACTACCTCCAGGCAATAAGGAAACTGGAATACTGGAATTGAAAGTAGCTGTTTTACTGCTACTCAGGATAATAATTTACCACTACCTCTAGTGGCAGTATTCCCACAAATTACACATGTAGCACAATGACCTTATAGCAACAGCATGCTTAACTCTGCAACCATGCACTGTGCCATAGACTGCTTAGACACTAGGCAGATAAGCGAGCACAGGACACTTTAAGAGCCACAGCACTTCCAACTCTGCACAGGGCTGCCATACAGCTCTGGTGCTTGAACTGCATTCCTTTGGTCTATCCTTCTCAGCTAAGTGCCAGTACATGGACTAGTCAATGGTACTCACAGCCTGTGCTTTTCTTAAATATAAGTTTGACTGGCTAGCTTTGCCCAAAGCCTAGCATCCCTTGAATGTCAGATGGACCAGCCAGGTGTACCAACAACAGGAGCTTACCCCGAATGTCAGGTAACTCCTACAAGCAATGGCTTCAGTTGTACATAGTTGTACATACCTAAATCACCCCGATGGGTCCATTAGATGTAGGCTCTTTCCCTTAGTTTTGTCTGAACAGAGAAGCACACATTAGGTTTGTTCAGTCTGCAACATACCCAGGTATAGAAATTAATTAGAATCTCTAGTTAGAGGCAACCAATCAGGAAACTGTAGCTTTGTGTGACTATGAAAACAGTTTTAGTGATGGATCACCATTTTTTCTCTCTTCAGAGTCATTATCATTTGATTGTGACCCATCCCTGAGGATGGGCGCCTCTATCACCTTCACAAACTATATATATATATATATATATATATATATATGCGCTACTGGGTATGCAACTAGTTTTGGTTTGCTTATATCTTTGGCACAGTTTGACAAATATCCACAAAACTTTACAAAAAATAGTTCTTCCACCTCATCTTCTTCCTGCAAAAACTTTGGTTAATCCGTCAAGCAAAGGCGAAGAAAAAGTGGGGGTCCCAAATGCATTTTCCCAATGCAATTTTCCAAATAAAAAATGACCAGCAATACCTCAAAAATGAAAACAAAATTACACCAAATGTGGCAAAAATCTAGAACTTGGTCCAGAAAGCGTGCTTTAATCAATTTGGTGTAAATCTGTTCAGTAGTATTTTTTGAGAACTTAAGGTTTCAAGTCTATTTATACATAGAGTCACAGAGAGTCTACAGATCTAACTGATAATATCTGATTATCTGCTGCCACATCAACAAAAATGTGTCAGCAGCCATTTTAGCCTTCTGGGGTGCACTCATCAGCCACCCCTGCCTGTGCTTGTGGAGGCACTGGGTAACTCCATACCCTGGGGTCAATGTTAATTTAATTATGGATGGGGACATGTGACCACCCCAAGCCTCCCGAAGCCCTCGGAGTCCCAACACCTAAGGGCTTATCTCATTTGTTTTGAGGAGAAGACGTGGATCATAGTACAGTTCTGAGGATCAAATCCTCTGAGGCCAATTAATTTGTTTTGGGGAGGGCGAGGCATGGGGCCCCTTCCCATTTCATAGTTTAGCCTAGAGCACCCCATTCCCTGGAACTTCGTCTATGTGTTCTGCTGGGTGGGAGCAAACCTTTTCTTATCTTTCCTGGGCATGATCTCTGGCAAAGAAGAATACTTACTCCCGCTGGTGGAGCAAACCTGCTCTTGCAGAGCGGGAGCATAGCTGCTGCTGGCTCCCCCAGCTCCCAGGATGGCTGCTGGCTGTGGTGGTAGCAGGGGCCATTAGGGCCTTGGGACTCCCTCTGTGGCCCCTCATAGATTTTAGAGATGTGGGTGTCCAGGATGGGGCCAGGACACCTACAATTTGTTTTTTAATTGGGAAAGTATAATAAGTGAGCTCATTCATTATTCACTGCTCCCAGGAAGAAGCACCCTATAATATCCTTCATGCGCTAATCTAAATATATTTTGGTACATGTCCTTGCCACAATCTGGGCACTGACACCACCAGCATATTTATCGCTGTGCTGTGGCGGGCTAAAAGGAGTACAGCAGCCCCCTAGAAATACTTAAAAAATAACCTTATGTTTCCTTGAGTCTATAGAACATGACCCTATGAAAAGTTGATTATATTATTAAGCACTCCTAGAACTAGAGCTTTTGTTCTTCCATTTGGGAATGCAGAGTCTCCTTCTGGTTGGAATTATGTCTGCAATATGTGGTTTGAAGAGTGTGAAAGAAAGACTCTGACACTTCTTTAATATTGGTTTGACTACAAATGCTTTATTTAAGTGTTTATTGACAGACAATGCAATGACCTCTTTGACAAAACCATAGGCCTGTCTTTTATGCATCGACAGTGACTTACATCAAAAAGACAAAAGAACTTCAATGTGAAATACAAAGGTTAAAGTGACATTAATACTTAGGCTTTAAAAAAAAACATTAAATATTCACTAAAAAATCAAAGGTAATGGTGAGGCGATACTTAGATTGCAATGCCAGTTGTCACATAACATTTTACATTAAAAAAACACTGAAATTCACCAGTAATAGTTAACTGAAGTAACTATAACTTGAGCCCTCAAATAACCAAAACTCGCATGCTCTCCATGCACTGCTTAACCCTAACATATTACATCTCTCATGACATATTCAGTGACTGCATTGATAGCATCACCGATGACATCTGAAATGACATAACTATAACAACACTCTGCATGGCGGGGCATGAGGAGCCCCAGGCAAGGGAAATGGAGAACAAGGAGAATATATACATACATACTCAGTGAAAAAAACAAAGGTTAAAGTGATGTTATAGTTAGGTCCTGCAATATAATAATAAAAACTATTGTTTAAAACAAAAAAATTCAGTGAAAAAAACAAAGGTTAAAGTGATGTTATAGTTAGGTCCTGCAATATAATAATAACAACTATTGTTTAAAGCAAAAAAACACTGAAATTAGCAAATTACACAGCTAACTATAATTTGTGCCCACTGTGCACTGCTTATGACCTCACTAATTAAATCACTTTTTACATGCTCAATGACATAATTGATTACATCACTGATGGCATCTCAGTTACCATTATTGATGACATCACTGATGACATCATCCAATGAGTGTGACAGTTTGCTATATGCTTCTAACACTGAAAGGCATTTAGTGAGCTACATACAGAACTCATTTTCAATATTTGCTGTGCTGTCAATAAGTATAGCCTTTTGAAAAATCCGTGGCCTACCAAAGGGGCTTTGTATGGAGGGTGTGTCGCAAGCCCTGCAGCTCTTTGGTCCAGCTCATGCTGGGAGGTAGAAACCTACTTAATCATGACATAGTTCAAGTTGTGAACACAGTCAGATTGATCACCCCGCCCCCCTTTTGTACTTGAGAGCATGTTCACCACCACATCTCCATGGCCACACCTAGTGACAAATCAAGTCCATCACTGAACAAATGTAAAACATACTACTTAAAGTTGATACCTGACTTGCTGGGGTGGCTCTTCAATCCTTTGGGTGGTGACCTCTCATGGATACTGTCCATATCTACAGTTGTAAGAAATGGAAGTACTGTGGTTGGCATTTGTCCAGAGCTGCTGTTGTCACGTACTGCACTGGACTTCTCACCTCTGGATTTCGGATTGGCGAATACACCAAGTCTTCTACAGGTCCTGGATGCTCCCAGATAAGGGCGACCCCTTCTAGTAGCCACGGTACCGCTTGACAGGCTACGCCAAAGCAGACCGTACCCTCCAGAAGGAGTCCCAGAGGGAAAAAACCCCAACACTGGGGAAAAAACCTCTAACAGGAACTCCAGAAGGAAAACAAGAAAAAACAGGACTTGACAACAGGAAACAAAAATAGGCAATATCCAGGGTACAAGGCAGGAAAAAAGGAACAGGCAAAAATATCCCAAGGCAAAAGCAGGAACAAAGAACAGGCAAAAATCTCCCAAGGCAAGAACAGGAACAAAGAACAGGCAAAAATCTCCCAAGGCAAAAGCAGGAACAAAGAACAGGCAAAAATCTCCCAAGGCAAAAAAGCAGGAACAAAGAACAGGGGCGAACAGCACAACCAGAAGGAAGTGTTTGCAACGCAAGGAGGAACAAGACTGACTGACTTATATACTGAGAAAAGGGAAGTGACATCACAGGAAAGGGAAGTAACACCATCTTGGATTGGGAAAAGCCCATAGACCAGTATAGGAAAAAGGAAGTAGTATAAAAGAAAAACAGAGCATGCTGGGACAAAAACACGAAGAAGACAAGATGGACACAACATGGATAGAGACAGGCAAAAGGCCCAACAAAAAACCCACCACCAACAATAAAAGAAGAAAAAAGGCTACAAGTAAGTGTAGCGTGACCGGGGGGCGAAATATATGCTTCCAAGAAAGCTTAGTCAAAAAACGCGGGGAACGGCGCTCCGAATATCGGTAGTGCGTTCCACCCGCGAGGACAGAAAGAGACGCCGCGTCAGAGTGCGGCATTACAGCTGTAGGCTGCACTCTCAGTGCTGACCATCAACTTGCCTGTGTGTGCTCCTGACCAACGGAGCCAGCTCAAAGCTCATGGGCATACCTGGCATGGGGCAGCTCGGTCCAAAATGTAGGACACTAAACCATGCTCCGAATGCTTGACTCAACCTTTTTCAGCTAGAATGCACCTGAGCAAGGGCACTTACAAGAGGGAGGATTTCCACAGAGAGTGGGAAGACTATCCCTAAGAAGAGCAATTTGCATGGACTACAAACCCCAGACTGCTCTGAGGCAGCTTTTGAAACAACCACAAGAAGAGGGTGAGAGGTGGGAGCTATTCACTAGAAGCAAAGGATCCCAGAATTCCAGTGGGGAATGGCTGCTACTATTAGCCGCAGACTTTGATTGCCCCAGAAAACTGTGTGCCTAAACAATCTGGTTAATATATGTGTAGTATTCTTTTGTAACTATAGTAAAGTACTTTCTCTTTTTAAGGACAATGAATGGTTGGACATTTGTTTATTGCATGCTAATATCCTTGTGAAGAATCCTTACATCCAGTTTTACTAAGCCTTTGCATTGTCCTTGAGTTGCGCAAAGCTTCTGTAAGATTTACAAAGCCACGCAAGGGCCGATTTCTGCCACCTTGTGTGACCTTTTTAAAGAAATGTAACACAAAACATTCACCCATAGATTTTGACTCCTTCCTAGGTTTAATGAAATACCAGGTTAACTCAAATCAGTAAACCTGGGATTGCGCCATAATGATATGCCACTCTGACCATGGCATAGTGAGGATAAATATCTTTATTTCTCCTTGTTACTTCCTCTTTCAATGCATGATGCATTCTGCATCACACATAGAAAAAGGAAATTGCCTCTTAAGATTTTTATTGTGCAGGAAAATATCCCCACTGACCCGAAACCCCGGAGTCAAATTTAATATAAAAAAGGAAGGGGCATGCCCTGTCACTTCCTATGCTTCGGACAGGCTCCAGGGACCTCATTCCCAGGGGCCTAATGTGCAATAAAGATAAGGGTAGCCCCCCCCCTAACGCCACCATGTGTGTGCTGTATTTAATATGCTGCGCACCATGGCGGTAGTTAGGAAACTAGCGTCAGAATTGTTTGCACTAGTTCGGCGCTTTGCAGGATTATCGTAAAAAATAATGACGCTAATCTTGCAAAACACCCAGATGTCCACTGTAACCAATGGGCGCATCCTTTTAACGCTTGCTCTGAGCAGGCGTTAAAAATGCCGGAAAAAATGATGCAAAGAAATCTCTTAGATTTCATTGCGCCATTTTTTCAGACCCCCTAACAAGGGAATGCCCCCTTTGCATACATTATGCCAGGCGCAGGCATAATGTATTGCAAAGGGTTACAAAGTGACGCAATGCATGAATTACACCACTTTGTAAGTATGGAGCTGCGTTTTTGGCCATCTAACGCCACATTAGCGTAAAAAATTACGCTAATGTGGTTAGAATGTAGCCAGCCTACTTAAATCTGGGTCACTGAAATTCACCAGTTATAGTTATTCCAAGTAACTATAACTCGTGCCAAAGATTGACAATTACGCCCACCCTCGCCATGCACTGCTAAATACCCCAGATATTACATCACTTACAATATTTTCTATGACATCACTGATAATATCACTGCAATATCGTAAACTACATAGTTGATAACAACACTGTGCATGGCGGGGGCATGAGCAATGGTTAATTTAGGGTAGGCCTATATTTTTATGTGTTGTGTTCTCCACCCCGACTGCGGAGTCTCTGAAGTCGCAAACTTACTATTAACTCATAGTATGTGAATACAAAAAAAGTAAACTTACACAAAGTGAATGTTTACTGTTGTGAATCAGGCCCAATGTGTTTTAATGTGTTTAGTATTGTGTTTTCAATATAATTGTATATACTATGGATTTTGCAACGTTTTTCAACATTGTGTGTTTTAATTTATTAATATGTGAATCTTAGTTGACTGCAATATTTGTGGTAGTTTCCTATAGTTTTGGTGATATTTTTAAAGTTTAGTTTTTAAATTTATTTTAGGGGTTTCTTAATCATAGCCGAGTGGCTTGGTTTATAGGTGTATAAATTAGTCACAAGGACAACCCAATATGCCCACGGGTCCTAGGTAACTATGTATATCAAGTAATACAAAATATCACATGGAACTCATTTAAGTCACAAAACCTCATTAGGAAAATAGAGGGTTCTAAACACCAATTGAAATTATTAGATATTTTAACTCAATTAGTTATCAACAGTACTAAGTACTGCAGTTCCCATACTACAGTATTGCTTAGTTTATAGTGAGAATATTAGATCTAACCCCAAGAGTTTTACGTGTGCCCTACTGTTGCTAAGCTTAGAGTTGTAATAGTAAATCTCACACCTCTGAGGTCCAGCACTTTCCCTACTCTTGCTTATGTTGGAGTGGGAACAGCAATTATGAACTTACCCCAACCCCAATGCCCAATACTTTCTCTGTGGTTTCTTAGGATGGATTTGTAAGAGTAAATGGGACCCCTCCAGAGCCCAACGCTTTCACCCTGCTGCTGCTTCAGTTGGAGTTGGAGTAATAAATCTGACCCCTCCAAAGTTCAGCGCTTTCCCTACTCTTGCTTAGGTGCGAGGGAGAATAGTAAATCTGACTCCTCCAAAGTCTGATGCTATCACCAGTGTTCCTTAAGTTGTAGGAGGAATAGTAAATCTGACCCCTCCAAAGTCCAGTAATTTCTCTTCTGATGCTTAGGTTGGGGAGGGAATATTGAATCTCGCCCTTCCAAACTCCAGCATTTTCCCTACCAATGCTTTGGTTGGAGTGGGATTAGTAAATCTGGCCTCTGCAAAGTCCAATGCTTTCTCTACTGTTGGTTGGATTGGAGTAGGAATAGTACATCTCAGCCCTCTGAAGTCCAACTCTGTCCCTATTGTTGCTTAGGTTTGAGTGCGAATCATAAATCTTAATCCTCCAAAGTTCAGTGCATTCCCCACTGTTGTTTAGTTTGAAGTTAGAGTGGAGTGGAAATGGTAGATTGTGTACGTCTAAAGTGGAACTCATTGTTTCTTAAATTTAAATGGAGTGGCAAATGTTATCCCTTCAAAATGTAACTTTTATGAAATGTTTTGTGTGTATGTTAATTTTGTTGTATCTATGGCTTTGGTTTCATATTTATTTTCATTGAGATTAATTGTTTGTTTGATATTCATTTCAACTTATTCTGTTTATTACTTTGAATTTAGAATTTCAGATATGTTTTAATTTTTTGTTGAAGATACATCTATTTGTATTGGCAGTTAAAGTTTTGTTTACATTCTTATTCTTAATTTGTCATTTTTATTTAAATGTTTAATTATTTTTGTTTTTTATAAATAATTTTGTGGTTTTTAATTTACAACATATTTCCATAATAATTTATTTGTACTTTATTTATTACGTTTTTTAGTAATATGAGTTTTTTATAATGTGCCAGTTGTAATTTACAAATTTAATAATAATTATATCATTAAATTGTATTTTTTAATGTTTATTCTAAGGCCCATATTTATACTTTTTGACACAAAACTGTGCTAACGCAGTTTTGCGTCAAAAAAATTAGCGCCGGCTAACGCCATTCTGAAGCGCCATGCGGGCGCCGTATTTAATCAATGACGTTAGCCGGCGTTAGCCGCCGGCGCTGCCTGGTGTGCGTGGAAAAAAACGACATACACCAGCGCCGGCGTAGGGGGATATGGAGCTTGGGCGTCAAAAAAAATGGGGCAAGTCAGGCTGAGGCAAATATTTCGCCTCAACCCGATTTGCGCCATTTTTTTCGACTTCCAACCCCCATAGAAATGACTCCTGTCTTAGCAAAGACAGGAGTCATGCCCCCTTGCCCAATGGCCATGCCCAGGGGACTTCTGTCCCCTGGGCATGGTCATTGGGCATAGGGGCATGTAGGGGGGCACAAATCAGGCCCCCCTATGCCACAAAAAAAAAAAAAAACACTTACCTGAACTTACCTTAATGTCCCTGGGATGGGTCCCTCCAGCCTTGGGTGTCCTCCTGGGGTGGGCAAGGGTGACAGGGGGGGTCCCTGGGGGCATGGGAGGGCACCTCTGGGCTCCTTCCGAGCCCACAGGTCCCTTAACGCCTGCCCTGACCAGGTGCTAAAAAACGGCGCAAAATCGGGCGTACGTCATTTTTTTTGACCCGCCCACTCCCGGGCGTGAATTTTGCCCGGGAGTGTAAATACAGCGCACATGCCTCGGAGTCACTTTTTTAGACGGGAACGCCTACCTTGCATATAACTAACGCAAGGTAGGTGTCCACGCTAAAAAATGACGCAAACTCCATGGACTTTGGCGATAGACGAGTCTAACGCCAAAGTATAAATATGGAGTTAGTTTTGCGTCGGAATTGCGTAAAAAAAAACGACGCAATTCCGGCGCAAACAGAGTATATATATGCCCCTAAATGTTTATTATGCACGTTTTGGGTGTTTATAATGTTTTTATTTGGTTTGTAATGTTTTTGCATATTTCTTTATTTAAATATATTTTAAATTATTATATAATTGTAAAATGTACTATCTTTATATTTTCATTTTTATTATATGCATATGTTTTAAAAAAAATTAAGATAGTAAAATTCCTAATATTCTAAAATGTATACTTCTCTATATGTTCTTGATAATTAGTATCATAATATTTTATAGATTATATTTTTCCAGTTCACCTTGTAAATATGTAAAAACAGTATTTAGGACCACAATATTTTTGCCTAGATATTTGTGTATTGTGATATTTTTGAGGTTGATATTATGTCATAGAAGCAATGAATGATGCATAAAAATTAAGGATTTTGTAAGGATATTTACGCCACATGTGATATTAGCGTTCTGTGCTGTAACAATGTATACATTTAATGCAATTACTAAAAGATGAGAAAAAACGGGGATCATACGCCCAAGGCCTAGTATTGTGTATTTATTTTAATATTTTTATTAGTGGTTGTGCAAACAGAAAACAACAACTCTTGTCAGACTGAACGCCACTTCCTCAGGATCTATATGAAGCTCAAACAAGGCCCACCTCTAGGCACCTCCAAATCTGTATGCTACGATAGCGCAGATTCTTGAAGTGGCCTGGCGAGAGGAAGGGTGAGGGAAGGGATCATCGGGGAAGGAGACCTGCAAGGAAATATGGTTAGACAAAGTAAAATATGTGCGCTATTGCTTCATAGCACCCTTAAGATTATTGATGTGTTATTATACAACAAGAAGCATCTTGTGGCAGGCTTTTAACTCAGTAATCAGTATTGTGACATTAGTTTAGAGAGCATCAACAGTCACATACATATATGCACAGATGTAGATCTTTCGTAGTGTGCTCCAATGCTGTCAAATAACAATCAAATACTTATACTCACATCAATATGTCATCCGTAACAAAACGTCCTCGAATCACCTCTCACATGTTTTAAAAAAAACAAAAATGCCAAGCAACTATAGGAGTCATAAGGTTTTTTCTGTAGATGCGTTCCCTCTAGTTTTTTGTTTGAAACAAGAATACGAAATTCGCTAAAGATCCTGCTTGCAATTAAACGCGATAGCGAATTTGGTAAAGAAACAGGTACTTTGACCTTACCATACAGAACACGGCCTGTTCTGATTTCTAATGCGTGACTGTAGAGGTTTCCTTTGAGACAAAGCGCTCTAAAATGAAACGAAATCAAAAGGCCCAGGAAATCGTGGCTTGTCTACCACAGCTGTGGTAAAGCTGAGGCGAGGAGAAGAAGTCCTGGGGGAGCCACAGCGTCGTGGGGATGCTCTTGTGAGGACCGGAAGCCAGCTCACTTTCAATAGGAGGAAGCCGGAAAGAATAGTGAGCACTGTTTGAAGGGTGTGGCCGGGTTTATACTGGTGTCACACCCAAGACGGCTGTGCAGGGCTGCTGGGAAATGTAGTTTCTGATTAAACAAAGCAATAGTACAATAAGAAATACTGTGTAAACAGAGCAGTTGCTACATATTTAACAAGTACCTTTACGTTCTTGGTCATGAGGTAAGGAAACCTGCAATCTAACATTTCCCAAGTGTACATTAGACAAAAATTCAGCCTATTAACCCAAGAATGAACAACGAGACCACCAGTTAGCAGTACATGCTGCCTCATGAGCTTTCCCACATAATGTTTTGGCGCATAGTGGTAATGCTGACAACACAGATAACTTGGCTGAAGTGGACTCTAGATCACGTACCACCCGTGCTCTGACAGTACATCCAACTCCCAAGCACCGTCTAGGGCCTGGCTTATCGGGATGACGGAGGTGAAAAAGGCGCACTAGTTGTGGTGCATGCACATTGCGAGCTGGTTTCCAGGAATTATCTTCTGGTCCATAGCCCTTCCAGGAAACCAAATACCATAGGGTAGATCCTTGGGTTCATGAGTCTAAAATGTTACTTATTTCAAATTCCCATTCTCCCTGAACCATCACAGGAGCTGGTCATGTAGGGCAATGTTTTGGGGCTGGTTTCAGAAGGGAAGTATGGAACACAGGATGGATACGAAGAGACGGTGGGTTTTTAAATTTGTAGGTCACTGGATTTATTTTCTGTAAGATCCGATAGGGACCTATAAACTTTGGTTAAAAAATGCTTTTATTTTTTAAAGTCAAGTGTTTTGTTGAAAGCCATGCGGCATCATTTGGACTCTATATAGGTCCCATTCTATGTTTCTTATCATAATGAAATTTATACATTTCTTTAGCTTTTTTCAAATGTATTTGTATTTTCTTGTGGATTTGTTGCATATGCGTTACTGTATCCGTTACTGCTGGTATGTTCTGTTTGGTTGGTAAATTCACCTGTAAAATGTTAGGGTTCTAGCCATATAGTCCCAAAAAAGGAGTGAGTGGTATCTGTGGATGAAGGATAAGAGTGGTTATAGGCTAATTATGCCAACCATAACAAATCTACCCAAGCAGTGTTTGCATCAGTAGCATAACAACGTAGAAATTGTTTTAAAGTCTGGTTTAATCTCTCTGTTTGACCATCCATCTGTGGATGTAACTAGTGGAAAGAGTGGCAGGGATGTGGAGGGCAGAACACCACTTTTGCCAAAATCACAATGAAAATTGACTCCCTCGATCCAATAGAATTACTTTTGGTAGGTCATGCAAGCGGGCAACCTGTTGGAGCAATAAAGTGGCCAATTCACCAGAAGTAGGTAAAGATTTACATGCAATGAAGTGAGCATACTTAGTAAGACTGTCAATGATAACTAGGATCACTGTATGTTGTTGGACTTTGGGTATTCCAATGATAAAAGCTATAGAAATATGTTCCCAGGGTAATGACGGGGTTCCTATTGGCTGTAATAATCCTTTAGGTTTGCCATGATCCGTTTTGCATCATGCACAGATTTCACAGTTCTGGATTTTTTGTAAAATATATTTTTTCAGTGTTGGCCACCAAAATGTCTTTGTATTAGTTCCACTGTTTTTTTTGGACCTGGATGACCTGCTATAGGGTTAGCATGTGACCATAAAAAGGCTGTTTGTTGGAGTTCTGGTGTGGGCAAATACACTTTGGAATCATGTAGTGGTAACCCTTGTTTTATGGGATTCTTTTCACTTTGTTTGAGCCAGTCTGACCACATTGTTACTGGGAACTCTTATTGGATATCGTTAATAAACTTCTCAGCAGAGGTAACACATACTACCTTAGAAGGTGCTATAATAGAGTGTGGACTTTTTGTATCGTGAGTCAAAGAAGAAGCTTGTCTCAACAGTGCATCGGCCTTTCTATTATTTATTACTGGTCCAAATGTTACAATAAAATCAAACTCTGCAAAAAACAGCATCCAGCGCACTTGTCTTGGAGTCAATATTCTGGCTGAACTCAGAAATTGTAAATATCTGTGGTCGGTGTATACTGTGATGGTGTGTTCTGCCCCTAAGAGATAATGGCTCCATTCTTTGAAGGTGGTGCGAATAGTTAATAACTCTTTTTCTGCAATGGTGTATTTTTGCCCAGCACTATTCAATTTTTGGGACATATAGGCTATGGGATGGAGTTGTCCAGTGTTGCTGTGACGTTGTGACAAAATTGCCCCAGTTGCTACGTTAGGAGCATCTGCTTCTATTATGAAAGGTTTTTGTGTCTGGATGAGCTAATACTGGGGCGGTATGAATGCTGTCTTTAATTTCTTAAAGGCTGTCTCTGCTTCCATTGACCATTCGAAAGTTACTTTTTTCCGAAGTAACCTGGGTTATGAGGGTCACTGTCTGAGAAAAATGATCGATGAAACGACGACAGAAATTGGCGAACCTTAAAAAACACTGGACATTTCTTACCGATCTTGTACTGGCCATTCTGCTATAACTTGTATTTTTCTTTCTGTCATGCGCATGCCAGAGGGAGTGAGGATTACTCCTAAAAATTCTACTTGATTAACATGAAATTCACATTTACTGAGTTTGCAATATAAATGGTGTTTGCGAAGGACCTCTAGAACTTGTTTTACATGGTTTTCATGTTTTGCAACAGTTTCTGAATAAATGAGAATATCATGTATGTATACAGCAACAAAACAATCTAAGAGATCGCGTAGCATATCATTTAAAAATAATTGAAATGCAGCTGGAGCATTACAGAGACTGAAGAGCATAACGAAATATTCATAGAGTCCATATCGTGTTTTAAACGTGGTGTTCCATTTGTCCCTTTCTTTTCTTCGGACTAAGTGGTAAGCCCCACGTAGATCTAATTTTGTATATATCACGTCTGATTTAACCTGATCTAGTAAGACTGGAATAAGGGGGAGCGAATATTTATTCTTCACTGTGATTTTGTTTACTGCTCTATAGACTATACAATCTCTCAGTTCTCCATTGGTCTTTAGCACGAAGAAGAGTGGAGAACATGAGGGAAGTATTGTTGTAGATATTTATTTTCCTTTTCAGAAAGAGCATATATTCTACAATTAGGTATTACAGCCCCTGGCTGTAAGTCAATTTGGCAATCATAAGACCTATGAGGTGGAAGAATTGTGGCTTGCTTCTCGCTTAACACGTCTTTAAATTGACAATATTGAGGGGGTAACTCTGTGTCTTTTTCAGCCGCAGTGGCTATCTGTGTCAAGGAACTTTGACTCTCATTAGGTTTGGAGTGAGTTAAACAATGAGTAACACAATATTGATAGGAAAACTGTAATTCGTGTGCTTGCCAATTTATCTCAGGATTATGCAACACCAACTAAGGCATCCCTAGTTAAAAGCCACATTGTGGTGCTTGAATAATGTCAAATTGGATATATTCGATGTGTACGAGCTCTTTCTTGGGTTGACAACTCATCTGAATTTTGTCGGTTCTCCTAATCACAGGCCCCCCCCCCGGATATCACTTTACCATCAACTGCTTGAACTATTTCTGGGGTGTTTTTGCGGATGCAAGGTATATCTAGGCATTGAGCGGTGTTTAGGTCTACAAAATTACCTGTGGCTCCAGAATCAATCAGCACCTGCAATGTGTGTAATTTTTCTTTCACCAAAATGGATACAGTCAAGTAAAAATTTGATTTATGGTTTGTTGCACATGAATTTATGGAAGGGTATGCAAGTGTTCCCAAGAGGTTCCCTTCTCGACTTCTTGGGTGATCTAGTTTTCTGTCGCAGTTCCTGCTATGGAAGTTGAAACTATCTTTTTGGACTAAAAAAGTTTTCCTTTTGGCTTTACAGTACATTCCTTTACGAAGTGGCCTTTGTAACCACAATAAAGACAATGTCCATTTTGTCTGCGGGTTTCTTTCTCTCCTTTCATTAGAGATTGTCGTAATGTCCCAATTTCCATGCTTTCTACTGTTGAATCTGTTGACGAGTTTTGGGTTTTTGGTTTTTCAGTTCGCCACCCAGCTCTTTTGGATCTTCGTCTGTCTCCTTTTCTCTCCGCTAGTCGATGATCGAGTCGTAATGTGAGATTAATTAGCTCGGTACAGGAAGTTGGTTGTGGGTCTTTTAGGGCTAATACATCTTTAAACTCGTCTCTTAGCCCTTGGTAGAACAGAGCTAATCTCTTTTCTTCCGGCCACGATGTCTCAGCAATGAGTCGATTGAAGTGTGACAAGTAAGTAATTAGGTCTTTGGTTCCCCATTTTAATACTAGCAATTCTCTATCCGCCGAGAGAGTCACTGATCGTCTCTCAAATTCGGTCACAAACCTCTGCCAATTGTTCAATAAAGGACTGCCATGTTGCACCAATGGAACTGCCCATGTGGCAACATCCCCAGATAAGTACGAAATCAAAAAGGCTATTCTGGATTGTGAATCTGGAAAGGCAGTTGGCCTACGGGACATGCAATTCAACTTGAGTTAGAAAAACTTGCACCTTAGCTGGATCTCCAGTAAATCTTTCTGAAGCGGCCAGAGGGATCTGTGTTGGCAGATTCACTGAGATGTTTGTAGGGGTTTGGAAGCTTGGACGTTGTGTTTGTGAAGGACCTGTAGTTCCCTGCCCACTCCCCACCTGTTGTTGTAACTAATTCACCCCGTCTGCCAGCAACGCATCTGTTGCTTTTGATTCAAGAAGATCCTTCTGCATTTAAGTAATTACTTTCATTACATTATCCAGGGTAGCCATGATGAGATTCTATATAGACCAGGAGGAATATTAATTTGTGGGCTCACTATTCTGTCAGACCGAGTGCCACTTCCTGAGGATCTATATGAAGCTCAAACAAGGCCTACCTCCAGGCACCTTTAAATCTGTATGTTATAATAGCTCAGCTTCTTGGAGTGGCCTGGCGAGGGGAAGGGTGAGGGAAGGGATCAGTGGGGAAGAAGACCTGCAAGGAAATATGGTTAGACAAAGTAAAATATGCACGCTATTGCTTCATAGCACTCCAGGAAGAACTCCTAAGATTATTGATATGTCATAGTACAACAAGATGATCTTATCACCGCTTGTGTCAGGCTTTTAACTCAGTAATCAGTATTGTGGCATTAGTTTAGAGAGCATCAACACTCACATAGATATATACCTAAATGTAGATCTTTTTGCCATAAAAATCAGAATGTCGTAGTGTGCTCCGATGCTGTCAAATAACAATCGAATACTCATACTCATGATAACGCGTCCCTTTATGTTAATTAATACACATTAGGACTCATTTTAGGCCGATGAATCTTTGGACCCAGTGGTGAGACACCGTAAGACGAGATAACTGATTAATATATTAAGCAATACAGTGATAACATTGTCAACATATATCACCACAATATATTTCACTTTAAACATTAGTTAAACCTTTCCGGCGCAACCATGACCTTTCAGTCATGAATAACCACACCTTATTGAAGTTTTGTGAATTTTATTCCCTATTGATTACAATCTAATAGCAAACGTATTAATCATGAAACAAAGGCATAATCATAATGCGATAATAATGCAAAGATCTCAACATAGGGTAGTAACATGAAGATTAACAAATCTAATGCGTAAAACCTTGTAGGTATTTAGTTCAGCATAGCATCACGTCAGTCTCGTCAGTTTTGTCAGTCAAGATGAATGCCTCATCTACCCACTAATTAGCATCAGCATGCTGGGCTTCATGCAAAACAATGTAGAACACCAATTTGGAAAACATCTAAACTAAGGTCTCTAATCAAAAATATACAGCAGTTGGTACCTAGAAAGAAAAGGCAAATAAGTGAATTTCAATAGGCAACATTATATTTACCCTCCTCAGGATAGGTCAGCATACAGGATCAGTCTTCGTCTTCAGGACATCAGTTAGATCGCCGTCAGTCTATCTAATCTAAGGGCAAGGGACATCTCCCTCATAAAGAGGAAAATGTAATGGGGCAGTTTAAGGGCGAGGATGGTTTTGTCTAAGTCTCAAATCACCAAATAGAGTGACAGAGTTTCTGGATGCAATCGATATCATTCCCTACCTAATGCTCTCGAGTCTCCTGTGTCATGAGTTTTTATTCCTTTTTCGAAATACATTCCCCCAAAATTCTATTGGACAGTCACTTCACCCCACTATCTGTGGCCTATTAAATTATACATTAAGTAATGCATTTGTCATTCTACGATAACTTCCCACACTTTGATTGGTCTTCGTAATTGACGTTTTTCGTAGGTGGCACATACGGGGTTACTTCATTTTCTGGCACCTTCTTCGGGTCAAGAGTTCTCTTCTCCGCGATTTAGTATCCTTGGAAGTGTCCATGTTTGTTGCAAAGCCTAAATTTTTATATACTAAAGCTGCTAGTATGCGGATGAGAAAATCTAGCAATGTTACATACAATGGAGAAAAGAACAATTGCTGGTTCATGGCCTTTTGCGAGTCAGCACACTGAAGAAACAGAAAAATACGCTTTAATATGAGAGCTGCATAACTAGTTTTCCGACTCACGCTAACTTAAGATGTATGAATTCTAATGCAATCTTTATATATGTGTTAATAATTTTCAGTTCGTCATAATACAAACAATTAATTTCTACAATCAACATTAGTCTATGTATACGAAAATATGTTTTAACGAATAATATTATTAGTGCAGCATTGTTAAATATAGGCATTTCACATCTAAAATAGGTAATGTTTAAACTACGCTCTCTCAGTCCCTCCTCTGATGACGCTCGTCATCACACAATTTTTCTCTAGTTTTAATTTTTCACCTTGCGCATGATACGCATTTCAACATCTTGCCCTTTATGTGAGCTTTCCCATATTTCATTGAACATTTTCTCTCTTTCACTTTCTTCGTTTCTTCTAGTTCTTTTAGTCCAATTTCTTTTTATTTTGTCATTAACTTTACATGCCCCCCATAATCCTAATAAACAAACCAAAACAATTAATAGTCCCATCATAATTTTTGCAAGTACCCCATTCCAAATGTTGGTAAACCAGCTTCCCACTCGGGCAATTCCTTTCCCAAATTTCTCCCAAACACCAGGTTCTTTCAGATCCTTCAAGTCTGTACTATCTCTAGTAAGGTTAGTAAGCATGTTTCAAATTTTCTTACTGTTATCTGGAATAAATGAACAACAATGACGCTCATTAAGCATTTTGCAAACACCTCCACTCTTTGCTAAAAGAATGTCTAAAGCAAGCCGATTTTGAAGAGTCATAGCTCTTTCTGCAGCAAGTTCAGTATCCATCAGGAGTATGACTCCTGTAAAGTTTGTCAGCATGTTATCCACAATAGTGGACAACTTTTGAATTTTCATAGAATTCAAGATAACCCCTACTGATGGGATTATGGCTCCAAATATATCACCAATGACAGCCGCCACTGATTCTCGTTTTTGTCTAGGATGTTGTAATTCGGACGTTTTAGGTATTTGTTTTAAGTCATCGATCTGGTATATCTTTGGATATACTATTCCCAAATAACATGTCCCATACCATCCCTTAGGGGGACGGTAATATGCATTGAGTCCACAAATGTAATAGATTCCAGGGATTGCTGGATCTTGTCCATTTAACATAAAGGTCCATTTACTCTGAAACATAAACACATGCCTACATTCACTCGTACCCACAAACAAATTGTCTTGATCGGATTTTGGTCTATATATACAGAGCCTACCTACGTGTAATGCGTCTATAGCTAATTTGCCTTGCGTTTTGATTGCAGTGTAAGCATAATCATTTGCATAAGTACGTTTTTCTAGGCCTTTTTCTAACCTTTCTTTCAGTGCTTTGCGTCTATCATCTGTGTGATCTAAAAAGCTTTTCTCTACGGGATATAATAAGCAAGTCAAATTATTGCGATGTGCATAAGCAGTTCCAAATGTAAGTGTTGGCTCAAAGAATCCTCTAACTATTTTAATATCATGCTCTTTAGATAATTTATTTAGGAATTCAATCACAGGCACAAAAGAAAACACAACATCCAAATTTGAATAAAAGTATTGCACATGCTCTTGATTATAGAATCTTGTTAATAGCAAGCTACAACTAATTCCATAAGTAAGAGGGAGGCTATGATAAGTAACTCCCTCCTGCACAGATGAAGGAATTTTAGTACATACATAACAATCTTTCGCATCCATAGTTTCCACATACTCGTTTAGTAAGCGATAGAAGACATTAGTAGAAAGTTCCCCTTTTGCATTAGTTCCCTCATGCATATGTCTTGCGTCTTGCTCAAATCTCTCCCACGGTGACAGTTTAGTAGTGGTAGTTTCAGGTTTCGAAGTTGCATTAATAGTTTCTTTCTCTCTCCATGGCATTCCCACAATCACTCCCACAATCATTACTGCACATACAGCACCTATTATAAGACCTAACCAACCACACACCTTACTTCCTTTGCTACTATAAGCCATGTTTGGATAGAATCAGAATAGCAGATCAACAATCAACTCGAGAAGAAAAAACTCTTTTTGCGTATATTACAGCGTCTTCACTCACTCCAGGACCCTTTTCGTCAATTCAGGTTAGCAGTTTGTCGTAATCAGGTTTTCCTTAAAGTCAAATTCAGGTTTAGTGTCACTTTCCAGTAGTTTATAAAGTCTCTTTCTCCTTTCAGTTTTCACGAATTCAATTTTTAACCAAGTTTTCCCTATGAATATCTTCAGGTACCGTAGTATTGGCCTGGTACTTCAAAGCAGAATGCTAAGAATTCTTGTTGCCATTCAGAGGTTGTAGCATATGCCCATTCAGGACCTGTATATCGTCTGTTTGCTATTCTTTTTCTTTTTATTCTTCGTTCACCTTGTTGTTCTCCTTCACTCACATCATCGGATTGTGAAGTATCACTTTCTTCTATTATTGTCTCATTTGATACTTCTCTTATTTTAGGGTGTGACTTATGTGGCCAATTATCGCCTCTATGTGTCTTGGTTCGGTGTTTTCCTTCAGGACGTTGGACAGCACCCTCCTCATGTGATATGGTGTTTTCTCTTGACGGACCTGCAATTGGTTCAGGGGACTCTGACACGTTTTGATTTCTATCTACAATTTCTCCTTCTCTTTCGTCTTCTGGTTCTATGCTGAGTTCGGGCTCTAGTCCGTATTCGTCTACTTCTGGGAGAACCTCTCCTTGACTTAGTTCTCCTGCTGCCTCAACTGAGATAGGCACTCTGTCGCCTCTCTCAAACTCATTGACAGTTTGAGGGACAAGGCTGTTCTCAGTGGGCTCTCCAGTAGTCTCAGTTCCTTCTTGACTGATCTCTGACTCTGAGATTTCTCTTCCTGAAGTTGCTGTACCGGAAACTTCAAGTTCCTCTTCAACAGGACACGTTACCCTTTTTGTGTGACTGGCATGTATCCAGTTGGGAACCCCGGCACACTTCACAGCAGTGGTGGTCGTCAATATTACTTGATACGGCCCCTTCCAACGCGGCTCAAGACACGATTTTCTCATGTGCTTCTTGACAACCACCCAATCTCCAGCTTGCAGAGAGTGACCTGGTTCGCCAATTGGTGGCAATGCGTTAGCTTCCACCTGGTGAGAGAAAGAGCGAATCACGTCAGCCAAACCTTTGCAGTAATCCAACACCATATCATCTGTAATATTCACTAGGGCATTGGCAGGTACCGCTGGTAATCTCATAGCTCTGCCCATGAGGATTTCATGGGGGGACTGTCCCGTTTTCTTATCTGGGGTGTTTCTCATAGACATGAGTACTAGAGGTAAAGCATCTGGCCACTTCATGTTTGTTGCAGCACACATTTTTGCCATTCTTGATTTTAAGGTACCATTCATCTGTTCAACTAGTCCTGATGCTTCAGGGCGATAGCTACAATGCAACTTTTGCTCAATGTTAAGAGCGGCACACAGAAGTTTAATCACCTCATTGTCGAAGTGTCTTCCCCTATCTGATTCTATAGAAACCGGAAACCCGAATCTGGGTATCAGTTCTCTGAGCAGTAGTTTTGCAACTGTAAGACTGTCATTCCTACGTGTGGGATATGCCTCAATCCAATGACTGAACACACACACAATCACTAACACGTATTTCAATCCTCCACACACAGGCATTTCGATAAAATCCATTTGCATTTTGTTGAATGGACCTCCAGCTCTCCCAATGTGGCTCAAAGTTACCACAGTCCCTTTTCCTGCATTCATCTGTTGACAGATGATGCACCTGTGACAAGTGATCTCTGCGGCATGTCTGAATTTTGGATTGAACCAATCAATCTTAAAGGATCTGATCATGGCGTCTCTTCCTAGATGGGCCTGCCCATGGTATAGCCGGGCAAACTGTGACAAAAGGCTATTTGGCAAGACTAATTTTCCCTCTTCTGAAACCCATAGATCATCTGCTCTTTGTACACATTGCATTCTCTGCCAGGAACGTTTCTCTTCTTTGCTAGCACGACTTTGTAGTGTCTTCAGTTCGTCTAAGGTATCAACCACTCGTAATGCTAGGCTTAAACTCATGTCATTTTCCGGTTGTGGTAACAAATCCCACTGCTCCTTAAATGATATACAATTTAGTGCACAAAATCTTGCAACCTGATCTGCATAACTGTTTCCCATTGACACAAAATCTTGTGATCTGGTATGAGCACTGCACTTCACCACAGCAATTTCAAGAGGTAACTGAATCGCATGTAACAAATCTCTTATTTGTTCACCATTTTTCACAGGAGAACCAGAGGAGGTCATGAAACCTCTCTGTGACCAAAGTTGGCCAAAATCATGCACAGTTCCAAATCCATATCTGCTGTCAGTATAGATGGTAACTTTCGAATTTACAGCCGCGTGGCATGCTTTTGTAAGAGCTATAAATTCTGCCACTTGTGTGGAAAACACTTTCTCGAGCCAAGAGGCTTCGACAATGCCAGTTATGGTGCATACTGCGTAACCGGCTCTCAATGTTCCTGCTGAATCTCTTAGACAGGACCCATCAACAAACATAATGTAATCGTTTTCTTTTAACTGGGTATCCTGTATGTCTGTACGAGGTTTGGTACAGAGCTCAGTCACCTCAAGACAATCATGCTCAAATTCTTCCCCATCTTTGATCTCTGTATTTTCATTGGGAAGTAAAGTTGCCGGGTTCAGCACAGTGCATCTCTTTAATGTGACATTTGGTGAACCCAGTATAATTGTCTCATATCTAGTAAGTCGTGCATTGGTCATATGTTGTGTCTTAGTTCGTGTCAACAGAATTTCAACTGAATGTGGAACCATTACTGTCAGGGGGTATCCCATGACTATGCCTTCACATTGTGATAGGCTTTGACCAACTGCTGCAACTGCTCGCAAACAACCCGGCAAGGCTGCTGCGACAGGGTCCAAAGTAGCTGAAAAATTTGCTACAGGGTGATTTGCATCTCCGTGGACCTGTGTTAAAACAGACAAAGAACAAGCATCACGTTCATGACAGAACAACAGAAAAGGTTTTTCATAATCAGGCATTCCTAATGCTGGTGCCCTGCACATGCATTCTTTTAATTCTAGAAATGATTCAAGCTCCTCTTTTGTCAAAGTTATGGTGTACGGTTCGTCCTTGACTTCTTTTCCTGTCAATTTTATTAAAGGTTTTGAGATAATCGATAAGTTGGGTATCCACTGACGACAATAGCTCACCATTCCCAAAAACATCCTGATGTCTCTTTTTGTTGTTGGGGGATTCATTTGTAAAACAGCTGTTATTCTCTCTTTTGATATTCTACGGGACCCTTTTTCAATCAAATGTCCCAAGTATTTGACCTCTTTTTGGCAGTATTGCAACTTTCTGGGTGACACTTTGTGCCCATTCTTTCCCAGATGATTCAATAATGCAATGGTGTCGTATTTACAGCTGCCTCTGGTCTTTGATGCAATTAGCAAATCATCAATGTACTGTACAAGTGTTGAATTAAAAGGCAGCACAAGTGGTTCCAAATCCTTTTTCAATATCTGATTGAAGATGGATGGTGACTCAGAAAACCCCTGAGGAATTCTGCACCAACTGTACACCTTATCCAGGAATTTGAAACTGAACAAAAATTGACTGTCTTCATGAAGTGGTACCGAAAAGAATGCTTGTGATAGGTCTATCACAGTAAACCATTCAGCATCACAAGGGACCTGGAACATTATTACTGCTGGGTTAGGTACCACAGGGCAGCATTTGATCACAATTTCGTTTATTTTTCTCAAATCCTGCACAATTCGAACTTTCCCACAGGGCTTCTTCAAACCCATAATGGGAGAGTTACACGGACTGCTCAGAACTTCTTTCAGGACTCCCTGTCTGAGGAAATCTGCAATTATTTGTGTTACCTCAATGAGGACATCCTGGGTCATGTGGTATTGTGGTACTTGTGGGAACAATGCATTCGGCTTTATTTGTACCTTGACTGGTTCCACTCCCTTTATCAACCCTACTTCTTTCCCGGTCAAATCCCACACCTTTTCTGTTACAGTCCCTTGTAGATCGGCAGGCAAGTCGATCAAGATGTGCATTGGAAACAAAGTAATCAAAGGATAGTCTTCATTTGTCTCTCCCCCTTCCTCTATGCATTGACTTTCATCCCCCTCATCGTCACTGTTTGTCTGTACTTCTATTCCATCACTGGAACAGGTAATCGAGCATTTTGTCTTGCACAGTAAGTCCCTTCCTAGTAAGGATACTGGACTTGAATCACATACAACAAACCTATGCAGGCCTTGGAAATTACCAATTTCAACCTGCACCGGATCAGTAATCGGATTAGTCAGGTACTGGTTTGCCACACCAACCACTCGTATAGTACGCCCTGAGAGAGGTAATCTCAGGACTTCTGCACTTCGAACTGTAGAGCGTGTAGCTCCTGTGTCGACCAAAAATGAAACCTTATAGCCCATTACTTTTCCCTCTACATATGGGCCTCTCTGATCCACCTCTAAAGATGCTGCAAGCCTACACTCTTCACTGTCTGAGCTGTCATCTGACCAATCCTCATTCATGCCATTTTCTCCTCGTAATGGGAATTGTTGCACAGTGTTGTTTTGATTGGTTACCTGACCTGTGACCTGCTGAGGAAGCATCACCTGTTGCTGTCCTATCAGAGCCATGGGTAATTGCATTTGCTGTCTAGGCACCATAGGAATCTGCTGCTGCACTGGTTGCATTGACACTGACTGGAAATGCGGCATTTGCATCTGTTGCATGGGCTGTGCACCTTGCATTTGTACTAAATTATTCTGAAAATTCGGGTTCTGATGTCTCACTTTTGGACCTTGTGTATTTTGTAATGCACCGACATTAATGCTCTGCTGAACTGCACCATCCTGTACCATATTCGGACAATCCCGTTTCCAATGTCCCATGCCCCCGCACGCATGACATGGTGACATCTTTTTCATTCCCTGACCGTCGTTTTGAATAATAACATTATTCATGTCCGAACCACGGTTCACAAACCCTCGACCTCTACCTCTTGGCTGTACCTGAAACACACCATTCATCTGCGGTTGTTGCTGTATCATTTGCTGAACTCCATTCCCCTGGATTCCAGCTTGTGCAGCTCTTATCTGCATCACCATCACTTTCTCCTTCAACTTTTTCTGCTTCAATTCAATCTCGTCACTACAGTATTTCGCATACTGCAACATCTCATCAATCGGTTTAGCTTGCCAACAAATCAAATGGTTCTTAATCATCTGGCCGACCTCTGGCCTCAGCCCTTCAACGAACCTAAACACAAGGTGGTTCATGTCTTTCGGTTCAATAGTCTCAGTACCACTGTAGTGTTTGAATCTTTTAATAATCTCTCGTAATATGCGTGTATTGACTCCTTAACCTCTTGAGAAGTCCGGTCAATTTTCTGCCAATCGGTCACCTTCGGCGACACCTTTTGTTCCAAAAACTCAATTACTTTGTGATAATATTTCATCACTTCTTCTGAAGGTGCTCCAGTCACCTTATCTCTCGCCGGCTCCTTCGTGGGCCAATCTACCCCTCTCTTGCACTCGAGCCACAAATCTAGCAGAACAATAATCTCAAACAAGGTATTCAAGTCTTCCCAGAACCACTTTGCAAGTTTCACGAACCTATCCGTCTGTTGATACCACTCGATCGGCTTTTCTCTTAGCCTAGGATAATCATTCGTAAAGGATAAAATGTCTCCTCTAGTCCAAGGCACATGTACCAAAACACCACCAGCTGCTTCTCTCATAGGTAAGATTTTTACTGAATCTAGATTAGGTGTAGCCCCACCTTTATTAGATCCTGTACTATCTCCCTTTCCCTTATCTCTTTTCTTTGCCCATCAACCTTCCCATTTTTCTAATGCGCCCCAAACTTGAGCATTCTGCAACAATTCTCTTAAGTGTGCTTTCATGCCTGCAGACCTCATGTGTTCAAAATCTTTTGAGTCAAAGTCTAATCTGTAACTCCTTTTCAAATGCTTAGTGTTTCCGATATCGATGTTATATTTGTCTGCCAAGTTTGCTAATCTCTGATGTATTTTGCCCACCTCTTTGGTGATCTTGGGGCATAAGTATCTCAACTCTGCCTCAGTGTATGATTCCAACCTATTTACTCCCATAGTTCCTTCCACTAACTCGGCAGCTTCTGCCCCTAATCGTACAAGATTCAAGTATTCATCTTGTTTTTCCCTCTCAGGTTCAACTGTAGTTACTGCAGTCTTTTGTGAGGTGTATGTTTTTTCTCACCACTCATTTAACTGTTGTACAGTAAAACCCTGCAGTGAAATGTTCCCTGCATGTATCATTGGAGAGTGTGAGGTATTCGTACTCATGGTTTGGGGAATTAAGTCTCCCAACCCTGCTTGACGCATCGCTTCAAGAGGTGCTTCTACTGGACTAAGGTCCATCAGGGGTCTCAGTGGCTCATTTGCTTGCTCTCCAGGGGCCATTATCCGTGGAGTTCCCATAGGCCCTCCTCTTATCGCTTCCTGTGTTGTCACTCCCTTTTCACACACCCCTGTTTTACCTTGTGCATAAAACGGCACTGGTGGACCAACAGTAATAGGTAGCGATATAGCAGCAGGTGTCTGACCTGGACCCAGACTCCTTGGAGCAGCAACACCATAGGTCTGCTCCAGTGTACCCGGAACAGGTACTAACGGTGGTCCCGCTACAGGGTTATACCCAGGTATCAGCTGTGGTGGTTGAGACACCAGTTTCGGAGTCGATTCAGTCTGTATTAACTTTGGCTTTGTATATATCAGGTCTGGCGGCACTATCAAGTTTGTAGTAGTCTCAAGTACTGGGACATCAGGGTAAATTCTTTTTATCTGTAGTGGAGGCTGCAACTGTATCGGCAAGTCTGGTGCAGTGGGTACACTGACACCATTCTGTATCAAATCTGTATCGCTAGTCTGTGCCGTATCAGTAACTCCCTTCTCTTGCGTCTGGTTCCCAGGGTCCAAGTTAGTACTTGGAGTGCTGTCACTCACCGCATACGGTGGCGGACGATCATGTAGTAATCTATCCATAAATTCTTCATCATCTGAATCATCTTCTTCTTCCCAGGACCTTTTGTTCTCTTTAGTTTTGCCTGAATCTTTGTCAGTTTTACAAGAAGCTTTCTTTCCCTGTGTCTCTTCTCCCTGGGTTATTGCTGGGAATAACTTTAACCCATCTACAATCCCGCGTCTCCGCATCTTGCTCTCATTGTCCCATCTAGCTTCAGCATATGATTTTTCTGCCCTTTTCAGCCTTCTCTGAAACCTTTCTTGTCTATGTTTAAGAGCCATCAAGTCCCAGATCGCCAAAGCCTCGTATTGTGCCGGTCTCGGAGGTGGTTTCTGTGTACTTAACATCCACCTCAAATTTTCTAGCACCTTTGGATTAAATGTCCCATGTTCTGGGAATGCTAAACACCCCTCTTTCTCTGTTAGTTTGCGCCATTGTTTCATCCATAAACAAGGTGCAACACCCTTTTCTTCCATAACTGTGTAAGCCGGAGTACCCTCAGGTGGTGTAGGTTCACCATCGGTTGTGACAATATATACATCTCCCTTTAAAGCGCTTTTGAATGCCTTGCCAAAATTCATTTTTCAATTCTTTATTTAGTATTTTCAATCAGAAATGGCTTAGTTCCCAGGACACTCTTCACCTGCCCCTTTCTCAACCTATTGCCTCTCACGGACGGCAGCCAATCCGTGCGCGACCCCTCTCGGCATCTCACCTATCTCAGCGCGGCACCACTGACGTCACACTCACACACACTGCAGCTGACAAAGTCTTGCGGCTCGTCCGCTCTTCACTAACCCCTTACAACTCATACAAACTAACGCGAATTATTGCGAGCAACTTAAAATGACAACACAAATCTGTCGGTTTACTACAGGAAGGGTAACACATTCGCTTCAGAACTTTACAGAGAGTTCACTTGAAGCCTCGGCCGCTACTCTCTCCTTCTCAGTTCCCTCATACGCAAGCAGAATTCGACCTGCAAATCCTACTCTCGACTTCTCAATGGCTCCTTCTAGTGCACTTTAGAATTTGTCAAATCTCCATCGAAGGTTTCACACATACATCATAACTCAAACTCGACTTGTCAACCACGCCCGATTGACCTATTAAACCGCACAGATTACAACATAAACCACATTTATCACCATACTCCGGAGTCTTAGACCTCAACAGGTCCGTACACGATAGTCAACCACGTGGATTATTTTAAGCAACAAGTGCTACATTCACATGAAGTAGGCCAACTTCCCTACTCTCATACTGTGGAGTACGCCCACTCCTGCTAAACAACACTTAATTTGGCCTAAATACACACAAATTTTCACAATCACCTGCAAGATTCATAAGCTTTAGGCAAGCGCAAAGACCCTAACCACACATACTATGGCGCCGAGAACATTCCCAACTCATTTAGGCAGGCTCTGAGATCCCGGGGAAGCCATGGCGAACCTAGCAACCCATCATCTCTCCAAATTGCATTATCACAGAAAAACAAATTAAACAATGAAACTCCGTCCTAGGGTCCCCAAGGGCCAAACCGTCGCTCTGCTACCAGAACTGATAACGCGTCCCTTTATGTTAATTAATACACATTAGGACTCGTTTTAGGCCGATGAATCTTTGGACCCAGTGGTGAGACACCGTAAGACGAGATAACTGATTAATATATTAAGCAATACAGTGATAACATTGTCAACATATATCACCACAATATATTTCACTTTAAACATTAGTTAAACCTTTCCGGCGCAACCACGACCTTTCAGTCATGAATAACCACACCTTATTGAAGTTTGGTGAATTTTATTCCCTATTGATTACAATCTAATAGCAAACGTATTAATCATGAAACAAAGGCATAATCATAATGCGATAATAATGCAAAGATCTCAACATAGGGTAGTAACATGAAGATTAACAAATCTAATGCGTAAAACCTTGTAGGTATTTAGTTCAGCATAGCATCACGTCAGTCTCGTCAGTTTTGTCAGTCAAGATGAATGCCTCATCTACCCACTAATTAGCTTCGGCATGTTGGGCTTCATGCAAAACAATTTAGAACACCAATTTGGAAAACATCTAAACTAAGGTCTCTAATCAAAAATATACAGCAGTTGGTACCTAGAAAGAAAAGGCAAATAAGTGAATTTCAATAGGCAACATTATATTTACCCTCCTCAGGATAGGTCAGCATACAGGATCAGTCTTCGTCTTCAGGACATCAGTTAGATCGCCGTCAGTCTATCTAATCTAAGGGCAAGGGACATCTCCCTCATAAAGAGGAAAATGTAATGGGGCAGTTTAAGGGCGAGGATGGTTTTGTCTAAGTCTCAAATCACCAAATAGAGTGACAGAGTTTCTGGATGCAATCGATATCATTCCCTCCTAATGCTCTCGAGTCTCCTGTGTCATGAGTTTTTATCCCTTTTTCGAAATACATTCCCCCAAAATTCTATTGGACAGTCACTTCACCCCACTATCTGTGGCCCATTAAATTATACATTAAGTAATGCATTTGTCATTCTACGATAACTTTCCACACTTTGATTGGTCTTCGTAATTGACGTTTTTCGTAGGTGGCACATGCGGGGTTACTTCATTTTCTGGCACCTTCTTCGGGTCAAGAGTTCTCTTCTCCGCGATTCAGTGTCCTTGGAAGTGTCCATGTTTGTTGCAAAGCCTAAATTTTTATATACTAAAGCTGCTAGTATGCGGATGAGAAAAACTAGCAATGTTACATACAATGGAGAAAAGAACAATTGCTGGTTCATGGCCTTTTGCGAGTCAGCACACTGAAGAAACAGAAAAATACGCTTTAATATGAGAGCTGCATAACTAGTTTTCCGACTCACGCTAACTTAAGATGTATGAATTCTAATGCAATCTTTATATATGTGTTAATAATTTTCAGTTCGTTATAATACAAACAATTAATTTCTACAATCAACATTAGTCTATGCATACGAAAATATGTTTTAACGAATAATATTATTAGTGCAGCATTGTTAAATATAGGCATTTCACATCTAAAATAGGTCATGTTTAAACTACGCTCTCTCACTCACATCAATATGTCATCCGTGACAAAACGTCCTCGAATCAACTCTCACAGGTTTTTAAAAGAAACAAAAATGCCAAGCAACTATAGGAGTCATATAAGGTTTTTTCTGTAGATGCTCTTCCTCTAATTTTTTGTTGAAGCAAGAATGCGAATTTCACTAAAGATCCTGCTCGCAATTAAACGCAATAACGAATCTGGTAAAGAAACAAGCACTTCGACCTTACCATACAGAACACGGTCTGTTCCATTTTCTAATGCATGACCATTGAGGTTTAATTTGAGACAAAGTGCTCCGAAATGAAGCAAAAGCAAAAGGCCCGGGAATTCGTGGCTTGTCTACCGCAGCCGCTGTAAAGCTGAGGCAAGGAGAAGAAGCCCTATGGGAGCTGGAGCCTCGCTGGGGTGCCCTTGTTAAGACCGGAAGCCAGCTCACCTTCAATAGGAGGAAGCCGGAAAGAATAGTGAGCACTGTTTGAAGGGTGTGGCCGGTTTTATACTGGTGCCACACCCAAGATGGCGGCTGTGCAGGGCTGCTAGTAAATGTAGTTTCTGATTAAACAAGGGAATACTACAATCAGAAATACTGTGTAAACAGAGCAATTGCTAATATTTTTGACAAGTACCTTTCAGTTCTTGGTCATGAGGTAAGGTAACCTGCAATCTAACATTCCCCAAGTATACATTAGACAACAATTCAGCCTATTAACCCAAGAATAAACAACGAGACAACTAGTTAGCAGTACATGCTGCCTCATGTGCTTTCCCACATGATGTTTTGGCGCATAGTGGTAATGCTGACAACGCAGATAACTTGGCTGGGGTGGGCCCTATATCGTGTACCACCATCGTGTACCACCTGTGCTCTGACACTCTCCACCATCAGTAGCAGTAAAGCTTTGACATCATATATTAAACAAGTGTTTCGAAGACTCACCCAGATGGCCTAACTGTTGCATGCTATTAGTCCCCGCCACGTTCTTGGGTACTTCCGAAGAAGGTATTATAGAATTAAATACCAATATTTATACACCTGTACTCAAACAAATGGCATGGAATAATCCACACATACAGATGTTGAGTGTAACACACTACATATTGCTACTGTAGAGAGAAGAGAAGGGCAGTATGACTCACTTGAGGCTTAAATTCTCGTGAGTCATGACTGTCCTATACTCAACAATGGTAACAAATAAATATGATGTATTCTGCTTCTATACACAATGGCTATTTATCTATCTATGTATCTATAGATATACCCAATAAAAAAAAGCTAACATTGAAAATGAGTTAAGGTTTACTAATATGTTAACAGTGGCTTCTGCAGTTAAGGTGCTACCTTCACCTCATCTCTCAGTGCAACCATCAACCTTAACTCCCACCCTTATTATTAACTGAAATAGTTTTGACAGACTTGCGAATTATGTTTATGTATGTAAAAAGATGTATGATGTTGTGACTTACATCTTGAAATAACAGTATAGAGCACTTGAGGCTGTGTGGGTGCCTCATGGTCGGAACGTTGCTGGTTGTCAGGTTGTACTATGGCGAGTGTTTGAATCTGTGAGCATATGTGTTTTGGTGTATTATGGTGATTGGTTGGGTGTTTGATCATGGGCATATACAGTAGATGTATTTTGATAGGTGTATGCTTATAGACATATCTGTGTTGTTGTTTATTAAGGTGTGTGTGTCCATATTTGATGGTTGTACAGAGATGTGATAGGAGTATGCAGTTATATGTGATGTTTGTTGCAAGACCTATGGTTGTGGGAATGTTGCTGACTGATGTAATTAATGATATGTTATATTGTGTAATGTTTCATATTTTGTTGGAATAGATGTATGAAGTGGTGAAGAGTGTGTGCTGGGGGTGGAAGTTGAGGTTGACTTAGCAGGGTGAGGATGAGCCACGGGGTGAAAGTAGCCCTCAATTCATTACCTTTATGTATTTTCTTTTTTATGGTTAAACCACTGTCAACCTATTAGTCAACTTTAGCTTATTTTCAACTATAGTTTTTTGAGGAATGTCATTGGTTTTTTGATGTGAGTTATGGGGTTGGTGGCAAGTGTGTTTGGCGTAGGTGTGCCTGCATATGATAACAGTTGTGTGGAGATATAGTGGTGGGTGTGTTAGTGTATGAAGTTGGTTTTGTGCCCACATAAAGGTGCAAACATTGTTTATAATGTTGGTTGTGTGGACTTATGTTGTTGAGTGTGCTGGCATAGGATGTTGGTTGTGTAGTGTTATGATAGTAGGCGTGTTGACATGTATTGATGTCTCCACTAGTGTAAAATGATTGGTGGGTGTTTGCTGCAGTGTCAGTCTGTGTGTCATCTGCTTCCCCTTCATCCTGTACTTGAATCCCTCACTACCCTCCAGCTCCTGTATGTGATTATGTACCTCCTGAAGACTCTATGTGCCCCCAGGCCCACCTGTTCTTGTGTGCCTCTCTGCCACCTATAATTCTTCTGTGTGCTCCCACATCTGCCTTGTATACCTTCTCTGTTTTTCTCACTTCCCTGGCATTCCCGCTTAGTGCTCATGCCCCTAGCAGCCCCCTGTTTGCCCCTGTTCCTCCTGGAGCCCTGTGAGCTGCGATACCCCAATACAATGAGTCTCCTGTGCTAAGTCACACAGACAGCCTAAGATGCCGTTGTGCCAGGGTGCCTTCTTCGTGAATGAAATGCAAATGTGCGCTACGAGTAGATCTGCAAATGTAAAGGGTAATCTGCAACTGTAAAAGATGCTGATTATGGCTTTAAATGATCGAGTCACTCAAAGCTTTGTGATGACAAACATTTATTCTTTCTGAGTGGTAGTGCAAAGAGTTAACAACTGTGCTGTTAAGCGAATGCTTTTAATTGTAATTGTATTTACATAGTGCTTACTTCACCTGGAGGTGTTGAAGGGACAACTGTTAAAAATGATATTGCATATGTCTGGTATTAGTTAAATCTACATTTTTAAAGCACCATTTTATCTTAAACCTTTTTTTAGTGGCTTATCTTATACTGTGTGTATACTAAGTATTAAATAATGCCTTACATATTCATAGTGCATTCTGTGACAGGCTGTGACCTCGTGGCACTAAAAATACACAGGTCACTATTCACCACTGCACAAACCAACATTTAATTCTGTTGCTGTCTGGTTACACACAGACCTCTGCAGTGTATTAACTAATAGAGGTTTCATAATGTAGAACAGTGCATTTCCCAATGAGTAACATTTATTTATTTTTCATTTAAGCTCGCTGTTATTTTATATGCAGATACCTGATAGCGAAAGACTTAAAAAAACATACAGAATATTATGGGGCTTATTTATTAGAGGCTTGCACTGACGGAGCATCACTTTTTTTGACGTTTCGGCGGCACAAGCCTCTCAATCATAACTATGAGGTGATGCAAAGCCACCCTGCATGGCTTTGCATGGCCTCATAGATATGGAGTAAGGCAAAGAAACGCAAGCCGCTGTGTTGCCTTACTTTGCGTCAATGAGTGATTCCATGGGCATTGTGCTGGGTGTTCCCACGCAACACCCATGCGTTTTAATACTGCCACAGATTGACAAAATCACGTAAACTGTAAGCAGTGGCAAAACGTTATGCCTCCCAGAGCAGGCATAATTAGCAAAAATGTTTTAATTTCTCCTAGTGTTTTTCCTCTTTCCATGTGTGTTTCATTCTGCCGCACATATAGAAAGAGAAAAATGCCTCTCTGGATTGTTTTTGTGCAGGAAAGTACCCCTTTCTGCACAAAAACAATCCTGCCTTTGTTGGCACTAGGCAGCAATTGTGTGCACTCACACGGGGGAAACGACAGGAATGCACTGTATTTCATAAATATGGTCCATTCCTGCCCTTTTATATTGGTGTAGGGCCGTGTAGCAAGAATACTTGCGGCACTGCCGTACGCCAATTCCTCATAAATTATTTTATTGAAGTGACTTCATAGGTCAAAGGACTCATGGCAGAGGACATGGATGGTGATTGGACCATGTGACAGGATGTTAGGCATCCTGGGTAGTGTCGTTTTTTCTGTTACTTGTATTTGATTGGCTGCTGTTTAAGTCAGTAAAGAAAGAGAAAGCATAATCCTCGCCTCCGTGTCCTTAATAGAATTGAAAATTCTTGACGCAATAGCTAGAAAACATTTTATTTTCAGGGTAGAGCCACAACTGTTTGGAGCACAGGTCCAACAAACATTGATTGCCCCGAAAATGGACCTGTGGCAAAGGATAGTCAACAGGGTCAATTCAGTAGGCAGCCATCCACGCACAAGGGAGGACATCAGGAAGAGGTGGAACAACCTACAGGGGAAGGTGCATTCCCTGGCATCACGCCACCAGATAGCCGTGCAGAAGACTGGCAGTGGACCCCACACCTCCTCCCGCACAATTCACATCATGGAAGGAGAAGGTCATGGACAAACTGCATCGTGAGGGCCTGACTGGAATACCTGGGGGACTGGAGTCTGGTAAGTGCCCACAACATTCATGTCACACATTTGTCTTGTCTTGCATGCTTCCTCACCACCCAAATACTCCCTAATTAACTAATTGTCCCATTACACCTGATGTTTTTTTCTAACAGGAAAATCCTTTTTCCTATCCATCCTGTGCTAGTTCTTTTAGCTGGGACTCTTTTGTAATGATATATATGCTATAAAGAGGACAGCCCCAGCCCCACAACCGCCTTCTCCCTCTTTGTTTTTGTACCACTACACCTCCCACCTAATCACCTTATGTCCCTCTTATGGATGCCACCACTCCACTTAGCCCAGCTGCCCTCACAGCCCTTGGAATTGGCACGTTCACTACTGGCTGATCATATCACTACGACTCCCAGAATGCACTAACCCATTACTGTGAAAACCTAGAATGTGCACGACACATCACATGTAATGCATGTACAACTAAAGTACTAGCTACACCATCTAGATTGTTCTAGTGAGGACCAGTACAAGGCAATGACGGTAATGTAATGGCACACTCACAATAGTAAACAAAGCAAAACACAACTACAGCTGAGTAACCATTCCTAATGATCACAGATCAGATATCCCAAGCCAGAAATAGGCTGACCTGGGTTGTAAAGTAAGATGGCTGAGTCGATGCACATGCACAACATCCAGATACAAGACATTTACCCTTCCATACTCACATACTATGTTCCACTAGGACACCATTGTGCATTGTGCAGCTTTAATGTGTGACATCTAGCAAGCATGACTATTCACTAAGTAACAGAGGTGAACAGTCATGTCAATTATCAGAAAAAACCAGAACCCATCTGCAGTGCAATATGTACCAAACTTGTATGACAGCTCCCAACATGGAGAATGGAAATCTAGTCACAAAGTTGTATGTGCAATAATGGTATGCTGTGCAGCATCTGTTACTGTCATTTCAGGGAATCATGTAAAGCCACTGTGCATCTCACAATGAGGTAACCAAACACACATTCTAACCTGAACTATGTGTCTCACTCCCTCTACAGGTAACCCTGCCATTGCCACCACGGAGAGGATACCTGAGACTGCCAGTCCCCCTCAGGTTGAAGGCCCCATTGAGGACTACACGCCTGGATGTCTGGACAATGACAAACAACCTGGCCCATCTGGGACACCTGATCAGCCAACAACTGCCTGCCTCTCCCTGCTCACATCAAATTCCTACTCCTGGTGCATCCACATCACAGGCAACCATTCATCCCCAAACCTGTGTCCCAAAGACTGTTCAATCAATTGTGTGCCCCACAGTATAGAGGCCTGAGTCGAACCTTGATATCCCTGACAATGAAGGACCTGCTACCACTGGGAGTGGGCACACCGTGCTAGGGGCACAGGCGCCTGGGTGTAGGGTGTGTGAAAGGGGTGCTGTGGGCCAGAGGATGAGGCCCCATAGGGACTTCGCTGACCAGGAAACCATCTCCCAAGTCCTGGGAGCACACTAACGTTCCGAGGACACGATGGGCCAAATAAGCACCATGAGGGAAAATCAAGGGCTGCAGAGGGGATAGCACTAGGAAGCCATGCAGCAGTGGCAGGCACATAATACCTCCATGGCTACCATTGCAGGGGTGCTGAGGGACAACAACACCACCTTGATTGGTTTCTCAACACGCTATCAGGCCCCTTCCACTAGCAATATAACATCTGCCCAATCTACATCTGCGACAGCTAGTGGAATGGAGGCCCTGCCAGGGGAACCACATGCTTCAGACACCCCTCTCTCTGTAGCTGAAGAACCCCCCGCAAACATTGACGTCCACCCAGACATCCGGCTGGAGCAGATGCTAAGACCAAACCCACTGCCAGGAAGTGAACCCCTCCTGATTTGTCACCCTTGTGTGCCATTGAGACACCCTGTAGTCTGTTCTGAGACATAACTAAATTTTCCCATGGTACAAGGACATTGGACCTGTGTAACCAACTGGTGTAGCAGCTACTCTGATAAATCCATCTACCATGACCTCACTTATCACCTTAATTTTCATTGATGCACTTTTATTTTGACCTTTAGTATTCTGATATGCACAATAAATCACAATTGAATATAGCTACTGTATATGTGTCTTTTGTAATGCAACAGCAATTGCCATGCTTTCCAACTGTGGTCTGGTCATGCCCCCCCCCCCCTTGCATCGAACAACCAGTGTAATGGTCAGCAGACAGAGGCTCCCTCAGCAGGAGACACACAACTACAGAAATGTCACAGGACAGATGTCAGAGAGGTTGAAATCCAGGGCAACACAATAGTATAGTCAGTATTCCAATCTGCAAATACAGCATAACAGAGAGTACCATCATAGAAGGCATGGTGACATACAATGCACATATACAAGTAATGGAAGGCATGTCCATGGTCAACTACCTACAATGCAGGGGCACCCAGATTGGACCTATATATCACCAGGTACAGGGTCTTCACAAACCCATCCCATAGTTACATGATCACATATCCCATAGAACACACAAAGAACATCACTGAGGAACCCAGCACTTCAACCATACACTAACATAGGCCCCATACCTGTAGGATTGTCACTCACCTTTGTCAATATACAGTTACCTGCACTTTGGACAGCAACGTCAGAATATAAACACAGCTAGGTCCCATGGTCATTGCAAAGTACCCCACCCATTGTAAAGCCAGAGGCCACGATCCAGTCATCACACATGGGCCACACACTTCAACTGACACGTACTACACCATTTCACATCATCCAACCCCACTGGTAATAGGAAAGAACTAAGCAGTCACAACCCCACTTGTATGAAGGAAGTACTAACAAGGTACCATCCCACTGTAACTATCTCCATTTTACCAACTATCTGTCAGGTACACCTCTCATGTCTGTCATTGGCTACTGACAATGAATACCTCAAGCCATAGGTTGCAGAGCTAAACATGAAATAGCAATTTCAGTGAGTGGAAGGAAAAAAGAGGATAGGAGAATGCAAGAAAAATACCTCAGTAGTGAAAAGTACATTGTAGAAGTGTATGTTAGGATAAGATGTAACAATACATGATATAGCAGACCATATTGTACTGTACACTTTACCATCTATCAGTCTGCATCCACAAACTCACACATAGGCATTGGAGCTCATGACACCTCCTCTGATGAATCAAGTCAGGAGGTGTTATGGCAGCCAACTACTTCAAGTTGCTCACATTCAACACATAAAGAGGTCCACTTCGCATACCTATATGTCAGAGGAAGTACTGATTGATCACTTTCCATATCAGCATTTCCAGCCACTGGTCCAGCTGTCTCCCCCTCATCTGCTATCAATGGTATCTGACGTCTCACGGCTAGATTGTGGAGCATGCAGCAGGCGACAATTATTTGGCATACCTTGTGGGGCGAGTAGAGGAGGGCTCCTTCAGATCGATCAGGCACCTGAATCTTGCCTTCCGGAGTCCAAATGTTTGCTCAGTTACACATCTTGTCCTCCAGTGGGCCTCATTGTAACAGAGTTTCCCTGGCGTGGCTGGGTACCTCACTGGTGTTAACAGCCAAGGACAGTTTGGATATCCTGAGTCCCCTGTGAACACAATGGTAGAACAACTCATAAATAGTACCTGTGATTGGCTATATTGTGATGACAGGAGACATAACACACAAACACTCACTACAAAGCAAACTTACCAAACAGCCTTGCAATCTCTGTTTGTAGTCGTGCCATCAGATGTGGGACATTGCTGTTCTGTGTGATATAGGAATCATGCACAGATCCTGGAAATGTGGCTGTGACTTGTGAAATGTACTGGTCTGCCAGACACACCACCTGTAGGTTGATTGGGTGGTAGTTCTTCCTGTTCCTATACACCTGTTCATTGGCACTGGGAGGGACCATGACTACATGGGTGCCATCAATGGCTCCTAACATATGGAGAATGTGTCCCATCTCATAAAAGTCTGCCTTCACATAGGACAAATCCACTTGTTGGGGAAACCTGATGTAGCTGTTCAGGTGTTTCAACAATGCACACAGTACATCCTTCAATACCAGACTGAACATGGGCTGAGACATCCTTGCTGTTAAGGCAACAGTATTCTGAAAGAACCCTGTGGCCAGGAAGTGTAGCATTGACATGACGTGAAAAATGGGAGGTATGTCAGAGGGATTGCAAATGGCAAGCATCAAATCTAGCTCCACCTGAGTACAAAGCTCTATGATGGTATGATGATTCAGACAATATGTCTGGATGACATGCCTTTGCTACATGATTTCCAGGTCTACTAGTGGACGGTACACTGGTGGTTGTCTCACTCTCCTCATGGCAGGATAACTATGTTGAGAGAAGAAAATATACTATGAGTAATGCATTATGCACACATCATTAACATATTGTATATTATCTGGCACCTAACATCTGTAGAGGATGCGTAGCACTTCTGACATGTATAGTACAGGCCATAGATATGCACCTAATTCACTCTCATTGCTGCACAATGGCTAACATGTAAATGGGATTGTACATATGAAACTAATGTTAGTGTACATGTGTGTAAGACTTAGCTGTCCTGCACTAATCACACATATGTTTTGGATTCTACCTATATGTAGCCGTGACCCAAGTACCTCAGAGTAGCTGTACATAATTCTCACCATATATACTCCATCATTATGTCATTTTGTTAAATTTGGCACAATGTGTTGCACAACCATGATAGTACTACATACGGACACACAGCATTTTGGGGGGGGTAAGTGTTTGACGCAGATGAGTAAGCACATCCATTGATGACATGTGCCCAAAATGGCAGGCACCTGACCTACTGTAGTGAATAGTTGGAAGTGACCTACGTCCACCGGCGGAAGTCGTCATGGCGGTAGGTAGTCGCAACCGCTGTGCAACTTGCCATTGGTTAACATTACTGCCTTTGGTGGACTTGGGCCAATGACCATGACCGCCGGTGGTGACGGTCCTGTACGTAGAGGCCATGACCGACATTTTCTGCAGTATTGCTCACTTGACTCCTGACACTGTTGCCAGCAAGACTTGCATGATGTGAGTTGCTGTGTACTGCCTCTGGGAGCCATCATGCCACATCCTGCAGGTGAAAGGGCCCCTGCCTTTATCCTGAAAGAGCTTGAGAGGCTATTGGAGGAGGTCCTACCCCTGTATAGACAGCTATATAGGGGACCAAAGGAGCAGGTGAGTTCAATGCCTTAGCCATGTGTTATAGGTGTTGTGTGTGATGTTGCATTGCGCATATGAACTTGTGAGGGTTTAGATGCATGCAGCTGGCATAATGTGAAGGCATTTGAGCAGATAGGATGGGTAAGTGTGCCTACTTGCTGTGACTGATGTGTACCGACCACTCCTATCGGTATGGTTCATATGTCCTTTTGTCTGTGTCATCCATACAGGTCAACGCCCATCAGAAGAAGGGGACTTGGCGTGCCATTGCCAAGCATGTGCGAACCCTGGCGGTCCACAGCCAGAGGAGCACCCATTGTAGAAAGGGGTGGGAGGACCTGAGATGCTAGGCCCGAAAGACCGCTGATGCCCAGCAGGGGATGTCCTCCCAATGAGGGAGGGGTGCCCGTCAGACCCTGGCCCCCCAATGGCCTGCATTTTGGCAGTGGCCTACCCTGAGGTGGACTAGCATTTGAGGGCAGCACAGCAGCCACAAGGGGGTAAGTACTGACTATATCCTTGTACTTGGCTCTGGTAATATGGTGCTTGCTGTCACACTTTAGCAGCTGTGATAATGTAGTAGGTGCTACATGTATGTAGACTAGTGGGAATACATAATACTCACATTGCCTGACTAATAGATGCAGATCTGGCATTAGGGTTGGCCATTCCTACGTTTAGATCACCTGTGTCAAGGTATATCTATGACTGCATGTGGAGCTGCACAATTGATATTGCCCCATGTGTGACTCCACCCAGCCATATATATGTATGTAAACTGCTGTATCATCCTACCCATCCAGTATTTCCAGGTCCATACATATGAATATGTGCAAATGTAGCTCTAAGGTGTCAGACCACTCCCATCTGTGTGGATCACCTGTATTTGCTACTGAGTGCATGACATATTTGGTACAGGGCCTGGTTACCTTTTGTCCTGGTACATGTATTGACTCCATGTGAGGCTGTCATCTCAACCAGTCAACAGATATGGTCAGTATAGGACTGTACATATGGGTTTGTGGAAGTGTTCCCATTGTCCCTTCATATTCATACTATAGGGTATGTGAAGGTTCTAACGGAAGGACATCCAACTATGGTTGTCTGATTGTTTATATTTGGCCTTACCATGCATTCCCATGCCATGGAACTGTAGGCGATTCACTAATATCCCAATGCCCTTGTTTTAGGGGGGGTAAGTGATTAGGCTTTCCTACCCTCTGACAATGTGCAATTTCCATGCTGTAAGTGCCAGTGGCCTCCCAATACTAGTGCAACTTATGGTATTAGCCGCATACATCATGTCGCAAAGGTTTCTTGGGGGCAGATGTTGTTGAGTGGGACAAACATTGCTACCCTTAGCCTAGCTGATGTGGACAGGTTGGACAGGAAATGGTTTTGGGTCACTTCTTACTTTGGGATATCATGGTTTGGCTGAACTACTTTTTGTCATATAGGTGTTGTTGTTGTGGTTATGTTGTAAGTGCAATGGCAGTCATGTACGACCATGCGTACATGCCTTTTCAGTGGGATTTGTAAGTTGTCTAGACTTGGGTACAGGTAATCACATCAGGAATGGTGTGCGTGATGTTGGTTTACTTATGTTGTCATGTTGTGGAACGGCATCTGCATGTCAGGAGGAATGTTATGTGCCTTTACTTGCATGGGACATAACTTCTGGACATGGACAGGTCAGGTGCTGAATCGTAACATGCATGATAAAGAGTGATCAGTCAACTGCTTTTCCTAAAGGTGATAGGAGTACAGAGAGTTATGATCAGGATTAGGAAGGAATTTCAGCTTTAGCCAGAGCATGATGAGCATGCTGACAAAAATTTACAGGTGATTTCATGGAATGCTCAAGTTGTGCTACCTTACATTAATTATGATGTCGGTTAGAGAGATGACATAACGGGGTGGATAGAAGTAACACGTGGTGACATGATGTAGGATATGTGGTTTTCTATATTGGATTGCCTAGCTAGGAGATGTATACCTACAGTTGTGCATGCTGTTATGTGTGTATGTGATGACCCTGTTTCTCCCGCTCTATCGCTCCCTCCCCCTCTCTCTATTTGTGTGCATCAGCAGCAGCAGGTGAAGCAGACGGGGCACAGGTGAGTTGGGAGGCTGGGCAATGGGACCCGGAGTGCTGATTCCACAGACAGCGAGGGACCCAGTGGCCTGGAAGGCAAGGGGAGTTCCACAAGGGAGACAGGATCATCATCCTCAGAATCCTCCTCTAGTGTTCACTCCCTGGTGGTGGTGGACCCATCTGGGACCACCCCATCACCATCTTTGTGTGCCACCCACTTATTACCACTGGCCTCCCTGTAGCTCCCCACCCAGTTGCCGGTGCTCGCTCACCCAGGAGGGTTGGCGTCTCCTTTGTCACTGGTACCTCTGCCCCAGTCAGCCCTGCTGCCCTCAGTGAGGAGGCTTTTGACCTCCTGAGGTCGATCTCTGTGGGTCAGTCGACCATAGTGAATGTCCTCCAGGGACTGGCAACTCAAGTCCAGCAGGGTAATGCATTCCTGAAGGGCATTTACGGTGCTCTGGCTGGCCTACAGAGATCCTTTCAGGCTCTGGCCCCCACACTGACAGCAGCCAGTCACCCTTTGTCTTCCACCCCCTCCACCTCCTCTTCCCAATCCCAAACCCCTCTTCCCTGACCCAGCCAAAGCACTCAAACAGACAAGCATGCATCTACCTCAACATCCAAGGGTACTGCTGACAAACACAAGCACCACAAGACCCACCTCAAGCATGCACACAAACAACACCCACCTGCAGACACACCAACAGTCACTACCTGCACTGACTTCCCCGCCACCCCCAGCATCACAGACACAACACTGGACACACCTGTAGACACCACACCAAAATTAATCAATCCAGCCACAACTCATATCCTACCCACAGTCAGCACAATAGCAGACCCTCAGATATACACCCTAGTCACCACACCAGCAGACAACACAACCACAGACACGCCTAAATGCAGCACATCCACCATGCCTGCAGTCACCAGTCCAACAGACAGTCACCCATTCAACATGGCATATCCCAGCACCTTCCCCCCCTCCTCCCAAGACACATAAACGTCCTCACTCACCCACCCAACAGAAACAGGGGCACCCACAAGCATACCTCGCACACACATGCACCCAAGACATGCACCAAAACACCTCTTACAACTACTCCCTCTCCCTCCACTCCCAAACCCTTTTGCCATGACCGTCCCCATATGTCTAAGAAATCTTTCCTCTCAGAGTTATCCCACTCGCTCCCCGTGTGACCTCCAAATGCTCTGTGTCCCTCCCCAAGTCCAGTCCTTCCACCTCCAAGGCCTCCCTTGTCCCCCCTGCAAGTACCCATGCCCCTCCCCTGCCAAGAAGTCAACCCATCCCAAGAGTTCCCAGCCCTCCCCTAAGCCTCGACTTAAGCCCCCCTCCCAAGCCTGTCAAAAGATTCCCCTCCCAAATCTAAGCCCAACCCCCCCAATCCCTGATGTGCCTGCCTGCACCCTTGATACCTCTGCCTGCGAAGGTTACATGGTAGTATGGCGTCACGTTGGGGCACTTGGAAGTTCCATATGTGCATGTTGCATATATGTGTTTGGACTGACCTATGGCCATAATCTATGTACATATTTATGTATATATATTTATTTATTAATTTACATATATCTGGGTCAACCCATTGTTAGTTTGAAAGTTACATCTTTGTCCTGCCTTTCTTTTCTTAGGACTGTTTTGGTCTTTGCTGCTTTTGTTTGTGTGTAAGTACGTTTTGTGTGTGTGGTGGTTGCGCTACCAGTTGTGTCTGCTCAGCATTCGTAAGTGTGTACATTGCATTTGTCCGGCAGTGATGGGTTTGTATTGTGTGTTAGGCATGTATGAGTTGGGGACATCATCTCCTATGCTGACAACACTCAACTCCTCCGCTCCCTCTCCAACTATCCCGACAAAGCCAGACACAACTTCCACGAAGGCATGGAAGCAGTCGCCAACTGGATGTGAAACAGCAGCCTTCATCTCAATGCAAACAAGACAGAAGTAATCATCATGGGGCCTCAACCCAATGTGTGGAACAGCTCCTGGTGGCAACCTGCCCACAGTAAGCAGCCCACCACCACCAGCCAAGCCCGCAACCTTGGAATCATCCTGAACTCCAGCCTCATCATGAACCTGCAAATCAACTCAGTCACCTCCACCTGCTTCTGCACCCTCCACCTCCTACGCAAGTCATTCAAGTGGATCCCCCTCGAACATAGAAAGACCATCACACACGCCCTGATCACTAGCAGACTGGACTACGGCAATGCACTCTACACCGGGATCAACAAGAAACTCACCCGCATGCTACAAAACATCCAGAACGCCGCCACCAGATTGGTCCTCGACCTACCTCGACACTGCCATATCCCGCAACACCTTTGTACACTGCATTGGCTTCCCATAGAAAAAAGAGTCACCTTCAAGATCCTCACCCATGCACACAAAGCCCTCCACAACACCTGCCCAGCCTACCTGAACCAGCGACTCAACCTCCACGTACCCGACAGGTCCCTACGCTCAGCCCAGCTCTCTCTCGCAGAAGTACCCTGCATCAGGAAAACCAGAAGGACGCTCTTTTTCCTACCTCGCAGCCACCGCCTGGAACGCCCTTCCTCTCCACATCAGACAACCCACCTCCCTCCTCAGCTTCATGAAGGAACTAAAGACATGGCTTTTCTAATAACCACCTCACCTGTATACGCTACTCTTCACCCCCTTCCAGCGCCTTGAGACCCTAACAGGTGAGTAGTTGCGCTGTGCAAGCACTGATTGATTGATTGATTTATTGTATGTTGTGAATGTGTTGATGTGTTATTTGCAGTGTTGTGTGCCTTTGTGTGGTTGTACTGTGTGCATGAGTGTGTGTGGTGATTGGTATGTCAGCTCCATTGTGATGTGTGTTTGCGGGGTATGACGTATGCCTCGTTGTATGGATGTGTGATTGTGTGTGTTAGTTCTCTGGTGTTGTTACGTTGTGTTGTATGTATGATTTGTCGGTGTGTATTGTGGATGCTTAATGGTGCATTTGTGGTGTTGCGGTTGTGGTGTAGTTGTGTCATCTGGTGGTGTTGTGTTGTGTGTGACTGTGCCAGGGCTGTGTATATGGGGTTTGGTGTGTGTTTTTGGCCTGCGTGTGTGTATGGTGGCCGTAGTGTGTAGACTATGTATGGGCATGTGTGTATGTGGCTGTCTGTGAGTGTGTGTGTCACATGTGTTTGTCACCCTCGCCATCCGTTCCAGATATGTATGTTGTGTGTGCGTAGGTCATTCGCATTTTTTGGCACTCACGTTTGCTGTCGTCGTCGTCGGTTCTGGAGTCGTTGGGCGAGCATCACCAGACGGGTATGTGTTCCTGAGGGTGAGTGTCTCCTTTTGTAGAGTTGGTTTCTGCCATGGTTTCCGTGGCGGTGCAATCGCGACGGAAGCCTTGGTGGAGTGCAGCCTCATAATCTGTCCACAGGAAGATGGTGTCCGCCAACCTGCAGGTTGCTACCGACATCCATAGCCGCCTTACCGCACTAGCAGTGCCGGCGGTGGATTGGCTGTATTCTGTTGGGAATAACCCCATGGTCATAATTTTGGTAGTCTTCTCCACCAGCCTGTACGACCACTACCGCTAACATAGTGGTCATGAGACTGCCGAACTCGTAATGGCCTCCTCTGTGTGACCTGCAACATCTGTAGACACATTTTGAGTTTGGCAGATGGGTAAGTCTGTCCGCCAAACTCCTGAGAGGGGGACCGCTGCCGTAGTGTCGACCACTCCGCTGGACCTATTAGGTGTTTCCCTCGGGGGAATGCCCCCTTTGCATACATTATGCCTGGCGCAGGCATAATGTGGTGCAAAGGGTTACAAAGTGGCGTAATGCATGCATTGCACCACTTTGTAAATTTGGTGTGGTGATTTTGGGCTCGTTGGGCCACATTAGTGTCAAATAAAATGATGCTAACATGGCGATAGATTCTCACAACAACTTCACTCAAAATCAACTGGCCACTAAAGTTAAACCCTAATTAATGTGTATGAACCGCACCTATAAATTAGGAGGCATGTCTTTGAGCTGATATGTTCAGGGGTGCATCTAAAGAAGCAATCTTGTGATCTTCGCAGATATGTGATAGGTCCATTGCGGGGGCCGTGGCCAAGCCGGGGATAATGGCGGACGTGAGCTGAGCGCGCTCTGCGTCCGGCCCGGCTTATCCGGTGGCATACAGGGGCTTTGTGGCCGGTGGCGCCCAATCGGCAGGCGCGCTGAAGTGCTGCGGCACCCTGGGTCGCGGCGATCTCAGGCGCCAGCTCCCTTGGGCGGCGCGGAGCTGTGTCGGGCCGGGCCCACGAGGATCCGCAGCCTGCCGGGCCCAGGTGAGCGTCAGGCAGGGGCTCGGTGAGGCGCGCGACTGAAGCACCGGAGAGTCCCAGCTGCCGGGGCCAGTTGGAGGAGGGCACCTGGGGGACCGTTGCTTCTCTGGGAGCAGAGCCTGAGGAGCTTCGAGGCGCCTGGCGGCGGGGGACAGCCTCCTGGACAGGGCGCTACCATGCTGGTGGGGGGGGCCCGTGCCTACTGGCCGCGCGGCCTGAATCGCGCTGTGTGCCTCAGGCCAAGGAGTCTGCCTGAGACATTTGGGGGCCTGAAATCAGCGACCTGCGGCGCCGCCCTGGGGGCACAGGCAAGTGGGCTCAGCCTTCGGTGAGCTGGTGAAGCGCTGGTCCAGAGGGCGCCCAGAGTGATCTGAAGGCTGACTTGTTGCTGGTTTCGGAGCTGGTGGCGGGTAATCGGTCCCCACCGGCTTACAGTGCTGAGAGACCGGGCCACTGATCTGGCTGACTGAGAGGGGCCGGGGGCTGACCCGGAGGGCCTGCTCTGCCGCATGACAGCCACATTTGTTATGCTGCTCTCTTGGCCCGGTCCTCCTGCTCTGGCTGGGTGCACCGGTGAGCCCTTGGGTGGCAACACTGGTTGCGTGTCGGCCGGTATGTGGAGTGGTGCCAGTTGGATTCCGCATAGACTTTGGATATGGCGGGGCGGGCCGCCTTCACTCTGGAGCTGGGAGGTCGCAGGATGCTGTGGCGCAGGACAGCCAGAAGGTGGATGCTGTGCTGGCCGAGGTGGAGCTCATCAGCGACTCGCTGGAGCGAGCTCGCACATCCCTGGAAACCAAGATAGACAAGGTGGCCAGTGGCCTTGTCCTGTTGCACGCTGACCACCACAACCTGGCGGACAAGACAGGTATGATTGAGGCGCGAATGGATGAGCTGACTCCGGCGACGTCTCGTCTGGACGCCAAAAAGGGGGATGCACTGACATGTATAGGAGATTTGGAGCGCCAAGTTGAAGATGCGGAAGGCCGCACCAGGCAAAATAACATACGGGTGGTTGGATTACTGGAAGGTGTGGAGGGCCGTGATGCGGTGGCCTATTCTGAGAACTGGCTTAGGGGGCTAGTGCCGGAAGGTACACTGAACCCATTCTTCTCGGTGGAGCGGGCTCATCGAATCCCCACGCGACCAAGGCCTCCAGGAAGTGGCCCTCGTCCCTTTATAATTTGCTTGCTCCACTATGCGGACCGATATATTATTCTCAAAACTGTGAGATCCTCCCCACCGCCTCGGGTGGATAATGCTGTTCCCAGACTACACTTTGGCGGTGCAAAGAGACCGGACCTCCTACCTATCCTTGAAGCGTAGACTCCAGGCGCTGCGCTTGGAGTACTCTCTCTTATTCCCAGCCAAGCGCCGATTCATAGCTGAGAACAAATCTCACTTCTTCACCACGCCAGAAGCGGTATGGGAATGGCTGGAGTCAACGGGCCACGTTTCGGGCCGCGAGACGGAGAGGAACCCACCTGCGTCGAAGAGCAGGCACAGGCGGGTGAGGAGTGGCCATAGGGGAGGCGATGTAGCCGCTGAGGCTGCGACACACGCTCCTGACCTGGAACAGCTCATACAGGAGCGGCGTGAGGCGCTACAGTCGGCAGCGGCTATTAGTGCTTCTTCGGCGACATCGGAGTCGGAAACTGTAATTTCACAGCTTCACAGCGATCGCCCTGCCACACCGGACCGGCTCTCTGGGTTGGGTTCTCCGGAGTGTCCGACTGTGACCCCCGGCACTGCGGACGACCTTTTTTAGACCCTGCAGGAGCCTATCTGAACGGCCCGGAAATGATGTAACTTTTTGCTTGGTGTGAGCAGTGCGCCTGGTCTATAGAGATGACATGCTACCCAATATATGCTGACTGAGGGCGCGACTGCCAAGCATGGGATACTTTGCAGGTAGACTGTGCAGCTTTCAATGGTATTGTAATTGTTTCGGATCACTGTTTAGAAGCGCAGCTCGCTGCCGGCCCCCCCACTCTGTTATCCACTCTAGCCGGGGTGACTGGCTTAGTGCGCGCTTATTTTTTGTGTGATCAGGCCTACCCCACTCTCCTACTAGCGGACAATTAATAGGTGTGATTATCTTGTTGACTGTAAGAGTTGTTGGGTTTGGGCGGGAACCGGTAGTTCACCTGCTCTGATGGTATTGGTTTTGTTCTGGTTATATTGGAGGCTATACACGGGATGTCTGACTGGGTGCTGGTAATCCGCCATTGTATGCGGAGTCTTACGCTTAAGAGCGGGACGGGGAGTATACAGGCACACTGAACTGATGCCGCTATGAACCCATATACTGCGATTACTTGGAACGTGCGAGGCATACACACGCCTAGGTGCAGGGACTTCATATATTCATATCTTAAAAGGCACTCAGTCCACATCGTCTTTCTACAGGAGACCCATTTGGCGCTCTCGGAGCTCCCTCGCTTGCAGAGGGCAATTATATGCAACAGGCCACTCCACTTATGCTAGGGGAGCCCTGATCTGGATCAAGCCGGGTGTCCCCTTTGTGGCAGAGGACCAGATCATAGAGGCGCAGGGGAGATTTGCCCTGGTACGTGGGCAGCTTGCGGGTCGGGCCATAGTGCTAGGCTCTATATATGCTCCAAATGTGGATCAGACTTCCTTCCTGCACACTTTGTCCCATCAACTATCGTGTTGGAGTCAATACCCTTGGTTACTGGGAGGGGATTTCAACAGTGTGCTAGATATTGATTTAGATCGTTCCTTCCCCCCACTGCCTACATCGCCTACTGTGGCAGCTGCACGTTGGCTGGGAGCCTGGACCCAACACTGGCGCCTGATAGATATATGGCGGCAGCGGAATGTTGCAGACAGAGTTTACTCATACTACTCTGCCCTGCACTCCCTGCATGTGCAACTCGACAGAATACTATGCACACAAAACTTGACCTCTGCGGTTGTAGACGCAGACTATTTAGGATGCATGCACTCAGACCACAACCCACAGATTGTGCGTTTGGGCTGGAATGTCTCCCCTTCAGCTGTCCCTACTTGGAAACTCAGACCTGAGCTCCTGGAGGATGCAGCTTTTAAAGCATCGCTCGATGCGGCGATCCCTGAATTTTTTTAACATAATGACGGCACTGCCTCTACGGGCCTGTTGGAATGGGACGCCTATAAGGTCTTCATCCGAAGTCACTGTATGGGGACCCAGTGGAACTTGCGCCTCTCGATCGAACATGACCTTGCCCATATAGAGCGAGGTTTGCTGCGCCCTGAGAGAGAGGCTGCTCGAAGCCCAGCAGAGGCGGCTCTGCTATCCAGGGCCCGCGCTGAGCGCTGAGCGCTTATCCCTACTTGAGCGGGTGGTCGCTTGAATTATGCTGCTCACTCAGCGCGAACGCACGCCTCAGCAGACAAGTCGGGTAGACTTCTGGCCTGGTTGATTAGAAGCGATTGCGATCACGGCCCAATTATGGAGATTCGCTCAGAGGCTGATCGTTTGCTTCATACTCCTGTGGAAATACACCCCGCGTTTACGCAGCATTATAGGGCACTGTACGCCTCAGCTGTGGCTTCCTCTGAACGGTCCTGCGTCTAATTTCTCTCTGGGGTAGAACTTCCTTGTCTGAAGGCTGACCAGAGGAGTGTGCTGGAGGAGTCTCTTGACCTCACTGAGATTCAGGCCAGTATCCCTGAGCTGTCGGCTGGCAAGACACCGGGCCCAGATGGTTTGCCGGCTGACTTTTACAAGGCATTTACTTCAATCCTTGCATCCAGGCTACTCCGTGTCTATGAGGAGGCAATACAGAGGGGATTCTTGACGACATCTCAGAGTAAGGCGATGCTTATGTCCCTTCCCGAGCCCGGGAAAGATCCGGCGGAGTTGGGCTCGTACCGACCATTGGCAATGCTCAATATGGATTATAAAATACTGGCCAAAACCCTAGCGATGCGACTAGCACCTATGACTCCGGGCCTGGGGCACCCGGATCAAAACGGGTTTGTACCTGCGAGAGATACGTCACACAACATCAGACGGCTGTTCCGTGTCATGCACTACGCGAGGCTGGACAGACCACGGACGGGATGTCTTGTCCTAGACCTGGAGAAGGCCTTTGATTCCTTAGAGTGGCCTTACCTTTTCAGGGTCTTACAGCGGTTCGGCATTGGGCCCCTCTTTATACATATGGTTAAGCTTCTATACACTAATCCTCAGGTCCGAGTCAAGCTGGGGGGCATTATATCAGAGTCAGTAAATGTGTGTCCTGGGAGATGGCCTGCACGTGGCATCGCTGTATGCCGATGACATTTTGTTGTATTTTCGGGATGTCTCGCGAATCCCCTCAGAGGTTGCGACCTTGCTGCAACAGTCTGCCTTGCTGTCTGGCCTCAAGGTTAATTGGTCTAAATCATGCGTCTTCCGTTTTGATCCCTCGCTTTCGAACCCAGAGCTTTGTCTCTCCGGAAATACTGTTCCTTGGCAACCCCACGTATGCAGATACTTAGGCATCCATATTTACCACCATGAGGGAGACCTAATTGATGGGAACCTTAAGAGAGCGGTGTCCTCTATCAAATCCCAGATGGCTTTCTGGCAGCCGCTGCCGCTGTCGGTGGCAGGTAGGATAGCACTGCTAAAAATGTTAGTCTTACCACACCTATTGTATTACTTTTCTAACCTCCCGCACTATATCCCGCCCAGTTTCTTCAGGGGCCTGGAGTCCACGTTGAGGGAATTTATTTGGAATGGGGGGCGCTGCAGAGTTGCGCTGAGAAAATTGTGTTTGCCACTAGAGAGGGGCGGCCTGTCAGTCCCTAACCTGAAGCACTACTACTTGGCCTCTCAGCTCCAGTGGGTGTCCAAATGGCTGGCGGGCCTTCACCTTAAAGACACTGCGACCACGGAGGGCCCTTGGTCCCTCATGCAAGTGTTGCATTTATTTCACCCACTCACACGAGCGGCGTTGCCTGGACAGATATTCCTTAAGGTGGCCTATAGCTGTCATAGTTGGTCCCTGCGCCTTACCGGGGGGATAGTCCCATTTGCCCCAGCCTTGGCGTTGTTGGGTACTCCCCGAGGCCCCAAAGTTACGTCAGGTCCCGAACTGCGTGCGTGGCATGAGGCAGAGCTGTATACGCTGGGCGACCTCTATAATGATGGTAAGCTGATCTCGTTCCCCGAACTGGTTCAGGAGTCAGGCTTGCCTACAGGACAGTTTCTGCTATATAATTCATTGTTGAGGTCATTAGCATCTAAGTGGGGTGACCTGTCAACTGCCCTCCACCATCTGTTGGTTCAGTACATACAGGTGATGGGGCAGGGTCGACACCTGATTAGGTGGTTCACTGACGCGTTGTGCATGCACACAACCCTAGAGTGCGATACACTGCGTGCGGCCTGGGACATGGATGCGAACGCCTCTTTCACAAACGTGCAATGGAACTCTGTTCTCTCCAGCCACGTTAATATACCCCGTAACTCCGGATTTTGCTTGTTCCAATTCTATATCATTCATAGGGCATACCTCACTCAAGCTCGCGTTAACAGATATTTTTCTCGTTGCGATGCAGCTTGCTCCCGCTGTTCCTACATTGATGCAGACATGATTCACATGCTATGGTCCTGTCCATCCTTGCACTGCTTCTGGAGAGCGGTGGTAGGCTGCTTATCAGAGTGCACGTTGCGCTCTGTTCCGTTTACCTGAGAGGTCTGTGTGTTGGGCCTCTTTCCTAGGGGCACGCGGCATAGAGCTGCTGCAAGATTTCTTGATCTAGGCTTGATAACAGCTAAGCGGCTGATAACCTGTAGGTGGAAGTCGGCTGACCCACCAGCCGAGCGGGCCTAGAAATATTCATTCGAGATTTGGGCAAGTGCGGAGGGAGTGGCATTAAGATGGGAGGATTCACTGGGGTTACGCAAGTATCCGTTATCAGACAGCTGGGAGACGATGATGGCATGCCTACAAGGCTCGGGACCGGAGGTGTGGAGGAGTTAGTCTATCAGCTGAGATGGGAGCGCACCTAATCCAGACGCGGGAGCACGAAGCAGAGGGTGCCTGGGCTCGGGTAGGTGGCCCAGCCTCTGTTTTGGGAGTGCGGCTGGGTCCTATATAGGCAGCAGGTGTCTGTGGTTTGCAGGTGTTCCCGTCCTATATTGGTACAAATGGATAGAGCGGATGGGTTTCCGCACACACGACGATGCGATTCCCTCAAAGTCTGTTGACTGAAGGGATAGTACTCCAAAGTTTGTTACTGTTCTTATTGTTATCTGTTGTTTGCTTAGGATTAATATCTGCAAGCACAACTCTGTACGAATGTACTGATCTTCTTGTGCGGATTAAAGGGGCACTTGGGTATTTATCGTCCTCCAGGTCATCCACGAGTCTAAAGATTTCAGTGTATGGACATTTTCTTTTGAATTCGTATGTCAATTAATCCTGATCTATGTAAGTTCTGGAACAGTGTAATTGAGTACTCCGATTGGAGGTCTAGCTGTCAACTGTTTTGATGCCTACTTTCTCCTGATGTGCTTATATAGACGAGTAGTAATTGCACAAATGTGTTATCCGAGTGTTGATGTAAAAATCAAAATGTTACAGTATGATTGAAAATAATAAAAAACAGATTTTTGAAAAAATGTGATAGGTCCATCACAGTACTAAAAACAAAAAGAAAAAAGGAAGCAAAAATAAAGTACAGACAACAGCTATCAAAAATCTGTAACAAAATTGAAACTCCAGAAATATATATTTTAAGACACAAGAGATGGGAAAATGTAGTAATGAAGCCAACAGTTAAAATGCTGGTAAGCAGCGTAGACAGTAGACAGAAGCCGGTGCTTAGGAATGCCTTGTGTGCAGTGCTTTTACATGTTCAGAGTGGCCACTGAATATTATGCTCTAATTCTCTTCTTTTACATATTTTCGTGGAGAAAGGACAACGACCAGACAGCAGCAGGTGGGACACCAGCCGTTTTTTGCAGATGGTCTGCATCTGCTAAAAGTTCACTGAGGCACTGCATTTTTCTGATTTGTTTGCTTTTCAGTAAACCAGTTGATAGATAAATGTCAAAGTTAAGAGTCTCTAGTTTTTCAAGTAGATGAATTGGGATAGTATGTGGTAGCTTCTGTCTTGGAGTTGATGAACATCTACACCTCTTTTACTCTTGCAGATATTATACATTACTCCAAGCTATCTCCTCAACCGGAGCACCCATGGACTACCAACTTCTACTACATACCCAATAAAGACAGCTTCTGGTATGCAGGCTATGAAATTAAGATCCAAGAATCCATCGATAGCTTTGGAGCTCTCGTATGGCCAGCAGTAAGTCTAATATGTTTCTGTCTTCCTCATTTTACAACTAACATTATTTAAAACATAGCTTTATAACAGGGTATTAACTGAACTATGCTGTTAGTTATCTCAACAGACATTTGATAGATATCACATTAATGGTTGTGCCTTGATTTTTCACTGACACTTAACAGCAGTAGGTGTTTAACGTTTCCAACTACATTACTTCGAAATTGTAGCGTGTTCCATTGAAATAGCTTATTGGATTTTTAATGTTAAAAGCAACATTTTGATTTTTTGTAACTCTGAACATGCAAAATAAAAATGACTGTAATTGCCATCTTCACATTTTAAATAAATTTCCATCAGTGACATTGAACAAATGTATTTATAGTGGCTAATCCTTTACCTCAATCCCTGACCCCTAAACCTAAAGCTTTTATATTTAATCCTATACCCTTAACCATAAACCCTTAACCTTACACCCTTAACCCTGTATTCCAAAACCATAACCCATTATCCATAACACCTATTCCCTATAACCCAATTCCCATACCCTTAACCCCTATACCCTAACCCCAGTTCTTGACCCTTAACCCTGCACCTCTAACATCTAACCCTTAACTTTTAACAAGCCATATACTATACCATATACCATTAACTCCTAATCTCAAAACCCTTTTTCATTAATCCCCTGCCCTTAACTCCTATACCTAACAGCCTTAACTCATATCCCTTAACCATACACTATGTCATACATCCTATACATTTAACCCTATTGCCTTAATCCTATACCCTACATCCTTTACTCCTAACCCTTAAATTCTTCAACGCTTTCAAACTGTCCTTATGTCAGTATATTTTAGGAACACAAAAAATAACATAACACAACACAAACGCTCAGGTTTTTATGTTTTACGGTATGGCTTATATTTGTAAAGCTGAAAATATAAAGGATATATATATATTAAGTGAAATAATTTCCTTTTTACGTTACAAGCTTTAGTTAGTAAATATGGCAACAACCAATTACTGCGCAAGAAGTTGCGTACTTCAGACTGCAGCTTCAAACAGAGCATTTTCTATACAACAATGTTTTACTGAGATATCATTCAATCAAAATTAGTCGAACAATCTTTTTAGGATTTTTATAATGCCTGTGGCACAATTAATGCAGCAGTTAAACAACTCACGCCCTGCACCTTTTTCCATAAGCGGTAATGTGCTTATTTAATCTCCTAACGTCATCGTAATTTTATTTTGGGTGGATAGGGATATACCAATCAGAGCTTAAAATATTAAGAACTGTCGTTTAGGGGTTGGAAAACTTATTTTATCGAAACAGACAATTGTTCCGTCTCTGAGGAGGCCTCAGGTCGGGGTAATGCCTGGAGTCTATGGTTGCGTAGCTATGGTTGCGTACTGACCTTTGGCACCAAGCCTCAGGCCCCATTTATTAACTTACCCATTACGTCTGGGGCATACCACCATCCCCTTGTTACCAGGGGAATCAACTTCCGTGTGTGGGGTTCCACCCCTATCAATGACACATCCCACAAAATAACTTTTTTTCCTATAGCAACAAAACAACAAAGAACAAAAATAAAAACATACAAACATGGGCCACAACACACAGAGAAAACAACTCCATGCAGGTTTCGCCATCACACATCAATACTGAATGATTTTGGATGACACACAGGTTGGTTCTTCATATTAGTACAAAATCTCTCAGTCTAATGGAGGTCTTATGTTGTGGTCATAGATGGTACTTCCCAGAACCATCCCTTTGAGTACAGACTTCCACAAGGGAGGACAAAATGTCAGCTCTGGAGGGGTCCTCCCTCCCTTCACTTCCAGGCACTAACGGCATGCCACAAACACAAGTTACCAAGTTCCAATTTTCCCTTCCTGAATCAATTGCCCAGATTTATAGATTTGAACAGTGGGTAGTCAAGTTGGGGATTGGACCAGTTTACCCCAAAGAAAAATCATCAGAAGACACAAGAGTTGAGAACCCACTTAAATCATTTTTAGAGGTGTAATAGAATTTGAATTACAAAACAGGCGAAGATCCATCAGTTTCTGATATTTTATTCAAGTGAAGTTAATGATTCCAAGAAAAGAAGTTGTTCTGAAAATGATAAGAAGAAACAGCCGACACGTGTTTCGCCCCATGTGGAGTGTTCACCTAGGGCTTTTTCAAGGCGTACAGTGGTCTAACAAGATCCTATGACGCTTCGTGAACTACAATGTAAGTGACTATATGATTTGTTTGACATTTTTGCAAACTTTCAGTAATATAGACAGGAGAAGTCTTATTATGTATTGGTCCTGAAGAAGCGTCATAGGATCTTGTTAGACCACTGTACGTGAAACATGTTGACCATGTCCTAGGAGCCCGACGATAATCTCCTTAAGCTCCAGCACCATGCAGAAAGTGGTTGAGCATTATTCCTCATTTTACACTTTCCTTCTGTTTTTAATCTTGGTCCCGGTCTTATTCCATTGATTAATTAAATTGACTCGCTCCTATTAAGACTGGGAACCAATTTTAGCTTTCACTCTCCTGCCAGGATTAGCACCTGACCGCAACACCAGGTCTTGTAGTGTCCGCTACCACGGCTGCTACCTAAAAGATCTCCGGCAAAGAGCCCCCTTACGGGGAGCCCGTCAGACATTGCAGCGCCGGTCTGACGAGGACCTACCCGATGATGAAGCATGACATCCTCTCGGATGTGTGAGGGCTCTTGCTCCTGAACTTTAATGTTCCCCTAGTGATTATATTTTTCCATTTGGAACAGTGTACACCTTTTTTGTATGTTCAGTTAATTGGGAGACCGTACACTGGACCAACTAATCTCCCAGTCCCTCCCTTTGTTGATACATAGATGGTACTTCCCAGAACCATCCCTCTGAGTACAGACTTCTATGAGGGAGGACAAAACGTCAGCTCTGGAGGGGTCCTCCCTCCCTTCACTTCCAGGCACTAACGACATGCAAGTCACCTGGCCTGGCTCCGCTTCTGGCATGGCACCCAGCATGGAATCACAGGTACATCTGGTGGGGAAGCAGGGCACTGCCAGATTATCAGTAGCAAACAGCATATCTGGCAATACATCCCCAAGACCTTCGGGCTCTGGAGGTCGATATTGTTTGAAGAATGACACATTTCTAGTTATAGACTCATTTCCTTTCTGTGCAGTGGCTAGAGTCCCTCGGACCTTTGTGACATTCCACAGCATTGGTTCAAAAAGGAGTTTGAATTTCCCTCCCGGATACCAATTCTCAACTAGCACCACATCGCCCACACGAAAGTCTCTCTCTGGCATGTCTTTTCCTGGACATGCGATCATTGTTGATGCAGCATCAGTGTAGCGTGTCAGCCACTTGTTTCTGCAATACAGAGGAACTTTCATAGTGTGGAATCGCGTCACCCACCATTCGGTGTATGCACAGGGAGCTCTGCAACACTTTGGTAGTGGCATGAGGTGTGAGATGATACTTCAGTAAAAAGGCAAAGACCGCACAATCTATGTTCTGCCCCTTAGCTACATCAATTCTCAGGACTTTGTTCTAAGTTCTCATAAAAAGTTCTGCCTCTCTGTTCCCTTGAGGCCAACAAGGCGTGATCTTGCGATGGTGTATGCCATGGAAGGCCACATATTCAGTGAAGTCCTGGCTCGAGAAAGGCGGGCCATTGTCTGTCCGTAGTTCCTGGATGAGTCCATGGGCAGCCAGGATCTTTTCTTTATGTGATAGTTTGTTCTGTCATGGTGGATTCCAGAACTTCCACTTCTGGTTACTTGGAGAAGTCATCAATGACAACCAGCATGTGCTGCCCATCGGGCAGGATTCCCAAGCCACACTGGCTCTGTGCCAAGGAGCTGAGGGGATAGGTTCAGCGATGATGGGTGCAGGAGGATTGGCTGGGCCAACTGTTTGGCAGATGTGGCAATGTTGCACGGCCCTCTCAAAGTGCTGATCCAGGCCGGGGAATCACACCTTGCATTGTAGACTTGCTTTTGTTTTTACAATCCCTTGGTGTGCAGCATGGGGGGTATTCGACCCTTTGTTTTAGGGACACAGGAATCACTAGTCTCACACCTCATAAAAGACACCCTTTCAGGGATACCACCAGTTCTTGCCTGACGTGTTGTAGGGATGACAACATCCGGTGTGTTTCCTCCATCCTTTTTGACACGCTGTGCATCATGGCGTGCCATCTCCCAATGATGACCCTGGATATGGCCAATTGCAGACACTCATCAGCCTGGGTGGCTACCTTGATCTCCTCCAAAGAGATGGGTAAAGGTTGTGATCGTTCCACTACCATCAGCACATATTCCTGAATGTCTCCTGGCCTGCCTCCTCTCGAGCAGTGGCTGGCCTAGCATGCCGAGAGAGATAGTCAGCGAGGTTCTGAGCCCCCGGGCGAAAGACCACAGAAAACTGATACCCCTGCAGTTGGAGGGTCCACTTTTTGATCCTGGGGTGTGGTTTGGAGGATGATCCATTGAACAGCGGGGATAAGGGGCTTGTGATTTGTATGGACCGTGAAGGGCTGGAAGTACAGGTAAAGGTGGAAGTGACGACAATCCCAGTGAACAGCTATGGCCTCCTTCTCAATGTGCGAATACACCGTTGCTCGGTGTCTGTCAATGCTCAACTGGTGTAGGCTCCCCATTGTTCCCTTTCTGGGACAGGACTGCCTGAGTCCCCTGTGGCTGGCATCCACTGAAAGTTCAGATTTTTGGAGGGGTCAAAGTATACTAGAGTGGTGTGTGTTGACAGCACTTGTTTGGTGGCTTGAAAAGCTGCCTCCTGGACGGGCCCCCATTCCCAGACTACACTGGCCTTGGTCAGTTCTTAGAGAGGTGCAGTGAGGGAGGTCGGGTTTTGAATGAACCTCCCACAGTACGTAATCATCCCTAGAAAACTGCGCACTCCGGTGAAAGATGTGGGAGCAGGTGCAGACTGAATGTCTTCTATCTTTTACAGGTCAGGCATTACGCCATTTTCTGAAAAGTGGTATCCAAAGAAAGCAGGCCCGTATTTATACTTTTTGACGCTAAACTGCGCTAACGCAGTTTAGCGTCAAAAAATTTTGCGCCGGCTAACGCCATGCGGGCGCCGTATTTATTGAATGGCGTTAGCCGGCGCAAGCAGACCGGCGCTGCCTGGTGTGCGTGGAAAAAAACCACGTAGACCAGGCAGCGCCGGCGTTGGGAAAAGTGGCGCTAGGGCGTCTTAAAAATGGTGCAAGTCAGGTTGACGCAAAAAATCGCCTCCACCCGATTTGCGCCATTTTTAACGACGCCCAGACGCCATTTACATGACTCCTGTCTTAGTAAAGACAGGAGTCATGCCCCCTTGCCCAATGGCCATGCCCAGGGGACTTCTGTCCCCTGGGCATGGTCATTGGGCATAGTGGCATGTAGGGGGGCACAAATAAGGCCCCCCTATGCCACCCAAAAAAAAATTTAAAAACAAAATTATACTTACCTGAACTTACCTGAATGTCCCTGGGATGGGTCCCTCCATCCTTGGGTGTCCTCCTGGGGTGGTCAAGGGTGGCAGGGGGGGTCCCTGGGGGCAGGGGAGGGCACCTGTGGGCTCATTTTGAGCCCACAGGCCCCTTAATGCCTACCCTGACCCAGGCGTTAAAAAGTGGCGCAAATGTGTTTTTTTTTGACCCAACCACTCCCGGGCGTGATTTTTGCCCGGGAGTATAAATACGACGCATTTGCGTCGCCGTCATTTTTTTAGACGGGAACGCCTTCCTTGCATCTCATTAACGCAAGGAAGGCGTTCACGCAAAAAAATTACGCTATTTGCCCATACTTTGGCGCTAGACGCGTCTAACGCCAAAGTATAAATATGGCGTTAGTTTTGCGCCGAATTTGCGTCGAAAAAAACGACGCTAATTCAGCGCAAACGGAGTATAAATATGCCCCGCAATGTCTCGCTGCAGAAACGCACATTTCTCACAATGGAGTGTCAGCCCATTATCATGCAACCGCTTGCAGGTGGCATGCAGTCGTTCAAGGTACTCCTCAATGGTTGGAGCATGCACCAAAATGTAATCGCTAACATTTATGACTCCTTCCAGCCCAGCCAGTACTCCTCTTATGGTGTCTTGGAATACTTCTGCAGCACTTGATATACCAAAACTGAGGCCTTTGTATCTCCGACGTGTTGAGAATGTGGTGATGCCCTTGATTCCGGTGCTAGCCGTAGTAGATGATCTCCTGCCTGAAGATCCATCTTCGAAAACCAACGTGACCCGCTCACCTCTGCCACAATGTCATCCCCATTTGGGGTTAAGTTGCGTTCTTGACGGATTCTCACCAGGCTATTTTGGCTTGCGAGTGATGATAATTGGTGAAACCTATGGTGTTGGTCCATCCACTCATTCAATAATGTCAGCCAACTCCAGCTTACGCAGTTTTTCTCCAACCTTATGGCGTCTGTGAATTGCAATCTGCCTGTGTTTTAAGGCCACAGGTTGAATGGACTTGTCAATGAGGAGGTTTATGAGGCTTCCTTTAAGACATCCAATGCCCTAAAATAGCTGCTACTAATCATAGCAGATCATCAATGCTTCCCAGGTGCACAATGAAAGCAAACACCAGGTTGAGTTTTTCAGCTGTTCTGCAGCTCAACAGCATGCCTGAACCGGTCTTGGTAATGTAAATTTTGGCACTGGTCGTCTGCGTCTAATGCGCAATGTCCGTCGTGAAGACTCCTGCCAGGGGAAGTAGTGTCGAAGACCCAAATGCATAGACTTGAGTGGCCGTGGGGCGAAGCACAGGACAAATAGGTAGGGTTTTTAGGATGCACTGCTCCAGGATATTGATGGACACCCCAGTGTTGATGAGGGCCGACACCTGTTGAACCGCCACTAGGATGTTGCATCTCAGAATCCGTTTTCAATGGTGTCCCCCAGGTTGCATTGCATGCATGATGTGGATGGCCCTCTCCATGTTGTCATCATCATCGTCCATGTCCCTTTCGTCCTCGAGAGGGAGAGAGGTTTGTGCGGTGTTGACTGTTTTTTGCCTTGGTGGGTATTTTTGAGGGTGTGGAACAACAAACTTTAGCAAACTGATTGAGCTTGTTATCATTGGTGCATCATTTTCCATGAGCCAGGCAGGGGCCCTTATGTGGGTAGAACCCTCAAAAGGTGTAGTAGTTCCAAGTGCTTGTAGAAAGTTTGGGACAAGCTTTTCTCTTATCTAAGGATGCTATGGTTACCATATTTACTGTCTCCGTCTTGACTTGACTCTGCAGTGCTGCTTCCATGTGTGCCATGCGCACCCTGGATAACTCTTTCAATTGACCCATGGTGAGCATATCTGCCATGGACATGCCTGGGACCTCAGCTTCAAGGAGTGACACCCTTGGATGAACTGGGCTCGCACTTCATCATCAACATCGGGCAATGTATATGTGCTAGCCAAATCTTTCAGCCTCGCATAGATGTCCACTGATTAGTATATAAGTTGTTGGGCCTCACAAAGAAGAAATCTCTCATATTCCAGGTTTGCAAGAGGTTCAAAGTAGACGGTGAGGGTCTGCTTTAAGGACTTGCAGGTCAAATGGGGGTTTCCTTGCCACCGATTTGCTGATTTTGTGAATCATGGCGCCCCCCCCATATGCAGGAGAATGGGCTGAGATCTGTCATTGTCAAGCGCCACCATGGCAAAATAGGTCTCCAGCCTGTCGACCCAGTCATCCACCTTCCCGCATGCGCTGAGGGTGGTCCATCTGCTACAAACGGCTCCAGTGCAGGTATTGATGCCAGGGTGTGGCAGTGACAGGTGTCAGTTGAGGATACAAGCAGCACTGACGGCGGTGGGTTAGGGCAAATATCAGGAGGTAGGCCTCTCGCCTGCACCTGTCAGGGTCTCTTTTTGCATATGTCTCCCCTTGCTTTTGTTTGACAGGATAGGGTCATGCACTGAGGAGGTCTGGAGACAGTTCAAAGAATGCACTTGTCTTACCTTCTGGGTTGTAGAAGGGCAACAGTGACACTTCAGTTGACAAGAGAAGGATGGCTCCCAACTGTAGTCTCAGCTCAGCCTGTGTATCATAAATAGGCACCAGGAAAGTAGCCGTGGCAGGGAGCAAGGGTGCACTGGAGAAATGTGGGGCAAGGCAGGGTGTTTCATTGTTTGGCCAGTGAATGTTCAGATATAGCTGCCCCCAACCCCTGGAGAACTTGGGCTCTGCTGGCATCATACTGACAGAGAAAAACATTTCTGACCTGGTGCAGCAGACTCTAAAAGCGTGCTCCCTCCCCTGGGAGATGCATGAGAGAAGAGGCGATGGGCAGGGCTGCCCTAGCAGGTGCGCCCACAGACTGGGGAACGCAGCGCCGGACAGAGAACTGCGAGGCAGAGCAAAGGGTAGCTGGAAACTGTGCTCCCCCACCCCGAAGGTGATCAGCAGCAGGCAGGCAGGCGACAGCAGGAGCAGAGGGCAAGAGGAGCCTCCGCAGGTATCCAAGCGAGTGTGGGTCAAAGATCCCATCCTCGTTGCCAGTTTGTTGTGTCGCTAGGGAGGCCTCAGGTAGGGATATTGATGACATGGACTTGAGGCTATGGTTGCGTAGTGGCCTTTGACACAAAGCCGCTGGCCACATTTATTAACTTGCCCCTTACGTTAGGGACATACCACCATCCCCTCGTTACCAGGGGTATCAACTTCCATGTGTGGGGTTCCACCCCTATCAATTAAACATCCCACGACATAACACACATTAACTCCATACTTACATAATGTACTTAGGCCAGAAACATGGTTAAAAAAGCAAGGGCACATGCGTAATGCTTCCAAATATGACTGTCTCTATGCGTGATTGAGCCATAACAACTGAGAGGAAAACAAAAGCAAAAGGCCTGAATGGAATAAGAATAAATACATTATGAAAGAAATAAGTTTAAAGGACCTACGAATGGAAAAAAAACACTTCACTGAGGTATACACTTTGTGTGTCACATACTTATAGGATGAGGAAACCCCCATGCATTGGTCATAAACTAAACAATCTGCTGAGCAGTGCACCAGGGCTGTTAGATGCTTGACGTATTCCCCTTGGCACCTGCTGGTACTGGGACTGGCTCTGACTTAAACAAGCATCCAACACTGGCCAGCGCTGGGACACATCACACAAAGTGCCCTATTGCCCAGTATATGTGACAGAAAGGACGAGCCATCAACCTGTGGCCAACAATGACACACTCCTAGAGTGCTGTAGTTTGCAAAATGGTGGCACCACATGGGGAGGCAAAATGATTGACCCATGGCGGAGCCACATACTGAGCGTGGAGGAAGTTGCTGAGTTGAGTGCCAGGCTGTGTCATTGCAGGGCAACCAGGCTGATAATTACTGAAGCGAGCACTGATGGTTCCTTCTGCAGGAACATGGGGCTGTTGGGGTGGCTGCAGCATTGAGGGCCACCCTGCCTGGCCCCAGGTTTGCTCGTGGCCCCGTAATTTAATGTGAAATACATTGAAGGTGGAGGGTGTGGTGGGACCCACTCAGCTGTGAAGCAATGGAGCGCTGCAGAAAACAGGGTATGCAAGTCTTTTGGGCCTGGCCCTCTCCATGCTCTATATATCGGCAGATATGATGGTCCGAGAGGCTAGAAAGACCCACACTGCTAAGACTGGCAATGAGGAAACAAACATCAGCATCTTCTAACTGAAATTAAATAGTCTGATCATAATAGTGTCCAAGATTGGCACACTGGGCAATCAGATTAAGGAATATATTGACATATATGATAACTGCATTGATCACCTTGAACATTTAGTTTCATAGGTGGAGCACAATGCTAACAGCCTGAATGAAAAACTGTTGTATATAAAAAAAAAGTGCTAGAGATTATAAAGGCCACTAATAAACACTGGAAGGACCGGTTTCCTGGAGCAATTTGCGTAACGTAGGGCCTCAGAGTCCATCTTATGCAATTGCCATTTGCCCAACAATATTGAATATTGGATGCTCTAATGTGGAATTTAAACTATGGTTGGTTTAAACTGCAATACAAGAGATCGAGACACACCACAACTACACATTATTTACATCACTTCTAGAAACTGGAATTCCATAAACGTTATATAGTCCATTTGGTGCCCATGCAGTACGACACACATTGGGAAAGCCACACAAAAGGTAAAATCATTCATCATTCAGCACAGAAGACAGCGTATCAGATGCCACGTCACAAGTGCTCCATTAGTTTCACACGTAATGAGCACTGGCTACCAAGCAGATGACATTCAATTTGCTGACACTGTCAAAAAGCCACAAAAGAGATACACATTGAGTATACACCTGAATAAAAGGGAACGTAAGTGGACATCACGATGTGACTCCATTTGAAGTGGACTGAATACTATTGATGAATTGAGACGTGTCCTTACTGTGCTGATTTACCCCTAATAATTGTATTTAGGACTTGTAAAAAAAGATTTGAGATTTTTAGGCCTGTGGCTAAACATTTACTGGAATAAAGTTTGCCAATTTTACTTCTCTGAAGGAAACAATATTTGTTTTGCTTTCTTGAGTAACCAGTAATGCACAAGGGTGTAGGGGAGGGTTAAGGAATTGGGTGGAAAGGGTGATGGTAGGGTTTAGGGTGGATAAGGGAACTGGGTGGTAAGGGTTTTTTTAGGGTTTAGGGGTAGTATTGGGTAGTAAGGGTTTTTTAGCGTGGGTAAGTGTACTGGGTGAAAAGGATGATTTTAGGTTTCAGCGTGGGTAAGTACATTCAGTGGTAAGGGTGTTTTTAATGTTTATGGGTGGGGTATTGGGTAGGAAGGGTATCTTTAGGGTTCAGGAGTAGTAAGGGTATTTTTAGGCTTTAGAGGTGGGTAAGGGCTTTGGGTGGTAAGGGTAACTTTAGGGTTTACTCGTGGGTAAAGGAATTGGGTGGTAAGAGTGTTTTGGGGGTTTACGGGTTGGTAAGGGTGTTGGGTGGTAAGGGTATTTAGGTTTTAGGGTAAAGAAATATGGAATCATAATTATAAGACTATATAGTGTAAAATTGATCCATAGAATTTAATTTTGAGCCTGTCTCTTGAACAGTGATTTTAAAATTTAAAATGATATATTAGTTTGGCACGACAAATGACCGATATGAGCAAATATATTCTTTGAGGCTCCCCAAAATAGGCTGTTAGTAAACATCTGGTCTTTAATGAAGTTTTTTGTCTGAAGACAATATTTTACGTGAAAATTATAAATAGAATGGTAAATTTCATAATTGTAAAAAGGTTTTTTATACACAGTTAAATGTGTGTGTATAAACTTATGGTATGTATTTTTTCTGCATGGTTGTAGCCCTGAAGACGTCCTATGGACAAAACAAGTTGGCTAACATGATCATTCAGAATTGGGAAAAACATTTTTATGGACATTTTGAACTATAGAAGAAAATGATCATTATAAATATTTTTTGAATAAAGATTTGTTTCACTAAGAAAGAAGTGTTGGAGGTTCGTGCTATTCACTACTATGGAAATAGACTTTCGACAAATTATTTACATTAATATGGAACACATATGAGTGCTGTGTCTCATGAAAATAATAGCTTTCCAGGGCTTTGTCCTGGTGTTTTGAGGCCTAGAAGAGGAGGGCTGATCTTCATGACTCGTGCACCATGTACATGAACGAAATTTGAAATTTATATGTATACTAATGTGGAAAAGAGCAGCACCTATCGCCTTGGCCCTTTCCTTTTCTTGAATGCAAATCCTAATGTTAACCTATGGGAGAGATAGGCCTTGCAATAGTGAAAAACAATTAAATGGTTTTTCACTACCTGGATATGTAATACTTAAAAGTACATGCCCAACTTTTAAAATACACTGCACCCTACCCTGGGGGCTTTCCAGGGCCTATGTTAGGGGTGACATATATATTAAAAAGAAAAGTTTGGGCCTGGCAAGAGGGTTAACTTGTCAGGTCAACATGGCATCTTAAACCTGCACACACACAGGCTAAGCAATGGCTTAAAGGGCTACTTAAGTGGGTGGCACAATCAGTGCTGCACGCCCACTAGTAGCATTTAATCTACTTACCCTTGGCACATGTAGTGCATTTTACTAAGGACTTATAAGTAAATTATATATGCCAGTTGTGTATAAGCCAATGGTAACATGTTTTAGGGAAACAACACATGCACTTTAGCACTGGTCAGCAGTGGTAAAGTGCCCAGAGTCCTAAAACCAGCAAAAACAAAGTCAGCAAACAGGAAGTCAGAAGACAAAAAAGTCAGGGGAAACCACCCGAATAATGCCAGGTCTAACACCAGCATTGTAATGTCATACAACCCAGGATGATAGCATTGACATTAGACAAAAAAGCACCAATAACAGAAGTCACCAACCCAAAACTCTAGAGGTAAAAGGTACACCTACAGGCATACTTAGCAAAGCTATTGCACTGCCCTTGAACCCAGCAGGGGGTGCAGGGCGACGCAAAACCTATATTGAGGTTTACCAAGACACTCAAGGCCACTTTGTGCGGCCCTGCATGGCTTGGTAAGTCTGGAGTAATGCAAGACAGGGCAAGTCACTGCCTTGAATTACTCTGCCCCATGGAGGCGTTCCATGGCTAGAGCGTGAGTGTTCCCAAGCATTCATCCATGGATTCTGAAGCCTTCCCAGATTTACCAATTTTGGTAGGTCCGGGAATGTGTCAAAATGCTACACCTTCCCAGGGAAGGTGTAGTGAGGACAAATATCTTTATTTCACTTTGTATTTCCTCTCTCCATAGAAAGGGGAATAAGCCTCAGAGGACTGTTTTTGTGCAGGAAAGTATCCCTTCCTGCATAAAAACAATTCTGCTTATATCCTAGACATCCTTGCACCATGGTGCAAGGGTGCCTGTGTTGGTGCTAGGCAGCAATTTGTTGGCCTGCACAGGTAGAGAGCAGGAAAGCCCCATATCTTGATAAATATAGCACATACCTGTCCTTTCCCTTTTACACAACGCAGCAAGGTGGCTTGCTGCTTTGCGTTGCATGAAATATTTATAAACATTGCCCTTGAGCTCCTGTTATAGAAAGCTCCTTGGGAATACAATGAACACTTGTACCCACTTCTTGCGGACCTAGGGCACCTTAGTATAATGGATGTGGCCGCAGATGCTTGTGAAGACCTCCATCCAGTAAAGGAGATACTGGAATCACGGGCAAACACCTGAAGGAAGACCTTCCTATCAAGGGTACATTCTCACATTCCCACTGGTACCCAATCCCCAAGAGGCACAGCAGAGCAAGAGTCTTAATTGAAGAACTGTAGCACAGCAACTTATTAAAATGAGGTTGGTGACTTATGCCATGCATAAAAGTGTTTGACATTGTCTCTTGTACACTTCAAAGATTTTAACTTCACAGTTCTGCCAAGGTGTCTATAAGCCTATTCTTCTGCCAGCCAGCAGTAGCTTTGGAAGGAAAACAGGTGCCGGGAAATTATTCAACATCCTAGCTGGGAAAAAGGAATTAAAGCCTTGTCCTTTTTGTGTGTACAATGTAAACCAAGAATTTTCAAAGCGAATAGGTCTCGCCTATGCAAGAGCTACCGGCTTTGGCAATGTATTTTAGGTGGAGTGGGGTAAATTGGGGTAGAGCAGATTGTGGTAGAGTGGAGTGGGATATATTCGGGTACATTGGAGTGGAGTGGGATAGATTGGGTAAACGTGGAGTGGGCTGGATTGGGGTAGGTTAGAGTGGAGTGGAATAGAGTGGAGAGGAGTTAGGTGGATTACAGTGGACGGTGGAAGATTAGGTAGATTACAGTAGTGTAAAATGTAATCAAATGGGGTAGACTGGAGTAGTTTGAAGTGGGATAGAGTGGTGTGGGGTAGATTAGGATGGGGTGCGATAGTTTGGAGTGGGGTGAAGGGGATTAGAATGTGGCAGATGGGGGTAGCATGGGGTTGATTGTAGTGCAGTGGGTCGGGGTAGAATGGAGTGGAGTGAGGTACATTGGAGTGGGGTAGATTAGAATGCATTGGGGTAGATTAGAGTGGAGAGGAATAGAATGGAGTGGAGTGAAATAGATCAGGGTAGAGTGGGGTAGACTTGAGTGGGGTAGATAAGAGTGGGATAGATTGGGAAGATTGTGGTAGGGTAGGCTGGAGTGAAGGGAGGTAGATTGGAGTGGGCTAGATTGGAATGAGATAGGTAGGAGTGGGGTCATTTGGAGTGGTGTAGATCGGGGTACATTGGAGTGGAGTAGAATGGAGTGGAGTTGGATAGAGTGGTGTGAGGTTGATTGGGACAAGGTGGGCAGATTGAGAAGGGGTAGATTAAAGTGGGGTAGATTGGAGTGGGGCAGATTTGATAGGGTAGATTGGAGTAGGGTAGTTTAGGGTGGAGTAGGGTAGGGTACATTGGACTAGGGTGGATTGGGATGGACTGGGTTAGACTGGACTAGAGTGGGGTAGATTTGAGTGGCATGTGGTAGATTGGAGTGAAGGGGACCGGGGTAGATTGAGTTGAGTGGAATGGAGTGGATTAGATTGGGGTAAATTGGGGTAGAGTTGGGCAGGTTGGAGTGGAGTACATTAGAGTGGAATAGATTTGGCTAGATTGGAGTGGGGGAGATTGGAGTGTGATCTGTTGGAGTGGGGGGTGGGTAGGTTGAATTGGGGTTGATTGGGGTGGAGTGGTGTACATTCAGATGGAGTGGGGTAGTTTGGTGTGGATTGGGGTCGATTGGACTGGAGTGGGGTAGACTGGAGTGGAGTGGGGTAGATTGAAGTGAGGTGGGGTGGACAAGGGCAGACAGGTGTAGACTGGGGTAGAGTGAAGTAGATTGGAGTGGAGTAGATATGAGGTGAGTGGAGTGGGGTAGATTGGGGTACAGTGGAATGGAGTAGATGGGGGTGGGGTAGATGGTAGTGGAGTGGGGTAGATTGGATAGTATTGGAGTGGATTGGGATAGATTGGAGTAGAGTGAGGTAGATTGGAGTAGAGCGGGGTAGATTGCAGTGGTGTAGATTGGGGAGGGATGGAGTTAGGTGTGTAAATTGGGGTATGGTAAATTGGAGTGGGGTAGATTGAGTGGAGTGGCATAGATCAGAGTGGAGTGTGGTAGACTGGGTGGAGTGGAGTGGGGTAGATTGGTGTGGTGTAGATTGGGGTGGATTGTAGTAAAGTGGAGTGGGGTGGGGTAGATTTGGTTACACTGGAGAGACAAGCGGAGTGGGATTGATGGATTGATTGGAGTGGAGTGGGGTAGATTGGAGGGGGATAGAGTGGAGTGTGGTAAGTGGTGTGGAGCGGCGTAGAGTGGCATGTGTTATGGAGTGAGAGGCGTAGATTGGAGTGGCGTCGAGTTGAGTGGCATGTAATAGAGTTTCTTAGAGTGGAGGGGTGAAGAGTGGAGTGCAGTGTCCTAGAATGGAGTGGGGTGGTATAGAGTGGAAGGGCATAGAGTGAAGTGGAGTGGCTTAGTGTATAGTATGCATGGTGCAACAGCGCACTGCTACTACAGACAACACATTCTCAATTGAAATGACCATTACATTTGCACAGAAATACGGTTTTACTGCACACAAATGATGTGCAAATGTCATCACCCAATGTATTGATGTGTTTTGATCGTATTTAAATAACCACACTTCTGAATTATAAAACAAATGTGTTTCATTTGTACTAACTAGTATAGTCCGAACCATCACCTTCCCTGGGGAGATGTAGTGAGGAGAAATATATTTATTTCACTTTGTATTTCCTCTTTCCATAGAAAGGGTAATAAGCCTCAGAGGATTGTTTTTGTGCAAGAAACTGTCCCTTCCTGCATAAAAAAATTTTGCCTATATCCCAGACATCCGTGCACCATGGTGCAAGGGTGCCTGTGTTGGTGCTAAGCAGCAATTGGTTGGCCTGCACAGGTAAAGAGCACGAAAGCCCCATATCTTGATAGATAAAGCGCACACCTGTCCTCTCCCTTTTACGCACCGCAGCAAGGTGGCTTGCTGCTTCGCGTTACATTAAATATTTATAAACATTGCCCTTGAGCTCCTGTTATAGAAAGCTCCTCGGGAATACAATGGACATTTGTATCCACTTCTTGCAGACCTAGGGCACTTTAGTATAATGGATGTGGCCGCAGATGCTTGTAAAGACCTCCATCCAGTAAAGGAGATGCTGGAATCACGGGCAAATACCTGAAGGAAGACCTTCCTATCAAGGGTACATTCTCACATTCCCACTGGTACCCAATCCCCATAAGGCACAGCAGAGCAAGAGCCGTAACTGAAGAACTGTAGCACAGCAAATTTTCAAAATGAGGTTGGAGACTTATGCCATGCATAAAAGTGTTTGACTTTGCCTTTTGTACACTTCAAATATTTTAACTTCACAGTTCTGCCAAGGTGTTCATAAGCCTATTCTTCTGCCAGCCGGCAGTAGCTTTGAAAGGAAAACAGGTGCCAGGTAATGAAACATCAGCACAGTCAATTATTTTCAGTGTGCTAGAAAAACAGAACATTGTCCACCCTCTTCTCTTACATGGGTACTCAGTAGGATTGTCACATAAGTTCTTTCACTTTGAAGTCAAAGAAAAGTATATACCAAGCGCTCTCAGAAGACAGCACTTGACATTTGACCTCTGTCTTTTAATGAACAGCAAATGTGACAAAATAAGGAGAAGATTTAAAGGCCTGTTGACAGAAAGTGAGTTTGTGGAACAATACAGTAAACAAGGTATGTGTATAGGGAAGGACAAACTCAAGCTTGACAGCCTAAAGCAAATAAAGCCAGCAAATAGAAGGCCAGAAAATGTGAGTTTCAAACCACAAAGCCATTGATAAGCAAGGGGCAGACTGCATTCCTAGGTCAACTTTCTGAATGGCCCCAAGACGCCTTTAGCAAACCAGACAGCTGTGCTGGCTGGTAGGCTTCAACCTAAACATAGGAGTAGTAGAGAGAGGACTGCCAGTAGATGCGTGCTCATGCATCGAATTTGGCTTCAAGAAAGCACCAGGATTATCTATCTCCATTGATAGAGTATTTGCTTTTTGGCACAGACTGAGCTCACTAGGTCTACATAGTTATGGATATTAGTACCAAGAACACATGCAATAAAAGAGAGGAAAGACTACATAATAGAGCGGGCACAGCTGACAATCACAAGATCATGAGGGACATCGGTTAAGGTTCTGAATGCGTTTTGGCACTTCAGAAATGCACCGACAATAAACCATCTGTTCATGTTGATCTGACTGCTAGTTGTAAACTAGTATGAACACAAACCCCAGAAGACAAGAAGGCACCCCATTCTTAAAAGTATCGATTTATCAAATGCAATTAGTCTGCTCGCCCCTTGCAGCTGCCATACACCAATCCAGAAGTTGATTTCCTCTGAGCAGGAATCAAGTATATTCTAAATAAGGGAGTTTAACACTTAAGTGGGAGAGACTTCCCATGTTTTAGAGTTTCCACATATATAGGGCACCATTATGAATATCCAAACAAAGGGGACTGGGAGCGATTAAGATACAGAAAGAAGGGGTATGCAGTTCCTCACATAATCAGGGTAAGGACACAATGTAACCCCGATATATACCAGGTCGTATGGATGTAGATAAATTTAGGAGCAAGGGCCCTCACCAATCCAGTTGGGTTGCAAGCTTCCTCATTGGGCAGCTCCTAATAAGGCAGGCGCTGCAATGCCTAACTGGCACCCACAAGCAGGCTCTTTGCCAGAAATCTTTTGTGAAAAGTGCCATGCCGAAGAAAAGTTAAACTGTCTAGTGTGTAGATTGGAAGGAAGAATGACAGTTCAAAATGACTAAGGGACACCTTAACTATGCTTAGTGTGAAGGTGGGCCTTGTCATGACTAAAAACTAAGGCAATCAATGAAGGAAAATAATGCTCCTTTGTGTTAGGTTAGATCAAGGTCAAAATATTTTTTGCCTAAAGGTTATAAGAATCAGTGGCATTTCGTCATAATGAAGCTAAAAATTCCTAATCTACTGAGATAATGGTCCAACATAAATGTGGAAATAGTGCAAGAATCCACCAAATTGGTGCAGGTAAATAAATACCCAAAATTAGGCAGGGAACAGCCGATCTGTAAAAAAAGAAACAATGACAATTGTATGGGCCATCCAGGATAAGGTAGGTTCCGCCTCCTGATCATAACCAGAGGTGAATATTCGCCATACCCAATAGGACACACAAAACGTATAACAAAAAACATGTGTGGAGCATCAGAGCATACAGGACACATTATCCAGAAACAGGTGAGTCCCTCGTTAAAATTGTAAGCAAGATAAATAATCACTCCACATTATCAGACAACCAAAAAACATTGCGTAAAAATATACTTGTGTCCAAGCACGCAATACACTACAGCTAGCCATGTGTTTAGATCACCTGAAGTGAGACATGCCATCACAGTCAATAAAGTCACCTCAAAGCAACCATAAAAAATTATTGGCTGCAGCCCAAGACATCTGTGCGCCCTCTCCACCACAAATGTGGAGGTTAATTGTTGGTGATCAAAAAGTTCAGTCAACAAATAGATCTATCCTACCCGTATCAGTCGATTCAGCAAAACCTAGGATCTGCAAGTTGTTGCAGCGGGATCTGGCTTCCAAATCTTTGTTCTTAATGGTGAATGTTTTGAGCAGCTTTTCCAGTCTTTCAAGCTGTTTCGTGGTCATGGCGACATTGTCTTTCAGAGTGGAAATTCGCTCCTCTGCTCTATCCAATCTAGTGTGTTTGCGGTCCAGACGCTCCCCTTTCTTACCTAATCTGCCAGTGAGGGAGTTGAATTAGGCATCTATGGCAGTGAACCCCGAGCGGAGTTCTGACATGATGGCGTCCATGCCAGTCAGTTGTTCATGCTGGTGGGGGGGCAGTCATGTCACCCTCCATATCAGCTGGGGTCCAGGTTTATCGGACCCTCTGGTCCTCTCAAACTGCAGCCTCAGTTGTTCAGGGCCCCTCCCACCCCATAACAGCAGCCACACCACTCAGATCCACCCTATTGGCCCCCAGTGGTGGTGCATGCGTAGGTCAAGGCACCAGGCCCCACAGGCAGCAAAAATAGACCAGTGCCCATTGCAGGTATGGGGCAGATGATCCGCCAAGTTGGAGGGTGTAATGGGGGCAAAGGGGCAACGGCAGTCCGGGAGGGTTGGTTAGCCCTAAGTCTCAAGCTCACCCGTGGTCCCTATCACCAAGAGGGTGACACTGATCCCAGGCTGCTGATCGCCTGTATGCCTCTCCACCCCCCACATTCCCCAGCAGCAGCTGCTAAGGTGTGTCGATCCTCCAGTGCAGGGGAAGTGTCAATAGATGCCTGGATGTCTCTGATAGCATCGGATTGCATAATAATGGCATATAATGCTGGCACAGTTTTACCACACTCAATATTCTTGGGTGCAGTAATCTCACATTACTTATGGAAGATAAATACCTGAAGAAGTTTGTGGTTGATAAAATACCAAACATTATGGGTGGCATTCAGAAACGTGTGCACTAGAATAGATTTCCTGTTGTTGCGGCCCATTCCACAGCATTGTACAAGGGATCAATATATGATGTGATGAGGGAGCTGCAATTACCAATACTCTGGTATTGGTAATATAACTGTGGTATTGCCAACATGGAATACAGGTTTGCCTATTATGAGGGCCATAGTATTGAGATATTGTAGCCTTACAGCAGATGTTTTCATCCATGGATGAAAGGAGGAAATGAACATTCAACAGGTAAGAGCAAATCCCTAATGACAAATTATACCCAAAGAAGAAGAATGATGAAAGAAATCTTAACAAGATTAATGAGCAAAAGAAAAGGCAAGCCTCCATCTTGGAACATGGCAATGAGATTCTGTCTAATGAGAAGTTACTCCCTTCCTGCATCATCAAGCTAGGCTGCAATTAGGTATTCTGATGAAATACTATTTATTGCCTGACTTTCTGCTCGCTTTTTATCAAATAAACATTTTAAAGAAGGAAATCCTTTCCCACCATACAGCATTTCACAAAGTAAGTTCTTTTCATTTCCCTCCCAGGAAACGAGTATTAAGGGGGGCATCACGTGAAAGATGTCACAATAGATTTCAAAACCCAGTTGACATCATCAAACAAAGTAATATTCTGGAATGCCTAGTTGTTGGTGATTGTTAGAGGAATGGGCAAAGAGTGCTGTGTTTTGTATCTTCATATTGAATGGTCCCTTTAAAAGGTACCTTCCAATGAGTAGTGTCACAATAAGTCTCAAAAGCCAAGGAAAAATCATCAAACAAACATTCTGGAATGCCTATTGGAGGTGATTGATACGATGGAGGGCCGGGTAAAGATAAATGTTTTTTCTCTACTCGGGAAGGCCTCTTAAAGACCATTTCACAAAGTGTGATGTCAGAAACAGAACTCAGAATACAGGCATGATGAATTGATGTCTCTTGATATTTTGGTGCATATTACTTTTGCCAGCGTGCCCGGTCCTTAATAAGTAAACTTATAAGGCGACCCGCATGCGTCGATGAACCTTTTGATTCGCATGGAGTATCCTAGCTATGGTGTAACCAATGTTCATCAATAATCAATACACAAATCAATAACTATTAAGCAAAACATTAATCACCAGTTAATAACATTGCACAATGGCATTCAGTCATGAATACCCACAACTCTATATATGTTTTATCAATTTTATTTCCCTATTAGTTACAATACTAAGGGGGTCATTACAACATTGGCGGGTGGCGATGTGGGCCGTAACACGGGAGCCGGCTCCAAATGGAGCTGGCGGTGTTGCGGCGGTGCAACGGGTGCAGTTGCACCCGTCGCGCTTTTCACTGTCTGCTATGCAGACAGTGAAAAGCTGCACGGGCCCCACTGGGGCCCCGCGACTCCCCGTACCGCCAGCCTTTTCCTGGCAGTTCAAACCGCCAGGAAAAGGCTGGCGGTAGGGGGACTCGTAATCCCCTGGGCAGCGCTGCCCTGGCGGATAATCACCGCCAGGGCAAATGTGGCGAGAAACCGCCGGCCCCGGCGGTGTGACCACGGCGCTACCGCTGCGGTCGTAATCCCCTCTGAAACACCGCCAGCCTGTTGGCGGTGCTACAGCCAAAACAGCCCTGGCGGTCTTGGACCGCCAGGGTTGTAATGAGGACCTCAGTCATGGGATTAATTCAAACTTTATTCAAAGCAAATCAAGATTAATTCATTAGTGACCACCAATAACATAATCTAATAGGAACTTGAAACAAAATACATTCTAACGCTTCAGCTTAAGCCTAAATATAAATCAAAGGAGAATACTTCAACATGAGTAGCAGAGTTCAGCAAATCAGTCTGTCAATCATTTGTCACTATAGTTGTCAATGTCTAGAATAGGAACCTCACCTAACCCAGATTAGCATTAGCATGTGGAACTTCATGCGAAAACAATTTTAAACATGAATTTGGAAAAACATCTAGCTAAAAGGAATACTATTAGACAGCACAGTTGGTACCTAGAAAAAAAGTCACAAAAGTTGATTCAGTCACATTTTCATAGCTACCTATCCACAATATGGATCAGCAACAAAGTTATTCTTCGTCTTCAGGTCATCAATCGATCAGCATCCCATCAGGCTCTCAAGAACATGAGCCCAATGACAGAATCCCGAATTTCTTTGATCTCGTAGTCTCTCTCTCACTGGACATCTGCCTAACACCTCGATCTAGCATCTCTGAACTCTCCCTTTCTGTCATGTCATTATATCAACGTCACCCAGACTATTCCCCAATTACTAATTGCTCAATTAATCTCATTATTTTGCATTATCCAATAGTCCTTATTTTCCGAATCTATGCAGTCTAACATTACACAGTTCCCATGTAGTAGATTTGTTCACTTTACGATGTCCTCATCATCCGGCTCGTCAGGTATCAAAAATGTTGCATCTTCTTCTCCAGTCAATGCCTCCATTGTTCAAGTCCCTGGAAAGTACATTCTGAATGCTTTACACAGTCCTTGATACAAATTTTGATTCCCTCATCTCCTGTCTGTCGATTCATGCATAGGATTTTTGCTGAACAGATTTTGTTAAACAACGAGTGGTTCATGGTCAGTTCAGCACACTAGCATTTCTACATTGAGGGTTAATATTTGGCTTCTGCACAAGGCCTGGCAACACTAGGCCACTACTTCGGCTAAGTTAAGCCCTACAATATAGTGCAAACATACGTTATGTATTTCAATATGACATATTACTACATTATTTCAATACGTTTTTCTATATTTCATACATGTTCTTCATTTTTATTAGTCCATTTGTGAATCTTGGTGATTGCTCTCCGAGGGCACATTTTCAAATGTGCACATTATTTTCTATATTAATCAATTTCTACAGTTTTCTTTATTCAAAATACATAAACATTCATCAATACTTTTTAATTAATATATTCGCTCTAGCAATCCCTCCTCTGATGACTAAATATGTCATCAGATTACTTTACCATCAAGAATTTTTCACAACTCTGTCTCGTCAGCATTTTGCCTTCTCCTCAAATCTTCCATATAAATTATTTCCTTGTTTCGTTCTTCCCTTCTCTGATTATTTTTATACCTTTTCAATTTAATCTTTTGACCCAATTTACAGGAAACCCATAATCCCAATATGCAAGCAATCACAATTAATATTCCCTGTATGATTTTTTAAAATACCCCATACCAAAAGTTACTAAGCCAATTTCCCACTGAAGCAAATCCCTTTCCAACTTTTTCCCAAACCCCTGGTTCCTTTAATTCAGTCAAATCCTTACTTGAGTTAGTCAGGTTAGTAAGTAAGTCTCTTATCTCCTTACTATTGTTAGTTATATAAGAACAACAATGCTTAAAGTTAATCATTTTATAGATTCCGCCCACCTTCGCTAGAAGGATGTCGAAAGCAAGATGATTTTGAAGAGTCATAGCTCTATCCACAGCCAATTCAGCATCTATCAGGAGTATTGCCCCTGTAAAATTTGTCAACATGTTATCCACAATAGTAGACAACTTTTAAATCTTGATAGAGTTCAGGATGACTCCCAGTGAAGGAATCACTGTACCAAATGTATCTCCCAAAACTGCAGATGAGGATTCCCTCCTCTGTCGCTTATGATGTATAGCAGTCAATTTCAGAAAGTTCTTTAGGTCATCTAGCTGATAAATCTTTGGGAACACTATCCCCAAATATAGGTGTCCCATACCATCCTCTTGGAATACTGTATTAAGCATTAAGTCCACAAATATATTAGATACCTGGAATCGCAGGGTCCTGACTATTCAACATAAAAGTCCATTTACTCTGAAACAAAAACACATGTCTACATTCACTCGTTCCCACAAATAAAGTATCAGAGCGTGATTTTGGCCTATATATACAAAACTTCCCTCTGTGTAATGTATCTAAAGCTAATTTCCCTTGAGTCTTAATTGCAGTGTAAGCATAATCATTCTTGTAAGTCCTTTTCTCTAAGCCTTTTTCTAATTTCTCTTTTAATGCTCTTCTGTTATCATCAGTATACCCTAAAAAGCTTTTCTCTAACGGTGTAAGCAAGCATGTGAGATTGTTCCTATGTGCATATGCCATTCCAAACATTAGTGTAGGCTCAAAAAATCCTCTAACCAATACTATATTGTGATCTTTAGCTACTCTACTCAAATACCTAATGATGGGGAATAACGAAAACACTAAGTCGTAGTTCGAGTAAAAATACTGGATGTGCTCTTGTTAGTAGCAGACTACAGCTTACTCCATATGTTAGTGGAAGACTGTGGTACGTAACTCCCTCTTCTACTGATTAAGGGATTTGCGTAAACACAAGACAATCCCTTGCATCTATCATCTCAACATATTCACTCAACAAATGATAGAAGACGTTAGAGGAAAGCTCTCCTTCAGCATTAGTATAGTCATGCAAATATTTCTCATCTAACTTAAACTTCTCTAAAGCTGTTAGTGTAGTAGTTTCAAAAGCAGTAGTAAAGCTGGCTCCTCTTGCATCAAGAACAGACATACCCACAATCAATACAGTGAACAAAATCCCACACATAATCGCCAATCCAGTGCTCATATATTTACAGTGCCTAGCATCCCTAATTTGATTATTTAACTCAGCCGTGATCTGTATAGAATCAGAAAGCAGAAGTAGTTCTTATAAAGTGCATCAAAAATAAGGAAAATTTCTTTCTTTCGCAGTTCAGATCACATCCAGGAACCCTTTTCCTTCATCAAAATCGATTAGCAGCTTGTCACATCCGGTTTTACTGTCAAATCAGGTTTACAATGTCTCTTCCAGTTTATTTTCAACAGTCTCTTTCCTTAAGATATTTTCAGATTGGTTCAACAATGCAGCTCCTTATTCACCTTCAGGTTACATCAAAATACTGACTCGGAACCTCTCTATCAAAACAAAAGGACATAAACTTGTGTTGCCATTCATTAGTAGTTACATATGCCAATTCAAGACCTGCGTATCGTCGACTTGATATTCTCTTTCTTTTCAACTTTCGATCACCACTTAGTTCTCCTTCACTCAATTCTTCTTTTCTTGTAGTATCTACTTCTTCCTCTATTGTTTCATTTATGACCACTTCCTTTCTTTTCTCTACTTGTGATTCAGGCCAATTATCTCCTTTTCTTGATCCTTCTCTCAATATTCTTTTCAAGATTGGACTTTTCTCCTTCTCTTTCTCTATGGTGTTTTCTCTTGATGGACCTGCAACGGGCTCAGGAGGAGTCAAATCACTTTGACTTTGATCCGTCTCAACTCCTTCCCCTTCTTGGTCTGGCACTTGCTCTGTCTGCTTCTCAACAATGTTTGCTTCTGGGAGGACTCCTTCTGAGCTAGGCTCTCCTGCTGTATCCGCTGAGATTGATTCTTCCGCACCCTCCTGTAATTCTTCACTTTCGTCTCTTACAGGGGTTATAGAACCATCTTCCACAAGCTCCTGTTCAATTTCAGACTCTCTTGGATCTTTTTCTGGTTCAGGTGCGACAACCCGTTTCACCGTTGTCGGGACCCGCAACAATGCTTCTTCATGATCCAGTGGACATGCCACTTTCTTCGTATGGCTTGCGTAAATCCAGTTCAGGAGTCCTGCACACTTCACAGCTACCATAGTTGTTTGGAACACCTGGTAAGGCCCTCTCCTGCGTGGCTCTAAACACGTCTTGCGAACATGTTTTCTGATAACGACTCAGTCGCCGGCTCTTAGATTGTTCCCTGGATCGTGGATGGGTGGCAGCGTAGTGGCCTCCACCTGCTGAGAGAAAGAGCGAACCACATCAGCCAGACCTTTGCAGTGGTCCAACACCATATCATCTGTAATGTTTACATGTGCATGGGCTGGAACTGCTGGCAATCTCTTTGCTCTGCCCATAAGGATCTCGTGGGGCGATAGCCCTGTGTTCCTGTCAGGTGTACACCAAAGGCAATGCATCTGGCCATTTCAGATTCGTAGCTGCGTACATCTTAGCAATTCTTGATTTCAAAGTACCATTAATTTGTTCCACTAGTCCTGAGGCTTCAGGGCGATAGCTACAATGCAACGTCTGCTCAATGTTTAGTGCTGCACACAAAAGCTTAATCATTTCGTTATTGAAGTGTGTTCCCCTATCTGATTCTAAAGAGATTGGAAACCTGAAATATGGTTTCAACTCCCTAAGCAACAGCTTTGCTACTGTGAGACTGTCATTCCTTCTTGTGGGGTACGCTTCAATCCAGTGACTAAAAATGCACACAATCACCAACACGTACTTCAGACCTCCACACGCAGGCATCTCAAGGAAATCCAGTTGCATTCTGCTGAATGGACCCCCTGCTCTTCCAATGTGGCTCAAATTCACCACTGTCCCTTTTCCCACATTTAGTAGTTGACAGATTATACAGCAATGACATACTGCTTCTGCTGCCTGTCTAAATTTAGGATTGAACCAGTCAATTTTAAATAGACGTACCATGGCATCCCTTCCAATGTGTGCCTGACCATGACAATACCTGGCCATTTGTGACAATAAACTATTTGGCAGGACCATTTGACCTTTTTCTGAAACCCATATCTCTTCAGGCCTTTGAACACATTTTAATTTGGACCTAAGTCGTTTCTACTCTTTGTCAACATTATTTTGTAGTGTTTTCAACTCTTCTAAAGTATCGATCAGCCTCAATGCAAAACTTGTACATGTATTATCATCTGACATCAGTCCCCACTTGTCTTTGAACGATATACAGTTCAAAACCTTGCGACTTGATCCGCATATCCATTTCCCAGTGACACGTAATCCTGTGTCTTTAGATATGCGCTGCATTTCACCACAGCAATTTCTTCAGGCAACTGTATTGCATACAGTAACTCTTTTATTCTGTCGCCTGTTCTTACTGGTTTACCAGTAGAGGTTAGGAAACCCCTTCGCGACCACAATTGACCAAAATCATGAACAATTCCAAATCCATATTGGTTATCTGTATAGATAGTAACTCTCAATCTAGCAGATACATGGCATGCTCTAGTAAGAGCTACCAATTCTGCCACTTGTGCATAAAATACACCTCAAAGCCAAGAAGCTTCTAGAGTACCTATAATGGTGCACACAGCATATCCTGCTCTTAACGTTCCTGTACCGTCTCTGAGACATGAACCATCAACAAAGACAATTTGGTAATTTTCCTCTAATCGTGTATCTCTGATATCAGGTCTTGGTTTTGTGCACAACTCAGTTACCTCAAGACAATCATGCTCAATGTCTTTTTCAATTTCAACAGTATCACTTGGAAGTAATGTTGCCGAGTTCAGCACTGTACCTCTTTTCAATGTTACATCCTAGAATGCTCGTCTCATACCTTGTCAGTCTGGCACCCATCAAATACTGTGATTTTGTCCTTGTCAGTAAAACCTCAACTGAGTGAGATACCATTACCATCAGAGGGTATCCCATCACTACTCCCTCGCATTGTGAAAGGCTTTGAACAACTGTGGCAACAGCACGCAAACAGTCCGGTAAGGCTGCTGCAACTGGGTCCAAGGTAGCTGAAAAATAGGCTACTGGGCGATAAGCACCTCCATGGACCTGTGTCAAGACAGACAAAGAACAAGCATCACGCTCATGACAAAACAATGTGAATGGCTTTGTGTAATCAACCATTCCCAACGCTGGAGCCCTGCACAAACTCTCTCTCAACTCAATAAACGCTTTCATCTGATCCTGGTCTAGTGTAATGGGATCTGTGACATCCTTTTGTGTCAGCTGCTGCAATGGTTTGGCAATCTCAACAAAATTTGAAATCCACTGACGACAATAACCTACCATTCCCAGAAACATCTTGACATCTCTCTGTGAAGTCGGGAGACTTCTCTGCAGTATCATTGTAATCCTTTCTCTAGAAATTCTCCTTGACCCTTTCTCAATTTGGTGTCCCAAATATTTTACTGACTTCTGACAGTACTGCAAATTCAATGGTGACACTTTATGTCCAAATTTTCCCAAATGATTCAATAGAGCAATCGAGTCGTACTTACACTCGTCCCTTGTTTTGGAAGCAATGAGTAAGTCATCAATGTATTTCACTAGAGTCGATTGGTATGGCAATTCCAATGACTCCAAATTATTTTTCAAAATCTAATTGAACAAGGACGGTGACTCCGTGTACCCTTGAGGAAGCCTACACCAGCTGCAGACTCTCTCTCGGAATTTGAAACTGAAAAGAAACTGACTATCCTCATGAAGAGGCACAGAAAAGAAAGCTTGTGATAAATTAACTACTGTGAACCATTCTGCATCACATGGAATCTGAAACAATATTACTGCTGGGTTTGGCACCACAGGACAACACTTGACACCATGTCATTCACTTTTTGCAAGTCTGGCACAATTCGCACTATCCCACAAGGTCTCTTCAGGCCATTATCGGTGAATTACATGGACTGCTCAACACTTCTTTCAAAACCCCTTGTTTTAGAAAATCTCCAATTATCTGTGCCACTTTCATCAGAACATCTCATGTCTTGATATACTGTGGAAGCTGCGGGAACACTACATTTGGCTTCAAGGTAACCTTAATCGGCTCCACTCCCTTGATCAAACCCACTTCTTTACCTGTCAGGTCCCACACATTTTCCTGCACAGTTCCCTGAAAGTCTGCATATAATACCTTCACAGTAAACATCGGGAAAAACTCAATCAATGGGTACTCCTCATTAGTGGTTTCATTCTCAGTTTCAGGAGTTTGTTCTACCTCATCATCACTATTCGTCTGGACCTCTATTGCAGCAGTTGAACAATTAATCGAACATCGGGTCTTGCATAAGAAGTCCCTTCCCAGTAGGGATACTGGACTTGACTCACAGACTACAAACTTATGCAGTCCCTGAAAGTTGCCAATCTCAACCTGCACTGGATCTGTGATCGGATTTATCAACTGTCTATTTGCTACCCCTAAGACCTGAACTGTTCTGCCTGAAAGAGGTAAGTTTTGAACTTCTGCACTTTTCACTGTAGAACGTGAAGCAAATCAAGTGACTCTTAATCATCTGACCTATTTCAGGTCTCAGTGCGTCCACAAACCTGAACACAAAGTGTAACATGTCCTTCAGCGTGATCGCTTCCTTACCACTGTACTCCTTTAATGCCTTCAACAATCTTTCATAGCATATATGTATCAACTCCTTTACCTCCTGTACTATCCTGTCAATTCTCTGCCAATCAATATTTTTAGGCGAGATTCTCGTCTTCAGGAACTCAGTCATCTTATAATATGTTTCATAACTTCGGGTGATGGTGCACCTGTAACTCTATCTCTTTCTGGTTCACTTGTCGGTCAATCTACTGCTCTCTTGCATTCAACCCACAAATCAGCTGGCAGTACTATCTCCAACAGAGTATTCAAGTCTTCCCACAGACATTTCGAAAGTTTCACAAAATCTATCTGCTGGTACCACTCAACCGGTTCCTCCCTCAGCTTTGGATAATCATTTGTGAATGACAGAATATCACTCCGGTGCCGGGGAACATGAACAAACTGCCCTCCTGGAATTTCCCTCATTGGCAATATTTTCCCTGGATCCTTTTCTTTCTGAACACTTTCAGACCCTTCTTGTGAATCTCATTTCCATTTGTTTTTCTTCTTTGCCCATTTACCTTCCCACTTTTCTAATGCTCCCCAGATTTGAGCACTCTGCAATAGTTCTTTAAGATGCGCTTTCAACCCAGCTGATCTCATGTGTTCAAAATCCTTTGCTTCAAAATCTAACCTGTAACTTTTTTTTAAATGCTTTGTTTTCTCAATTTCTATGTCATGCTTCTCTGCCAAATCTGCCAACTTCTGATGTATCTTGCCCACTTCTCTTGTGATTATCGGACACAAGTATCTCAGCTCTTCTTCAGTATAGGATTCTAACCTATTCACTTCCATTGATCCCTCGACTAGTTCAGTTATTTCTGTACCCAGCCTCACATGATCAATCTGCTCTTCACCCTTAGATGTGTTTCGTGGAGTATTCAGACTGTCTAACCACTCATTTAACTGCTGTGCTGTCAGTCCTTGTAATGAAATATTACTTGCATTCGGCATTGGCACCTGTTGTATCACTGCACCTGGAGTTTGCGGTGTCAAAAGCTTCAAGCTCTGACTTACACTCTGGCCATTTATGGCATCTGGAAGCGCCACAAGTGGACTAAGGTCCATTAATGACCTAGATCCGTCAAAAGTCTGACCCATATACGAAACCACCGGCACATGCTTTCCCACCCCCCTCCTCACAAGGCTTTGTGACATTTCACCCTCTTCTCCTGTAATTGGCTTTTTCTGCGCAAATAATGGTACCACTGGACCAACAGTAATTGGCAATGATACTGTGTCTGGTGCCGTTCTGACACCCACATTTTGTGGAAGGGCTACTCCCATGCTCTGATTCGTCACTGGTGTTACATCTGACTGTGTCCCTGTCATTGGTGTGAACTTCGGCAAACCCTGTAGCTGTGCCTGAGGCATTAACATTGGAGTCGGCGCAGTCTGAACTAGCGTCGGCCTTGGAACCACTTGCTCTGTAGGCACCACTAATTTCGAGGTTGTCTCAAGAATTGGTATCTCTGGATAAATTCTCTCTACCTGTGGTGGGTGCATCTACCAAAGTAGTCACTGCATTAGGAGTACTCTGTACTACCCCTTGTACCTGTCCATTATCTGTTTGCACTGGTCCCGCTGTCCCCGACACTTGTGCGGGGGCAGTTGGAGCAGAACTAGTACTTGGGCCCCCCTCATGCACCGCATATGGTGGAGGCCTGTCCCTCAGCATCTGAGTAATGAGATCCTCAACATCGTCTTCTACTATGTAAGACCTTTTGTTCTTTTTACTCCCTGATAAACTTATCACGTTTGCTATTCTCCTCTTTTCCTTCTGACTCATCTTCCTCCGTAATAGCAGGAAACAACTTAACATCCTGCAATGTCGCCGTTCTCCACCTCTTCTGTTCCCAATCCCATCTCTCTTCTGCTAGAGACTTCTCTACCTTCCTTATTCTCCTCTGGAATTTTACTTTTTGTTGCTGTCTCACTATGAGTTCCCAAACTGCTAATGCCTCCAACTGTGCTGGTCTCAGGAGAGGCTTTGTCTCATACAGAGTCATCCGCAACTGATCCAAAATTCTCAAATTAAACGTTCCATGCTCTGGAAACGCTAAAGCTCCCTGTTTCTCTGTCAATTTGCACTACTGCTTTAACCAAAGACATGGCACTGATAACGCGTCCCTTTATGTTAATTTACACACATTAAGACTTGTTTTAGGCCGATGAATCTTTGGGCCCAGTGATGAGACACCATAGGATGAGACAACTAATTAATACATCAAACAATACATCAATAACGTTGTCAACATATATCACCACAATATATTTCACTTTAAACATTAGTTAAAACTTCGGCGCAAACATGACCTTTCAGTCATGAATAACCACACCTTATTAGGGTTTTGTGAATTTTATTCCCTATTGATTTCAATCTAAATAGAAAACGTATTAATCTCAAAACCATGAAGCAAAGGGCATAATCGCAATACGGTAACAGTGCAAAAATCTTAGACATAAGATAGTAATATGGAGATTAACAACTCTAACGTATAGAACCCCATAGGTTTTTAGTTCAGCATAGCACCACGTCAGTCTCGTCAGTTATGTCAGTCAAATTAATGCCTCATCTACCCACTAATTAGCATCGGCATGTTGGACTTCATGCAAAACAATTTAGAACACCAATTTGGAAAACATCTAGCTAAGGTCTCTAATCAAAAATACACAGCAGTTGGTACCTAGAAAGAAAAGGCAAATAAGTGAATTTCAATAGGCAACATTATAATTACCCTCCTCAGGATAGGTCAGCATACAGGATCAGTCTTCGTCTTCAGGACATCAGTTTGATCGCCGTCAGTCTAACTAATCTAAGGACAGGGGACATCTCCCTCATAAGGAGGAAAATGTAATGGGGCGACTAAGGGTGAGGATGATTTTATTAAGTCTCAAGTCACCAAATAAAGTGACAGAGTTTCGGGATGCAATCGATATCATTCCCTACCTAATGCTCTTGAGTCTCCTGTGTCATGAGTTTTTATCCTTTTTTCATAATACATTCCCCCAAAATTCTATTGGATAATCACTACACCCCACTATCTGTGGCCTATTAGATTATACATTAAGTAATGCATTTGTCATTCTTTGATAATTTTCCACACTTTGATTGGTCTTCGTAATTGACGTTTTTCGTAGATGGCATATCCGGGGTTACTTCATTTTCTGGCACCCTCTTCGGGTCAAGAGTTCTCTTCTCCGCGATTTAGTGTCCTTGAAAGTGTCCATGTTTGTTGCAAAGCCTACATTTTTTATATTGAAGCTGCTAGTATGCGGATGAGAAAATCTAGCAGTGTTACATATAACGGAGAAAAGAACAATTGCTGGGTCATGGCCTTTTGCGAGTCAGCACACTGAAGAAATAGAAAAAACACGCTTTAATATGAGAGCTGCATAGCTAGTTTTCCGACTCACGCTAACTTAAGATGTATGAATTCTAATGCAATCTTTATGTGTGTTAATCATTTTCCAAACAATTAACTCCTACAGTCAACATTAGTTTATGCATATGAAAGATTCTCCACGTTAAAATACGTTTCAATGAATAATATAATTAATGCAGCATTGTTAAATATAGGCATTTCACATCTAAAATAGGTAATGTTTAAACTACGCTCTCTCAGTCCCTACTCTGATGACGCTCGTCATCACACAATTTTCTCTCTAGTTTTAATTTTTCACCTTGCGCATAATACGCATTTCAACATCTTGCCCTTTATGTGAGCTTTCCCATATTTCATTGAACATTTTCTCTCTTTCACTTTCTTCATTTCTTCTGGTTCTTTTAGTCCAATTTCTTTTTATTTTGTCATTAATTTTACATGCCCCCCATAATCCTAATAAACAAACCAAAACAATTAATAGACCCATCATAATTTTTGCAAGTACCCCATTCCAAATGTTGGTAAACCAGCTTCCCACTCGGGCAATTCCTTTCCCAAATTTCTCCCAAACACCAGGTTCTTTCAGATCCCTCAAGTCTGTACTATCTCTAGTAAGGTTAGTAAGCATGTTTCTAATTTTCTTACTGTTATCTGGAATAAATGAGCAAGAATGACGCTCATTAAGCATTTTGCAAACACCTCCACTCTTTGCTAAAAGAATGTCTAAAGCAAGCCAATTTTGAAGAGTCATAGCTCTTTCTGCAGCAAGTTCAGTATCCATCAGGAGTATTGCTCCTGTAAAGTTTGTCAGCATGTTATCCACAATAGTGGACAACTTTAGAATTTTCATAGAATTCAAGATAACCCCTACTGATGGGATTATGGCTCCAAATATATCACCAATGACAGCCGCCACTGATTCTCGTTTTTGTCTAGGATGTTGTAATTCAGACGTTTTAGGTATTTGTTTCAAGTCATCAATCTGGTATATCTTTGGAAATACTATTCCCAAATAACATGTCCCATACCATCCCTTAGGGAGACGGTAATATGCATTCAGTCCACAAATATAATAGATTCCAGGGATTGCTGGATCTTGTCCATTTAACATAAAGGTCCATTTACTCTGAAACAAAAACACATGCCTACATTCACTCGTACCCACAAATAAATTGTCTTGATCTGATTTCGGTCTATATATACAGAGCCTACCTACGTGTAATGCATCTATAGCTAGTTTGCCTTGCGTTTTGATTGCAGTGTAAGCATAATCATTTGCATAAGTACATTTTTCTAGGCCTTTTTCTAACCTTTCTTTCAGTGCTTTGCGTCTATCATCTGTGTGATCTAAAAAGCTTTTCTCTACAGGAGATAATAAGCAGGTCAAATTATTGCGATGTGCATAAGCATTTCCAAATGTAAGTGTTGGCTCAAAGAATCCTCTAACTATTTTAATATCATGCTCTTTAGCTAATTTATTTAGGAATTCAATCACAGGCACAAAAGAAAACACAACATCCAAATTTGAATAAAAGTATTGCACATGCTCTTGATTATAGAATCTTGTTAATAGCAAGCTGCAACTAATTCCATAAGTAAGAGGGAGGCTATGATAAGTAACTCCTTCCTGCACATATGAAGGAATTTTAGTACATACATAACAATCTTTCGCATCCATAGTTTCCACATACTCATTTAGTAAGCGATAGAAGACATTAGTAGAAAGTTCCCCTTTTGCATTAGTTCCCTCATGCATATGTCTTGCGTCTTGCTCAAATCTCTCCCACGGTGATAGTTTAGTAGTAGTAGTTTCAGGTTTTGAAGTTGCATTAATAGTTTCTTTCTCTCTCCATGGCATTCCCACAATTACTCCTACAATCATTACTGCACATACAACACCTATTATAAGACCTAACCAACCACACACCTTACTTCCTTTGCTACTATAAGCCATGTTTGTATAGAATCAGAATAGCAGAACAACAATCAACTCGAGAAGAAAAACTCTATTTGCGTATATTACAGCGTCTTCACTCACTCCAGGACCCTTTTCGTCAATTCAGGTTAGCAGCTTGTCGTAATCAGGTTTTTCTTAAAGTCAAATCCAGGTTTAGTGTCACTTTCCAGTAATTTATAAAGTCTCTTTCTCCTTTTTAGTTTTACAAATTCAGTTTTAGCCGAGTTTTTCCTTTTGAATATCTTCAGGTACCGTAGTATTGGCCTGGTACTTCTCGATCAAAACAGAATTCTAAGAATTCTTGTTGCCATTCAGAGGTTGTAGCATATGCCCATTCAGGACCTGTATATCTTCTGTTTGCTATTCTTTTTCTTTTTAGTCTTCGTTCCCCTTGTTGTTCTCCTTCACTCAGATCATCTGCTTGTGAAGTATCACTTTCTTCTATTATTGTCTCATTTGATACCTCTCTTATTTTAGGATGTGACTTGTCTGGCCAATTATCGCCTCTATGTGTCTTGGTTCGGTGTTTTCCTTCAGGACGTTGGACAGCACCCTCCTCTTGTGATATAGTGTTTCCTCTTGACGGACCTGCAACTGGTTCAGGAGATTCTGACACGTTTTGATTTGTATCTACAATTTCTCCTTCTCTCTCATCTTCTGGTTCTATGCTGAGTTCGGGCTCTAATCCATATTCGTCTACTTCTGGGAGAACCTCTCCTTGACTTAGTTCTCCTGCTGCCTCAACTTAGATAGGCACTCTGTCACCTCTCTCGAACTCATTGACAGTTTGAGGGACAAGGCTGTTCTCAGTGGGCTCTCCAGTAGTCTCAGTTACTTCTTGACTGATCTCTGACTCTGAGATTTCTCTTCTTGAAGTTGCTGTACCGGAAACTTCAAGTTCCTCTTCAACAGGACACGTTACCCTTTTTGTGTGACTGGCATGTATCCAGTTGGGAACCCCGGCACACTTCACAGCAGTGGTGGTCGTCAATATTACTTGATACGGTCCCTTCCAACGCGGCTCAAGACACGATTTTCTCACGTGCTTCTTGACAACCACCCAATCTCCAGCTTGCAGAGAGTGACCTGGTTCGCCAATTGGTGGCAACGCGTTAGCTTCCACCTGGTGAGAGAAAGAGCGAATCACGTCAGCCAAACCTTTGCAGTAATCCAACACTATATCATCTGTAATATTCACTAGGGCATTGGCAGGTACCGCTGGTAATCTCATTGCTCTGCCCATGAGGATTTCATCTGTTCAACTAGTCCTGATGCTTCAGGGCGATAGCTACAATGCAATTTTTGTTCAATGTTAAGTGCGGCGCACAGAAGTTTAATCACCTCATTGTCGAAGTGTCTTCCCCTATCTGATTCTATAGAAACCGGAAACCCGAATCTTGATATCAGTTCTCTGAGTAGTAGTTTTGCAACGGTAAGACTGTCATTCCTACGTGTTGGATATGCCTCAATCCAATGACTGAACACACACACAATCACTAACACGTATTTCAATCCTCCACACACAGGCATTTCGATAAAATCCATTTGCATTTTGTTGAATGGACCTCCAGCTCTCCCAATGTGGCTCAAAGTTACCACAGTCCCTTTTCCCGCATTCATCTGTTGACAGATGATGCACCTGTGACAAGTGATCTCTGCGGCATGTCTGAATTTTGGATTGAACCAATCAATCTTAAAGGATCTGATCATGGCGTCTCTTCCTAGATGGGCCTGCCCATGGTATACCGTGCAAACTGCGACAAAAGACTATTTGGCAGAACCAGTTTCCCCTCTTCTGAAACCCACAGATCATCTGCCCTTTGTACACACTGCATCCTCTGCCAGGAACGTTTTTCTTCTTTGCTAGCACAACTTGGTAGTGTCTTTAGTTCGTCTAAGGTATCAACCACTCGTAATGCTAGGCTTAAACTCATGTCATTTTCCAGTTGTGGTAACAATTCCCACTGCTCCTTAAATGATATACAATTTAATGCACAAAATCTTGCAACCTGATCTGCATAACTGTTTCCCATTGACACAAAATCTTGTGATCTGGTATGGGCACTGCACTTCACCACAGCAATTTCAAGAGGTAACTGAATCGCATGTAACAAATCTCTTATTTGTTCGCCATTTTTCACAGGAGAACCAGAGGAGGTCATGAAACCCCTCTGTGACCAAAGTTGGCCAAAATCATGCACAATTCCAAATCCATATCTGCTGTCAGTATAGATGGTAACTTTCGAATTTACAGCCGCGTGGCATGCTTTTGTAAGAGCTATCAATTCTGCCACTTGTGCGGAAAACACTTTCTCGAGCCAAGAGGCTTCGACAATGCCAGTTATGGTGCATACTGCGTAACCGGCTCTCAATGTTCCTGCTGAATCCCTTAGACAGGACCCATCAACAAACATAATGTAATTGTTTTCTTTTAACTGGGTATCCTGTATGTCTGGGCGAGGTTTAGTACAGAGCTCAGTCACCTCAAGACAATCATGCTCAAACTCTTCTCCATCTTTGATCTCTGTATTTTCATTGGGAAGTAAGGTTGCCGGGTTCAGCACAATGCATCTCTTTAGTGTGACATTTGGTGACCCCAGTATAATCGTCTCGTATCTAGTAAGTCGTGCATTGGTCATATGTTGTGTCTTAGTTCGTGTCAACAGAATTTCAACTGAATGTGGAACCATTACTGTCAGAGGGTATCCCTTGACTATGCCTTCACATTGTGATAGGCTTTGACCAACTGCTGCAACTGCTCGCAAACAACCCGGCAAGACTGCTGCGACAGGGTCCAAAGTAGCTGAAAAATATGCTACAGGGCGATTTGCATCTCCGTGGACCTGTGTTAAAACAGACAAAGAACAAGCATCACGTTCATGACAGAAAAACAGAAAAGGTTTTTCATAGTCAGGCATTCCTAATGCTGGTGCCCTGCACATGCATTCCTTCAATTCTAGAAATGATTCAAGCTCCTCTTTTGTCAAAGTTATGGTGTACGGTTCGTCCTTGACTTCTTTTCCTGTCAATTTTATTAAAGGTTTTGAGATGATCGAGAAGTTGGGTATCCACTGACGACAGTAGCCCACCATTCCCAAAAACATCCTGACGTCTCTTTTTGTTGTTGGGGGATTCATTTGTAAAACAGCTGTTATTCTTTCTTTTGATATTCTACGGGACCCTTTTTCAATCAGATGTCCCAAGTATTTCACCTCTTTTTGGCAGTATTGCAACTTTCTGGGTGACACTTTGTGCCCATTCTTTCCCAGATGATTCAATAATGCAATGGTACAGTATTTACAGCTGTCTCTGGTCTTCGATGCAATTAGCAAATCATCAATGTACTGTACAAGTGTTGAATTAAAAGGCAGCACAAGTGGTTCCAGATCCTTTTTCAATATCTGATTGAAGATGGATGGTGACTCAGAAAACCCCTGAGGCATTCTGCACCAACTGTACACCTTATCCAGGAATTTGAAACTGAACAAAAATTGACTGTCTTCATGAAGTGGTACCGAAAAGAATGCTTGTGACAGGTCTATCACAGTAAACCATTCAGCATCACAAGGGACCTGGAACATTATTACTGCTGGGTTAGGTACCACAGGGCAGCATTTTATCACAATTTCGTTTATTTTTCTCAAATCCTGCACAATTCGAACTTTCCCACAGGGCTTCTTCAAACCCATAATGGGAGAGTTACACGGACTGCTCAGAACTTCTTTCAGGACTCCCTGTCTGAGGAAATCTGCAATTATTTGTGTTACCTCAATGAGGACATCCTGGGTCATGTGGTATTGTGGTACTTCTGGGAACACTGCATTCGGCTTTATTTGTACCTTGACTGGTTCTACTCCCTTTATCAACCCTACTTCTTTCCCAGTCAAATCCCACACCTTTTCTGTTACAGTCCCTTGTAGATCGGCAGGCAAGTCGATCAAGATGTGCATTGGAAATAAAGTAATCAAAGGGTAGTCTTCATTTGTCTCTCCCCTTTCCTCTATGCATTGACTTTCATCCCCCTCATCGTCACTGTTTGTCTGTACTTCTATTCCATCACTGGAACAGGTAATCGAGCATTTTGTCTTACACAGTAAGTCCCTTCCTAGTAAGGATACTGGACTTGAATCACATACAACAAACCTATGCAGGCCTTGGAAGTTACCAATTTCAACCTGCACCGGATCAGTAATCGGATTAGTCAGGTACTGGTTTGCCACACCAACCACTCGTATAGTACGCCCTGAGAGAGGTAATCTCGGGACTTCTGCACTTCGAACTGTAGAGCGTGTAGCTCCAGTGTCGACCAAAAATGAAACCTTATAGCCCATTACTTTTCCCTCTACATATGGGCCTCTCTGATCCACCTCTAAAGATGCTGCAAGCCTACACTCTTCACTGTCTGAGCTGTCATCTGACCAATCCTCATTCATGCCATTTTCACCTCGTAATGGCAATTGTTGCACAATGTTGTTTTGATTGTTTACCTGGCCTGTTACCTGCTGAGGAAGCATCACCTGTTGCTGTCCCATCGGAGCCATGGGTAATTGCATTTGCTGTCTAGGCACCATAGGAATCTGCTGCTGCACTGGTTGCATTGACACTGACTGGAAACGCATCATTTGCATCTGTTGCATGGGCTGTGCCCCTTGCATTTGTACTGAATTATTCTGAAAATTCGGGTTCTGATGTCTCACTTTTGGACCTCGTGGATTTTGTAATGTACCGACATTAATGCTTTGCTGAACTACACCATCCTGCACCATATTCGGACAATCCCGTTTCCAATGCCCCATGCCCCCGCAAGCATGACATGGTGACATCTTTTTCATTCCCTGACCGTCGTTTTGGATAATAACATTATTTATGTCCGAACCGCGGTTCACAAACCCTCGACCTCTGCCTCTCGGCTGTGCCTGAAACACACCATTCATTTGCGGTTGTTGCTGTATCATTTGCTGAACTCCATTCCCCTGAATTCCAGCTTGTGCAGCTCTTATCTGCATCACCATCACTTTCTCCTTCAACTTTTTCTGCTTCAACTCAATCTCGTCACTACAGTATTTCGCATACTGCAACACCTCATCAATCGGTTTAGCTTGCCAACAAATCAAATGGTTCTTAATCATCTGGCCGACCTCTGGCCTCAGCCCTTCGACGAACCTAAACACAAGGTGGTTCATGTCCTTTGGTTCAATAGTCTCAGTACCACTGTAGTGTTTGAACGCTTTTAATAATCTCTCGTAATACACATGTATTGACTCCTTAACCTCTTGAGAAGTCCGGTCAATTTTCTACCAATCGGTCACCTTCGGCGACACCTTTTGCTTCAAAAACTCAATTACTTTATGATAATATTTCATCACCTCTTCTGAAGGTGCTCCAGTCACCTTATCTCTCGCTGGCTCCTTCGTGGGCCAATCTACCTCTCTCTTGCACTCGAGCCACAAATCTGGCGGGACAATAATCTCAAACAAAGTATTCAAGTCTTCCCAGAGACACTTTGCAAGCTTCACAAACCTATCCGTCTGTTGATACCACTCGATCGGCTTTTCTCTCAGCCTAGGATAATCATTCGTAAAGGATAAAATGTCTCCTCTAGTCCATGGCACATGTACCAAAACACCACCAGCTGTTTCTCTCATAGGTAGGATTTTTACTGAATCTATATTAGGTGTAGCCCCACCTTTATTAGATCCTGGACTATCTCCCTTTCCCTTATCTCTTTTCTTTGCCCATCGGCCTTCCCATTTTTCTAATGCGCCCCAAACTTGAGCATTCTGCAACAATTCTCTCAAGTGTGCCTTCATGCCTGCAGACCTCATGTGTTCAAAATCTTTTGAGTCGAAGTCTAATCTATAACTCCTTTTCAAATGCGTAGTGTTTCCGATATCGATGTTATATTTGTCTGCCAAATTTGCTAATCTCTGATTTATCTTGCCCACCTCTTTGGTGATCTTGGGAAATAAGTATCTCAATTCTGCCTCAGTGTATGATTCCAACCTATTTACTCCCATAGTTCCTTCCACTAACTCGGCAGCTTCTGCCCCCAATCGTACAAAATTCAAGTATTCGTCTTGTTTTTCTTTTTCAGGTTCATCTGTGGTTACTGCAGTCTTTTGTGAGGTGTATGTTTTTTCTAACCATTCATTTAACTGTTGTACGGTAAAACCCTGCAGTGAAATGTTCCCTGCACGTATCATTGGAGTGTGTGAAGTATTTGTACTTATAGTTTGGGGAGTTAAAACTCCCAACCCTGCTTGTCGCATTGCCTCGAGAGGTGCCCCTACTGGACTAAGGTCCATTAAAGATCTCGGTGGCTCATTTGCTTGCTCTCCAGGGGCCATTATCTGTGGAGTTCCCATAGGCCCTCCTCTTATCGCTTCCTGTGTCGTCATTCCCTGTTCACACACCCCTGTTTTACCTTGTGCATATAACGCTACTGGGGGACCAACAGTAATAGGTAGCGATATAGCAGCAGGTGTCTGACCTGGACCCAGACTCCTTGGAGCAGCGACACCATAGGTTTGCTCCAGCGTACCCGGAACAGGTACTAACTGTGGTCCCGCTACAGGGTTATACCCAGGTATCAGCTGTGGTGGTTGAGACACCAGTTTCGGAGTCGATTCAATCTGTATTAACTTTGGCTTTGTGTATATCGGGTCTGGCGGCACTATCAAATTTGTAGTAGTCTCAAGTACTGGGACATCAGGGTAAATTCTTTTTATCTGCGGTGGAGGCTGCAACTGTATCGGCAAGTCTGGTGCAGTGGGTACACTGACACCATTCTGTATCAAATCCGTATCGCTAGTCTGTACCGTATCAGTAACTCCCTTCTCTTGCGTCTGGTTCCCAGGGTCCAAGCTGGTACTTGGAGCACTATCACTCACCGCATATGGTGGCGGACGATCATGTAACAATCTATCCATAAATTCTTCATCATCTGAATCATCTTCCTCTTCCCAGGACCTTTTATTCTCTTTAGTTTTGCCTGAATCTTTGTCAGTTTTACAAGAAGCTTTATTTCCCTGTGTCTCTTCTCCTTGTGTTATTGCTGGGAATAACTTTAACCCATCTACAATCCCCCGTCTCCACATCTTGCTCTCATTGTCCCATCTAGCTTCGGCATATGATTTTTCTGCCTTTTCAACCTTCTCTGAAACCTTTCTTGTCTATGTTTAAGAGCCATCAAGTCCCATATCGCCAAAGCCTCGTATTGTGCCGGTCTAATTGGTCAATTAATCTGATGATTTTGCATTATCCAATAGTCCTTGTTTTCCCAATCTATGAAGTCTAACATTACACAGTTCCCATGTAGTTGATTAGTTCACTTTACGATGTCCTCATCATCCGGCTCGTCAGGTATTGAAAATGTTGCATCTTCTTCTCCAGTCAGTGTCTCCATTGTTCAGGTCCTGGGAAAGTACATTCTGAATGCTTTACACAGTTCTTGATACAAATTTTGATTCCCTCACCTCCTGTCTGTCGACTCACGCATAGGATTTTTGCTGAACAGAGTTTGGTAAACAACGAGCGGTTCATGACCAGTTCAGCATACCTTTTCCCTCATTTATATGGGGCTGTGCTCCCATGCAAATGAGGGAACACCTAGTTAGGATCGTGGTGTGATCTGTATCCAGAAGGGGCCACACAAGCATCTGTAGTCACTTCTGTAATACCATAGTGCATCTGAGGTGCAGAGAGTGGCCACACACCTATTGCGCCACTAAACACACATTCAATATGTGCTGCTGTGCACAACACATATCCAATGTGCGGTATCTTACAAATTTGTATTGGAACAGTATGCTTCGAGTATTAATACTAATCTATACAGTGCACATTCACTTCTAAACCATAGTGTGAGCCTGTGCATTCCACAATGCAGCTTTGTGAAAGCACCAATGCCAAGGAGTGCAGCAGTTTGACCCGGTGGTGCAGGTGAGGCCCCTAACCACTCTTTTTTTTATTTTACCCAAGTAGGGTTTAATTCAGAACAAGACGGAGAAAAAAGAGAGATGGAAAAAACAGTGACAAATTAAGAGAGCAGAGAGGAAAAACAAACTGAAAGAGTGAGATATTAGTGCAGGGAAAGTCTGTTGATGGGTGAAAGATGCATTTGGTGGAATCAAGTTATGCAGCCTTAGTGTCCTGCACTCTAATATCCTATAGCGCCAGCCTTGGCCTTTGAACAACACTTTGGGCCCAGCACTTATTCATTTACAAATGAAACACTGAAGATCAGCCTGAGTAGATGTTGCTCTATACCAGGGATACTCAAAGTACGGCCCGTGGGCCTCATGCGGCCCCGCTGACCTTTACATGCGTCCCCTGGGGCAACAGGACCACTGGGCAGCTGTTTGCTCGACTCCGCACTAATAAAAATATTACATACACAATCGTTTATTTCAAACTTAACTGGTGTTAAAGAAAGGAAGTAACTAGGGACTCCTGCACTTAACTTTAGAAACGCCTTCATTTTTAAAGACATCTTGCAGCATAAGTGTAAAACTAAGACAGTCTCTTCAATATTAATTATGTGTATTTAGTTAACATGCAGAACCTTTTCGCCTTAGTACAATTTATTTTATCAGTGCATTGAGATGTATTCATTTTAAAGTGATAGTTTTCAAACATGAATTTGGAAACATTAATTATTTCCCTTACCCTGAGAACACTACCAATAGTAAATTAAAGAGGCAAGTCACTTGGTATGTGCACTTTATGGATGGCCTGGGTTCGTATCATACATAAACAACATTATAGTTTATTAAATCAAACATAGAAGCAGGTTTTGTGCAGCGCACACCATGAGTCATGTATTTTGAGGTTATCTTAAATGTGATAATGCAGAAAAAGGAGGGAAAGTGACACTAAACAATAGCCTAGGATCACAACATTTGGAAAAGTGGGTAAGCCTGGATTAATTCCAGGTTTTCTGGTTTCCCATTGTTTATTTCACCCACTAGATGTATGTCCTTTGCTTCCCCTACACCTACCTTGCCACCAATCCCCCTAGTCACCCCACCTGACCGCCACTGCGGCCCCCAGGCATGTCACAGACCATACTTTTTGGCCCTGGGAAAAAGTTTGTGAGTACCCATGCTCTATACTATGATTGCCTTATTGCGTAATGCAGTTCAGCAAATTCTGTTGCTGCCTTGCAGGAAACATTAGTCAGTCTTGGCCATTTAAATGCTCTTCCTCTGACCAATACCAAACCTGCGCTTCCGTTATATACCTAATTTTCACAGCCAGTGGTTTGCTCTCCTCTGGAGATCTCATTCCTTTAATGGGGATGAATCATTTTTGCGTTCTCTTTCACTAAGCACACCCGTGATCGCTTAATATTTAAATTACTAGTTATACGCATCAAGAAAGAAACTGGAACCTAATGGAATTGGTAACAAACAAATGTTGTCCCCGAGTTTTATTTAGCCTTACTGAACACTGAAATTGCAGGGCATCCAAGCAGTGTGCCACTGCAAAAGATAATACAAAACACAGTTCTTTCCCCACAGAATTAGCAAAATTTTAATTGGACGCTAGCTTTCAAAGAAAATTAAGAAAAAAACGACTCAATATATTTTTTAAAAGTCTACATCGCTATGACAACTAGACACAGGCATCAAATCAAAATGGCAAAAAACATTATTCCTCTAATCTGATAAAATAGGCCTCCAAATTTCTAGAGACGTTTTCAGAATCATTTCTGAACCCAATTCATCAGCAGCAGTTCAACCTGCTTTCTTCCCTTGAGCACAACTATGCGAGGATCTATTTTTGCAACCATAATATTTAATATTCAGTCACCTTCACATATAAAAAAACGAAGGCATTTTGTGCACTAAAGCCCCTAAAACCAGTGTCCCTAACTCGCCAGAAAGTTCAACAGTTTCATTGCACTGTTCCCTCTGAAAAATCACAGTCAATCTTGTCCAATTGGATGATTCTCAGATCTGACTTGTATCAGGGACTTTAATTATCTAAATTCAACAACAAAGGGTACCAGTCTTTCTTGTAAGTGCTCAGTCTCGGTTCTATTGATGCAGATAGTTTTTTCCATCCCCCAAGGGATCCCTTTAATCTTTGCCGCCATTCCCTCGGTTATGGAGCCCCAGTCTTCCTCTACAGACCTGTTATTGCTTACTTGGCTACAGATAATGCTAGGGACATGTGCAGTGGCGGCTGGTGAAATTTGAAAGTGGTGAGGCATAAACTTTGATGAGAAAAGGGGTTTAATGCCAGGAAAACCTATGTCAAATAATGCATTTTACAGTCCCATATTTAGCTTCACTTTGCCGCATTGTGCAGAGTCCGAAGGGGTATCATACTCAGATTTTTATCAGAATGTATGGGGGCACACAGTCAAGTGGACTCAATAATACCTGTCAGTGCTTTGAACGTCTGCGACAGGGGAATGTGGGTGTGAGGTGGGTTCATTGTGGACCTGCTTCTCGTCCAGAAGTTACATTCTGACACACAGCTCTCCTAATGCATCACTGTCGTAACTTTCAATCATCTTGTTATTATTATTGGCACTTACAGACTGTACTTCAGTTTTAACCAGCAGCTCCCTAGATATTCGGTACTGTTTATAATACAAAGCTGTAGTGATGATCTGTTATGCTACCGTAAGCAATCCGTGTGATATGATAGAATTTAGGCCCATATTTATACTTTATTAGCTCCGCATTTGCGTCATTTTTTGACGCAAAGCGGCGCAAACTTACAAAATGTAATTGTATTTTGGGTTTGCGACACTTTTGTGTCAAAAAATGACACGAATGCGGCGCTAAAAAAGTATAAATATGGGCCTTCGTTCGCAGATCCCGGACAAAGCTCTGCTTGTGCACCTCAAACCTGGCAAGCAGGTCCGTGCTGAGGCCTTTGCCTGGACTTTAGGCCTAACCTGTTGGTTCAGCTGCAGTCCTAACAACTGTGTAGCTACAGCACAATGGACCCAGTTTAATGGTGACATAAGAGGGTCATAGATGTCGGTGAGCTGCTTAAAGCTGGAGCCACATGCCAGTCTCTAGCTCAGCTCAAGGTACTCCTGGACCCTCAAGCCCAGAATGAGCAGAGGTTTCATGTGTTCTGCCCCCACCCTTTTTCTATTTTTGTACACAAAGTAAAAAAAAAAGCATTAACATTTGAGGTATAAAGAACAGATACATAGATACTTAGTGGCTGATTTGTACAAAGAAAAAACAAAAAAACTTGGGATTAATCCCAGCTTTCCTGTTTAACCAAACTGCGTGATTTTAGGAAAATATTTTATTCCACCAATCCCTCTTTTTCCTCATTGCCTCTCAATGAGGCACTTGTGTGACTTATTAATGTGAAAGCTACCACACGTTAAAGAACATTGCAGTTTTTAATTCTGAATGCACATTATCAAACTTAATGTGATTTTTGTTGCACGATTAACTTGGCAAACACTTCCAGGGCTTTGCTCGTGCAAGGGCTCTCAGAGTTCCATCTTTATATGAGCACAGCAAAACAGTTGTAAAATATATATGCAGTCTTACATTTTGAATTAAGTGTATGTGGTTTATATTAACCTTTCACTCCCCCGAAGTACGTTTAAGCTAAACGTTCTACCCTTCAAAAGGAAACAACAGTCCATGTGCAAAAAGTGTGCGTATGGGCCTCAGAGCCCCCTCACTTATCCATAGCGTAGCAGTGTTAAATGTTTTACATACTTATTTTACTTTTAATGTTGTTACCCTGTAAGGGGCAGCAACGCAGTGTAAGTGTTTGTGGTGAGAGACTGTGGGTTCCGTACATTCTGAACAGGATACGAGGGCAGACTTTCCCACCACATACATGCCTGCGAAAAATGAAGCATGAATCCCCGAGGTTAGCACTGTGCCAGCCTGCGGTTTGTAGTGATAACAGGACGCAGGGATACTGAACCCACCTCCATTGACACTGCAGTGCTATGTTAGCTGCTGTTCATCATTATCTGATTATCGATCTGATATCAGTAGCAGCATGCCACACTGGGCCTCTTCAGAGCACGCCAGGTTGCTTAACATTAAACCCCTCAGCTGACCCGAAGACAGGTAAAGAGTTCTTCCTCAGCAACTTCTTGAGCATAAAACAAGCAAACCAAAAGTCGGTATGCTGGACGTCTCCAGCCTGCTCCTTAACATGGAAAATGAAACCAGTAGTGGGTGGAACGGAGAGAAGGCGGAGCATTCACCTAGGTAGTTACCACCCAGTCTTTACTGGTGCTCATCAGCCTGCTCCACCCGGTCCGTTACTTCAATGGAGTTCTGCGGACCCCGCCCAGGGCCACAGCAGTAAACGCCCAAAAACAACCTATTCACAACTGCCAAATCTTGCCTGGCCAATCACTCTGATGTCACTGTCCTAGCTTGTGCCTTGAGGGTGAAGTGACTTCCTTGCCTGGACGTGCGCAGGGCTAACCAGCCTTAGCACTGATCCCTCAACCCAGAAAAAACACAACCTACGCTGGTACATCACAAGCATCTCATACCCCTTCTGCTTGAATTTCCTTCCCCTCACCCCCCATGATGACAGGGCTACGCCCCACATGCTCTCAAGCATCAGCCACCCCTGGATCTGTCTATCTCTTAATGGAAAGGCTTGTCTTGTTAGTTGGGGAGTTTTGGGCACTGCAAAAATAAAAGTGATAGAGTGCCTCTATTCCCACACACATATCAATAAGCTTTTTGCCCTGTTTTCTGCTATTTGTATAAGCCAGGGAGTTATTCAAGAATAACATCAATTTTGAGTGTGCTTCACTGCTTGAGGAACCTTTGGCCACGATAAGTGGCCAACCGTATATGACTTCCTATTGTACATCTGAGACTGAAAGACCCAGCTAAATCGACCATCTATTGCGCCTAGGAATTTCCCTTGCTTTTGACGAATTAAGAAATTTAGAGTTAGGGCATGAGGTTTTGCCTTCTTTTTCAAAGATTATTTGCTTTTCAAATCTGGTAATATGGCTGACTGCCAAGGTCTAACACAACTGTGTAGTGCCCATTGTCTAATTTGGTAATATCAGTTTCTTGTATGCCATACTCCCCACTGAATTGTATAGTGATTTGATGCCTGCTTCCTCAAATATAAGTTTGTACTCATGTGGGCTGAATGCTTTGGCTTTGTCTACATCACTACCTTTGAAGATCCTAAGGGATCCTTTACACTTTTGATTCCTGTCTTGGCACTGAAATTGCAAGTTAGTTGTCCCTACTATATTTCCTTTGCAGTGACAGTTTTGTTTGGCATGAGCAGTATATATATTCCACTTTGTCTAATGGTTTTCCTTGTGCCTTAATGGCTATAAATGTACACCAAATTTTAACCAAGATTGTTCTCTTATGAATCCCTTACAATTTTATTAATTGGGCCTCTAGGTGGGTTTGTTCTTTTGCTCTAGTTGTATTTCACTAGATGGAGGCTGAGATCAGTTTCCCCCAGATCTCTGCCTGCAGAGCATCCCAGAGTGTGCTTGCCCCCACGTCTCCTGAATCATTGGTCATTCTTGTGTTCATGTTTTTGTGGAGAGCTTCTTTCAGTCTATTTCTATATCTTACACTTCCTGAAAGGTAATAAACATGTCCCCTGGGTACAAGGCCCTACCTTCGTACAACTTCCCTACTGCCACTACGCCATGGACATAATAGAGTCTATATTCTGAAAAAGCCCCAAGTCCCATATATTCAGTGTCCTACTAAAGGTAGCTGTTTGTATGACCTTGTGAACCACCTTCTCCCATATACTAGCCATATGTGTGACCAAGTATGGAACTGTGACCTCCGATCTGCCTCCCCGCATTAACAGGTGGGGCAGCGTGTTTCCTCCAAACCCATTCCCCAGCAGGTGCTTTTCTCAGTTCTCCGACAACAGGCCGAACCATCTGGCAGCATGTTGCAGGTGCACTGAATAATAGTAGAAATGTATATCCGGGACAGCCAGTCCCCCCTCCTCCACAGCCTTCTTCAAGATTGTTAGTGCTACACTGCTGCGTCTGCCCACCCATACCAGAGAAATTAATAGACTATTCAAGTTGCGGAAGAACCAGTCCTGCAAGAGAAACAGGGAATTTTGTACCAGGTACAGACAAGGGGGGAGGAAAACCATTTTAGCCACTGTGCCCATCACCGAGAGCAGGAGACTATTCCACAATTTAACTGAGCCATTTAGTCCCCTTAGCTCCCGTCTACATTTTGTGGCCTGTGTTGTGCCTCTTTGTGTGTTACCCAGATCCCTAGGTATCGAAAGCCATCTAGTTCCCAGCGAAGAACCACAACTAGTAGTTGCTTTCTTTGTTCCCCCACCAAGTCTCCTAATGGAAATAGCAGTGACTTATGCTTGTTAATTCGAAGTCCGGAAATCCCCCAGAGACTGTATCTGGATAAGTACCAACGCCCCGGGCATGTGCAGATAGATTAACACGTCATCCGAATATAGCAAGACAAAATGGGTTGTGTCGCCTACTTTAATTCCCCATGGCGCCAGTTCTGCCCTCAGTAACAATGCAAGTGGCTCCATTGCCAGGGCAAACAAAGGGGCAAAAGAGGGCATCCCTGTCTGGTGCCGCGCCCCACCAGCCAGGCATCTGAGGTCTCCCCCCCCACTTTAATGCACATCGAAGGGGCAGTATACAAGAGGCATACTCATGAGCAAAAAATAGATACTAACCCCATACCCTGTAACACCGCCATCAGGAAGGCCCACTCTACTGTGTCAAAAGCCTTTTCAATATCCAGAGAGACCAAGACCTTCTCCCTTCTCCCCTCTAACGTAGCATATAGCACATGCATCAACCTACGGAGATTATGTGTGGTGCTGCGTGTCAACATAAAGCCACACTGGTCTTCATTTACCAATCCCCGAATCATCCCAGCCAACCTTACAGAGTATTTTAAGATCAGTTTTAACCATGGTGAGAGGCCTATACACAGCAGGATCCAGCAAGTCACCCCCAGGCTTCAACATTAAGCACACCACCCCTTCTCTCATGGTCTGCGGAAGGACACCTCCATACCCTGCCTCTCAGTAGACCTCCAATAATTTGTCCCACAGTGTAGACATGAAAGCCCTATAAAACTCTGCCAGGAAGCCATCATTGCCCGGCGCCTTAGATGCTGTAAGTGCTTTTATGGCGGTGCTTACTTCCTCTAGAGATATGTCCTCTTCTAGACCCTGGGCAACATCCCACTTAGGTGAGGGAGCCTCACCCGGGTCAGGAATTCCTCCAGTCCGGCCTCACCAACCTGCGGCCCCTCCTCATATACTGCCTTAAAATGATCCTGCAACACCAATAAGAAGTCGTGCTTCCGGATCAAGAGCTGTCCCTGTGCATTACGTATGGTCAAAATAAGAGTTATCTCTCTCCCGTCGAAGAAGCCAGGCTAAGAGTCAGTCTGATTTATCTCCTTCCCCATGCAACTTTGACAATATGCCTTAAGTCCTGTTTTGTCCAGTGTATCCCAAAGCGTTTGAATTTCCTTGTGAGCTGCTAAGATCTCCCTGTGTACTTCTGCTGTGGGAGGCTCCTTCCTCTGAAGTTCAGCTAACTGGCCCTTTTTTGTTTTCAGGTCTCCCAAGAGTTTCTTGCGTACCCCACAAATCGTACGTATGCATTCCCCCTAACAACCGCTTTAAGTGCCTCCCACTCAGCTGTCCTAGTATCCATTGTTCCCCAATTTGTAGTCATGTAGTTTGCCATAGCAGTTCCCAACTCTGACCTACAGGCTATGTCTGTTAACAAGTCTGATGGCATATGCTAGGACCGTACCCCACTTATCCTCTCACTCTGGGCCAGAGTCAACAAGGCAGGGGCGTGATCCGAGAGGAACCTTGCCATATGCAGTAACACCTTTATCCGCATATATTCTAATCGTCCCATCAGGAAACGATCCAGTCTGCTGGATGTGTTATGTGTTCCAGACTGACACCTGTATTCCCTACGATCCGGGTGTAACAGGTGCCACCCACCTAACAGCCCCAGAGTCTCCATTGCCCTCTTTGAGGCTCCTGTCATCTGGGGCTTGGTGCCACCCATGGGTGGATGACGATCCTACTCCCCATCCAGCACACAATTCAGTCTTTTTTATTAGATGTGTTTCATGCATCATATTAAAAAAAGCTAATGGTTTTGTTGGAGTGTTTAGGCCTTTGGCATTAAAGGTAATGATCTTCAGCATAGCACCAGTAAAGAAGGCATTCAAAGAGTTTTGATTGGAATGTGAGAACATGACAGAAGGCAGATATTTTTTGTGTCATTTGGTGTACTGTGTCTGATGGACGGTACCTTAACCCTTAAAAAGCAACTGTGTCAAATAGCAAACAATAACATTTGTTGGAGTAGTGACATATGGTGTGCTTCCTGGACTTGTTGAGTACCATCATCTTATGGAGGATCCTAACAATATTAAGGTCAGCCATACCAACCTCTCGCCCCCTCTTTCCTTATTTTATTGCTTCAGTGTCACATGCGCATACATCGCTTTTCTGGAGATAGTTTCAATAGTTCTCTCAACCTTCTTATGTATCAACAATTTCACAAATTTAAAAGTAAAGTAAGTCCCAAGTCCCTTCAGTAGCCCAAGCAATCTACAGGCCTGTAGAAAAGTACAATATCCAATAGCAGAGTAAATAGGTTTATTGAAGTTTAATTAAGAGAAAAACATCATCCACCATGCAGCTCTTGATCTCTCCAACCATCTCTCCATAGAACACTCGGCTCACATTCTGGATCCCCACACATCTTTACCCTTTTATAAATGTAAAAAAATAATTACAAAAAAAATTAAATACTAAATATTACAATACCTTAAGGAAGATAAACTAAAGACAAACAACAAAAACAAGAAATACAAATCACAAAATCTTTTAATCAGCCAGCATCCCCGTTGATATACATTTAACCAACTCCCCTGTTACATTGGTTACATTATCCTTAAAATCATTAGGTGGTATCACAACCCTCTCAGTATAATCCCTAGTACACTTCCCAGCATCCTCCACCTCATCCTTACATTCCTTATGATTCACCACTACTACTCTTCCCAAATTCCATATGCAATTGTCCTCTAGTTTTACAGCATTCCTAAAAACTTTAGAGACTTTCTGAGGTACTGAAAATGTTGAGGACTTAACCAACTCCTGCGGTAACCTTATCCTCACCCAATCATCAACAGCAAACGTAGTATAACTATTTGAATGTCTAAAGCCATACAATTTATTTCTCACATCAGTCTTTTGCTGTTGCTTCTCTTTCCACTAATCCGACACAATCAAAGTGCTCCCATTTAGAGACTGATCCAGGAAGGACACAATAGAGTTAGGCCTCCTCCCTCTAAAGAGCTCAAACAGTACTCGTCCTGTCATGGAATGTGGAGTTAAATGATAAATCTCCACCCATGACTGAATTTCCTCCCTCCAGTCTCTTCCTTGTATCTCAGCAATCTCTATGGCTTCCTTCAGAACCCTATTACATTTTTCCACTACCCCATTAGATTCTGGGTGATTTATAGGACACTTCTTATGCTGGATTCCACTTTGTCTAAAAAATAAAAAAAAACATCTCCTGAGACAGCAACTGCACAACATTGTCAGTCAGGATAGGATACCAATTTCCCTCTCTGCCAAACACTTCAATCAAAAACCTCAACACATTCCTTGTTTCATTGCCTTGAGAAATACATATCTCTGGTCACCTGGATACAAGTCAATCATTACCAACGCATAATATTGGCCAGTCTTGTTGGTAACAGGACTCAAAATGTCTAGAGCTACTTGTTTTCAGGGTACCTCTGGTGGTTCTCTTATAATAATGGGTTGTGTTCTTCTCTAACATACCTTTTCACTATATTTACACTTCACGCAATCTCTGATCACCCTTTCCATCTGTGCATCCAGATCCAAACCAGACCACCAAAAGTACATTTCTATCCTATCTTTAGTTTTACAGATGCCTAGAAGTCATTGATGGGCCAAATCCCCAAGACTGCCCCTCACACATGATGAGGGAATTAGATGTGTCCCCCTCCACAACAACCCATGATGTTTTGTGAGTTCATTTATAACTTCTCAAAACTTCAGACATTCTGGAATAGTACTATTGTGTGTCATTCCAAACACCTTCAATCATTTTGGTCACTCCTCTCAATTCCTTGTTATTTGGGACATAGTCCTTCCACTCACTTTCACTTATAATGCCACCAGTAACCTTGCACACACTAAATGTGTCCATCACCCACCCCACCTTCTGCTCACATGTTGTGGAGTCCACCATCCTTGAGGGATAGTCTGCCACCTAATTTTCCATGCCTGGAATGAACTCCACCAGGAAGTCAAAATCCTGTAAGGAAATTACCCATTTGCAAATTCTGTTTGACATTGCATCCAAGCCTTTCTTACCAAAAATCTCTTTAAGCGGTTTTTGGTCAGACCTGACCACAAAACTGGTGCCCCACAAACATTTATTCAGCTTTCTGATGGCTCAATATGTGCAACAAACCTCCTTTTCTATCACTGAATACCTGTACGCAGGACCTTTCAAGCATCTTGAAATAAACATAACCATGCTTTCATTATTTCCCTCACCCTGCTTCAACACCGCTCCAAGTCCTCTAGCACTGGCATCTGTAAGCAAAACAGATTTTTCCTTCTTACGGAATCCTTGTAATGAAGGAGGATTTGACAAGGCACTTTTCAAGTCCTCAAATGCCAACCCACACTGCAAAGACCAGGTAAACGTCATATCTTTTCAAGAGTTTTCTCATATTGAAGGTTGGACTAGCAAATTGACGAATGAATTTATTGTGGTACTCAGCTAAACCCAAAAATTTGTTCAAGTCATTCTTATTCCTAGGAACAACCACATTGTCTGTCATGTTTACTAACTCTTCATTAGCTTTCATAACACCCCAGATAACCTGTGGCACAGACAAGTAATATCCTTACAGTTCAGTTTGCATTTGGTCTTCTTTAGTGTAAGGGGGTTATTACAACTTTGGAGGAGGTGTTAATCCGTCCCAAAAGTGACGGTAAAGTGATGGATATACCACCAGCCGTATGACGAGTCCATTATATCCTAGGGAACTCGTAATACTGCTGGTGGTATATACGTCACTTTACTGTCACTTTTGGGGCGGATTAACACCTCCTCCAAAGTTGTAATAACCCCCTAAGTCTTTTCTTCCTGAAATCTTCAAGCACACCCCTCAACCTAAGATCATGTTCCTCCTGTGTGGTTCTGAATACCACACATCATCCTGGTAAATTTTAACACAGACAAATCACCCAAAACATTTTCCATTGCCATCTGAAAAGCCAAAGCTGCTAAAATCAGGCTAAAAAGGCATCCTGGTGAATTTAAACACCCCCAAAGGAGTGAGGAATGCCTCTCCAATTTGATTTGGTGATATGCTGACCAAAGATCTAGGGTGAAGAATACCACAGCACCGTCAAGCTACAGCAACATATGCGTTATATTAGGGAGGGGATATTTATCCACAACCACAGCTTTATTCAACCCTCTCAAGCCAACACAACATCCCATCTCACTGGAAGCTTTGAGAGCAAATAGAACCAGGGACACCCATTCAGAAGCTTCCACTTCCTCAATAATACCTTCTTCTTTAATCTGTCCGATTCATCTATTATTGCCTGTCTCTGAGCAAAAGGAACTCCCCGAACCCTACAAGTCACTGGAGCTGCATTATCTTTCAATGCAATCTTGTGTGCATAGTTATTCCAGCACCTCAAGTCACTTAAAAAATCTTGAAATTTCCAATGACAAAAATCCACGTGTTCAGTCAGTACCATAGCCTGGATTGTAGCAACCTCTGCAGACTCCTTGTCCTTTCCAACAATTGGAGGAGAAACATTTAGCTTACTTGCCATCAGTGGAGAACTACAAGGATTAATAGACACATTCCTTCCCAAGACAAATGGGTGAGAGCTATTAGGATCCAAATCACTTCCAAATCTCCCTGGTGAAACCAGATGATTATGCTAGCCTCCTTACAAGAGACATAAATCGTGCCCACAGTGATGCCTCATTGGTACTCTAATTGACCAATAAAGTAACCAACCAATTTGATTGTTTGACCCCCATACCCTAAATACTTGATATATGGCTTCTATAACATCACCTTGTTAACAAGATATTGTTCATAAAACACTCTCGGTACCAGTGTGATTTTTGCACCTGAATCAAACAGCATCCTCACTTCAAACCCATTGACAATTACAAATTCCACAGGCCCACACTTATTTTGATCCTGTAGTTGTAGAACTATTTCACCACACTGCAGACCATTACATTCACATTCACTAGTATCATCATTCACCTCAACCTCTTTCACCTTGTTTTTATACCTAGATCTACTTTTGCTATCATAGTGACCCTTTTTCCCACACGCCTTGCCCACGGTCCTCCATACCAGACAATTCTTATCATTCACCATGTGATCAACTGTACCACATCTAAAACATTTTCCTGAAAACCTTTTCTTCTGTAAATCATTGCCCTTTATTTGGACCACACTGTAGACATGTTCCTTCAATATGTCCCCATTCTCTCTTCTTATCAGATCAACACACGCTAGAGAATGTTCAACTTTCTTGGCTATAAGCAACACCTCATCCAATTTTGAGTTCCTCTCTAACCTTCTCCATATTACACCCCAACAGAAATTGGTATTTTTTACGTTCTTCTAATGCACCATCAAACTTACATGAAGATGCCAGCTTAAGTAAATCAGTAACATAATTCTCCACAGTTTCCTGAGGTCTCTGAATTCTCTTCCCATAATGGTACACTTCTGAAATGGTGCTAACTTTGGCTGAATATTGTTTGTCCAACTTTCTGAAACAGACTTCAAACACATTCAAACCTTCAGCTTCTGTATCCTCCAAGTACAGAAGATGTTCAAAGACATCCTGATGCTCATCACTTAAACAGTGAAGGATAAGAGAGGTCTTTCTTCATGCGCTCAATGACGTGCCACACACTGTTGCATAGCGGTCAAACATTTTCTTCTATTTAGCTTAGCCCATTTAAGTACAGGTTCTCCAGGTGAACCAAGAAAAATGGTGAGTGTGCTATGTTTTGCATTGTCAGACAACTTGATAACACCCCTCCATTTCAACCGTGTAACCATAGAAAAAATCCAACAGTCAACACAATACAAAGCACTCCAAACACCACATCTACCCGACTTGGCATCCGAGTCCACCAGTGACCATACACCCTCACCAGTACCGACTTGGTACCTGAGTAGCCAAATCTTACCTGAAAAGAAAATCAGTATGTGCCACACACAATCCTTAAAGAACATAGGGCCAGATTTACAAGGCCCTTGCATCCCCTTGCGCCACACCAGTGTCATTTTTTTATGCTAATGTGGCATTAAGGAGGCCATTTCCTCGTGCCATATTTAGAAAGTGGTGCAATGCTTGCATTGCACACTTTGTAACCCCATGCGCCACATTATGCCTGTGCCAAGCAGGATGTATGCAAGGGAGCATTCCCACACAGTGAGGCTGCAAAAAATGGCTTTGTGAAATCTACAAGATTTCACTGTAACATTTTTTCTGTCATTTTTAAAGTCTGTTCAGGGCAGGCGTTAAAGTGATGGGATCATAGTGTCCTGTGGGCCTTCCTAGTGCTTTGTTGCACTAGTGCCATCACTTATGGTGCTAAGCCAGGAAAGCACCACAATAGCATCATAAATGATGATGCTTTTGTGGAAACGACCACCATGGTGCACCATATTGTGAATACGATGCAGACATGGTGTCGTTAGGTGGGGCGGGGCAACGCAAATCCGGCCCATAATATGTTCTTCGTTTATGAAATCCAGCACAGTAACAATCCCAGGGGGAAACTGATCCACTTAAAAGAGTACAATTGCCTTGTTAACCTACAAAAAATACAAAAAAAGTTATATAACCACATTGACCTGAAAAACTGCAGTTAACCTGGAATCAATCTGCAGCACCCGAGTTGACTACACAGATAATGGTGCTCCTTTAGTTTCCACTAATTCCCCAGAGCGACACTGCTGGAAACAAGAAGTTTCACCCTGTCCAAGCCGCCAAAGACTAAGGACCTTTCCTCTGAAGAACTTGGGTCCAATCTGGTGAGCCCTCACACACAGCTAAACATGGCGCAGGATTGGCTACTTTAGACAACAAGCCAATCAGCATGAGATGGGAGGTGGCATCCATTTCACATTAGGGCACAACACTCCGTTCTGAAGTAGTGTTCCATGTCACAGAGCAGAGATGCCGGGATCCATGAGCCCATCTTACGGTACTCTCAGGCACAGCAGCTTAACAACAGTATGCAAACAAACTTGCGCTGTATGAGGATTCCAATAGAAGGTGAAAAAAACACAAAGACAAATAACGTCAAAGTCTTCCCTGAAATACCACTGCAACAACCGAGAGTTTGTTGATAAAGAATAAAGTTTCATGACTTGGGAGTAGTGAGTGCCTGAGCGTAGTATTTCAGAGTTCCTAGACCATCACCAATGTCGAAAGTACAACACCCAGTGGCAGATTAAACTGGTTTATTGAAGTTTTATTAAAAGAAACACCTCGTCCACCCTGCAGCTCTTGATGTCTCCAACCGTCTCTCCATAGAACTCTCAGCCACATTCTAGATCTCAATATTCCAAGATACCAAAAGGCCCACATCAAATGGACCAGTCTTAGGAACAAAGTTTGAGAAAGCATTGTTTACTCAACCCTCTAAATGTTATGAACATTATGGTTTACTGTGAGATCAATAATCTGGTTTCAGATCAGGTAAAGGCACAGAATCAGCCATGAAAATCATCTGGGATGACCTAAAACCCATAGTGGGAAAAAATAGAGCGGCCTCCTTACTATGTCTGGATTTGTTAACTGCACCTGACACTGTCCACTACCATATGCTACTACAAGGGCTTCACAATATCAGAATCTGTGAAAAAAAAACTTTAAAATCGATTGCTTCTTATTCACAGATGGACAAAGTGTAGTGTAACTGTCCACCTTCACATCACCTTCTCACATACAACACTGGCGTTCCTCAGGGGCTCATCATATCCCCCCTATTATTCAACATCTACCTAAACCTCTTTCCAAATCTCATTAAATCACACAACCTTACCTGTTACGATTATCACACAAATCATTTTAAAATTGGATAGACATGAAGACCTCTACAATTCAAAACTCAAAGACTGCCTTTGTGACATAAACACATGAATGATGAATAACCATCTCAGCTCAATGCAAAAACAGAGATGATGGCATGTGGACGATGGCGAAACTACCAGCCTACCACCATATGGCCAAAGGAACTTGAAGCCCCTCCAACAATACGAAGATTATTTAGAAATCTAGGAGTACCAGTGAATTCAGAACTATCCTTAATACTGCACACCAACAAGGTCAGAAAGAATGCCTTCTACACAGTAAAAACAGTATATCACATCTTCCCATACCTTGCATACCAACATAAACTTCAAGCCATCCTCATCTCGTAATCTCCAAGCTTCACTATGCCAACAGCCTATAACTTTACATACTCACATTCAATACACATAACATACAATTTATTTAAAATGCTGCCGCAAGGCTTATTATCGGCCTTCACCAGATAGAACATGTGACTCCAGTCCTCCAATTGCTTTATTAGCTACCAATGGCTAGAAGGGCAATGTTCAAGGCACTCTGCATTTTCCGGAGAGCCTCCAAGGAAAAGGACCACTATACCTACAAGTTAAATTCAAGCAACACAAACCAAACAGAACACTGTGTTCCACGCTTGCACCACTTATCATCATACTTCCTTACCAGAAGCAATCTGTAGGAGACACTACCTTCGCAGTAGAATCCTTCAAGCTCTGGAACACACTACTAGCATTAGAAGCACCCAGTAGATTCTGCGACAGCTGAAAACCTGGCTCTTTCCTTGATAACTGTGCCACCCACATCCCTGCAAAAGAGCCCAGATACCAGTTGCACCCTCAAGCCTCAGCTTACAACTCAGAATCTCAACCAGCAAACTTCTTTCGTTATGTAGGTAAGCAAAAAAGGACTGATCTATGGTTCACTGTGGCATGGTTCACTGTGGCATTAAATAGATATGTACTACATAAATAACAATTATCACCCACAATAATACTAAAACCATAATATGCAGTGGTCAGCAACAAATTATAACCTATACCTCTTACATTCACACAAGACAGATCTGCTATGAGGCTTGTCCATCATCAGCACTGTACAGCCAAAAATAATCATGAAAAGGCATGAAATAACTGAAGAGATCTGATCTACACTACTGGACAATTTGGAGAACCTTAATATAGTTCATTCACTGCAGATCATAAATATTTATACAATCTAACCAACCACTTCTTTACATCTCACAAAGACATTCAGATATGTTTTGGTAGTGAAAATGTCCATCCCAACAGATCTCAACCATGCAGGCTCATGACTACAACTATACACAAAATCATAGATTGAAGAACCAGTGCAGTAACGAGCTAAGCAGGCTGTATTATCTGAAATACTATAAATGGACCTGCAGAGCTGTTTAAAGCTACCAGCATGCTGAAAACCATACGACTGTGCATCTATGCCTTACTCTTTGTCATCCAACACTCTGCTACACGCTGCGTCCCAGAACACGATAACCACACCTAGGTGGTCATCACGCATGACATGAAAACACTTCCTGCACAGGTCCAAAACAAAAACGACATCCTTTCAACCACACACCCTACACCGTGTAGCATGCTACGCTTGTTGGCAAATTGATCTATTGCCCATAACAGGCAAGGTATGTTGATAAATGCCATGGGAGCTGTAACACCATATGCTGTAACTTGTATTGAAACTAAGGGCCTAGTTTAGAGTTTGGTGGCGGAGGTTACTCCATCACAAATGTGACAGATATCCCCTCCGCCATATTACGATCCCATAATAGCCAGTGGAGATTGTAATACGGCGGACGGGATACCTGTCACATTTGTGGCAAAGTAACCCGTCCGCCAAACTCTAAATGAGGCCTTAAATCACAACATATGCACACAAATTAGTGAATCCATGTGTAAAGTAAAACCCTACAGACCTACCACATTTCTCATCTGCAGCTGGCAACAGCAAAGGGGCTGTCTTGTCTGTCTGATCCCATATGGATCAAGGCATAGAATTTAAAAATCTCTTTTTCATGTCACCTGAAAACTCCTGAAGTTAAGAAAGACATGGTCAGCCCTTCTAGACAGCACGGAGAAGCGCATCTGACAAGATTTAATTGTACAGTTAATTAAACAGTAGGTACCCTGCAACTTTACCACACAACCTCAAGAGAAGTCTTGATGTAGCTTCCATGTGGCACCACTTGCACACGCTTACCGCTGCATCAAGAATAACTCATCTGACTTTGCTCCATATTGCTCAATGTTTGGTAGCAATGGAGGAATTCCAGTAGACCATCATGGGGATTGAGTTTAAGGAATTATGGGCCTGATTCTAACTTTGGAGGACGGTGTTAAACCGTCCCAAAAGTGGCGGATATACCACCTACCGTATTACGAGTTCCATAGGATATAATGGACTCGTAATACGGAAGGTGGTATATCCGCCACTTTTGGGACGGTTTAACACCGTCCTCCAAAGTTAGAATCAGGCCCTATGTCAGGAATCTCAAGCGTCATTTGCATTGATCATATGTAAAAGCATCTAAACCGACCGTTGAGTGCCTTTTCAATACCTGATCCAGTGACAGACAGGAGACTCTCTTCTCTTTAAACAATACAGAAAAAGAAAACCATACAAAAAATTACATTTAGTAGTTTTCAACAGTAGACTAGTAGTCCACTAGACACACAGATGCACAATGGAATCTGAGGTATGATGTACTACGCTAACTTTCCAGTAGGAGGCACTCAGTGCTCAGGCTACCTGCTTGGTGGTATGTATACCCAGAGCGCAGAGTCCTCTGCATGGTGACATTAGTGGTTGCTTGTGCATCTGGAGCAATAGTTGGTCAAGGGGTGAAAAGGGCAGAAGTATTGACAATCTTAAAGACTTCTATACTTTGTGCATTTCTTGGTGGACTTTCTGGTGCTGAGGAGGTACGGGGCTGCGTCTGAGATGTTCTGGTAAAGGATAATCTCAGTGCTATAGTCCAGGTGTGAGAGTCATCATTGACTCCAACCAGCAAATTTACTGCAAAAACATCTATCCTTCTTTGTAACATTTTCTAATGCATGATTTTCTCTACCTTTGTGCTTATCTCTGTCATTGATATGTGGTTACTGTAAGGCTTAACTCTAGCTGGCTGCAATTTAAAATACACACTTTCTTTCTCAGCAATATTGAACACTTGTACTTGCCATAAACTTGGTCCCAACAGATCCTACATAAAGCGAACGTGTCACAACAGTTTCAACTGTTTCCAAGTTCAACAATTTCTCATGGCTTCAGAGGTATCCACATCTGATTTGCCAATAGTTTGGGCCATAAATAAAGACGTCTCATTTTTAAGTACGACCATCCCATGTACTGTATGTCAATGTGGCAGCCCAATTTGCATTAGATGAATTCATGATTTTTCATGTATGGCTTTAATGAGGTAATACATGCAAACAGTGTTTGTTCATGGGTGTATGTGCATGTATTACCTCAGTAAAGCCAGACCTATTGGCTTTAGCGGTATCGCAAATGATGTTGGTTGTAATGGTGGTGGGGGTACTGGCGATGGTAGTTGTAATTTGGACATAGCAATGCCTATTGTGGTAGTAGTTGTAACATTGATAGTGGAAATGATAGTAGTGTTAATAGTGGTTGTAGAGGTAATGGTGCTGAAGTGGGGATATAAATACTGATGGTGCTAGTGGCGATACTGGTGATTATGATGGTGATGATAATGGTATTTATGGCAGTAGTAAGGGTGATAGCAATGATAACTGTAATGTGTGTAGCAGACCTGCCAACGTGCACACAAAATTAGCTATGTGAGGAGGGGGGAATTGTTTTGCAGGTTGGGGCTTTATGCTGAGACTGTCCGGAGAGAGCCTTACTGAGTATTTGTATCTCTGTTCCTGATCTAATTTCTCCTGGTCCAATCTCTGTAATCACTGTCTACATTTCTTTGACTCCAACTCTGTCTTGTTGTCTTCACTCCTATCCCTTTTTGCTTTATACAGACTCAAGCCCAGACATCAGTGGCCTGCCAGTGGGGATTGGTGGCTTTTTAACTTGATTAAGGTCAGATGCAGATGCTTTAGCAGAGTGCATCTCCCCTGCATGAAAGGAAAAAACATAATAGTCTAGAGACAGCATGTTCAGATGTCTTTTCCCTCTACCCCTCTGTGTTCACAAGCTATGACACTTGCACATTTTTGAAAATCAGACACTTGGTGGAATCCAGGGTGAGGTGATTTGCGTGGCTCTCACAAGGTCTTTGTACCTTGCAACCTGCACAAATTGACTAAAAAAACACATTTTCCTTACATTTCAGTGATGGAAGGTTCTGGAATCGTCAGGAGGCCACAAACATCCTTTCAACTAGTATTCCCCTAAATCTCCTGATAAAAATGGTACCTCACTTGTGTGGGTTGACCTGGTGCCTGCGACAGAAAATGGCCCAAAACGCAACATGGATTAATTGCATATTTCCTCTCAAAACTCACCCTTTTTTGCAAAGTGGGCAGCTGTGGATTTTGGACCATAGTGTATCCACACTTAAGGAAACCTAGCAAACCTGCACATTTTTTAAAACTAGACAGCCAGGGGATTATAGGGATGCTTGACTTGTGTGGCTCTCACTTGGGAATTTTACCAAGAAGCCCTTGCAATTGTCAAACTTTGGTAAAATCCACACATCTTTCTCGCATTTCTGTGACAGAAAGTTCTGTACTCTGCTGGGAGCCACATATTTCCTACCCTCCTCAATTCCTATATGTCTCCTGATAAGAACACTACCACACTTGAGTGGGTGGGCCAAGACACCACAGCACTAAAAGCTACGTTGAAAGATTAGCAATAGGTGTAGCTGTAGTATTTGGGGCCGTGCTGTGGCACTACCCGTGCAAACCTATGAACACAAACATTTTTTAAAAGTAGACATCCAGGGAATTCCACTGTGGTGTGCCTTGCATGAATCTCACAAGGTTTTCTTACCCACAGTGGCCTGCAAACCTCAAATTTTGGCTAAAATCAAGCACTTTCGCTATATTTCTGCTAAATAAACGTCCTCAAAATTCCTCCCACACAGCAGTATCCCACTTGTTATGATAAAAACACTGCTCCACTTGTGGGGCTGTGCCTAGTGCCTTCAGGAACGGATCAAACCAAGGTTAATGGATGTTCTTCTGTGGTATTTCCATTGACCCAGGTTTGATGCTTTCCTGTAGCCGCCCCTGAGCCCAGACCCTAGTCATTACAAACAAAAATAAGGATTTGGTTGTGCAGGAAGCTCTTACCGAGCAGCCCGAGCTGCAAGGGGGAAAAGGAAACCTTCTGGTGCAAATCAGAAGAAATTATCAATTAGAAATCTTCAGCTGATTAAATCACTGCACATCTTTCTGCATTATTGTGCCTTCGAGGACAAAATGTACATGTTATGATTTCAGCCACGCCAAAAATATTTCTGAATGCACTTGTGCAAGCAACGTTATAGGCTGGATATATCGAATATGAACCCCACTACCTCATCTTGGAAACGTTCCCAACAAACACTAGCTAGTCAGTTTCAATATTTTTAGCATGGCTGAAATCGTCACACAGTAGTATTTAGGTGTCCATTAACCACAGTGGGTTCCAACTTTAATATATGTTATGTTCAAACGCAGCAAAGAACATCATAAAAGATGTTCACCCCGGAATTAAAACAATTAAAAATTGACATTGGCACCAAAAGCACCTTATACCTCAAAGGGCTCCAGACTCCTCTTTGTATCAGCAAATAAAATCACTACAAGCTGAATATACGCAAATCCGATTCAATATATTCAAATTAAAAGACCATAGTAAACTTTCGAATGTCCTTAACAAACTGGACCACTATTGCAGTTCGATAACAGAAAATTGAGCCAGCTCCACGGCATGGGAGTTTCACTTATTGCAACTATACTCTGATGAAAATCCAACAGATCTTACTTTTCCCATCGCCCAAGATCGAAATTTCAAGTATGAGAGACGTCATTAATATTAACATAAACATGCAAAGTATAAGATTTGCCTTAAAACAACGAAGATCTAGTGGTGCCCCAGGCCCCAATGACATACCCAACTCAGTGTTGGTCAAACTGGCTAACCCCCTTCTAGAAAGAATCATTCCAGCTGTCTTTAGTTCCAGACTCCAGGGAAGGAACCATCCTCTGCTCACTTTTCGAAAAAGGCAGTTGTGCGGAACCAACCTGCTATTACCTCTTCGCCTTATTCGATAGAGAAGTCAACGCATACGCAATACTTCTAAAATAAATTAGAAACATGGATCAAGGATCAGCAAATTATTCCATTCTACCAGTCAGGTGTCAGGTCAGGATGAAGCACCAAAGTCAACATAGTGATGGTGTTGCTTTTGGCACAGCAGGGTACCATGAAGAACACCCCCCTTTTTGCATGCTTCATCCACTATTCCTTCATCCACTACTCCGCTGCCCTCAATAAGGTTGACAGTCACGTGCTATAGAAAAAAACTGCGCTCATTGTGAGAGTCTAACTGTCTAATTACAGGCCCTGATGTCCTTATGTCAGTAAATTTTGGCGCAGGTAAAATTTGCTAAAGGACATGGGGTGTCAACAAAAATATTTACAAATATTAAAGAGGATTAAAGTAGGGATGCACCCTGGCCCTGCTCTTTGTAACCTCTACACAGACGATCGATACTGGTGGTGTATTAGGTATGGCTAGACTGTTTCCACCAAGAATACATTAACATCGCATTCAACTTCTGCAATTCGCAAATGGTATTCTCCTACTAGATCAACTCTACATCGGCCTCCAAAGAGCATAATATAAACTGCGCAAATTAAATTTGAAGAATAAGATTACTCTACATGAATCTAACTCAAAGGTAATGATTTTCAGGAAACAAAAAAGTAAAGCCTCAAAAAATGCATGTTGGCTCAGCAATGTTGAGTTGCACTGCTGTGTATAACTACCTTGGTGTCTGCTTTGTGGAGAAATGGTCTCCTAGACTTCAATTAGCAAACTTAAGGTGCAGAGGTGCTGGCCTCACCTTCGGATTGTGCAGAAGTCAAGCCAAACTTTACAGCCTCTCAATCTCTATAATCTTAAAGGTAAGTAGAGCAAAACTCCTTCCTGCCCTGATCTATGGTCATCAAGGGTATCTAGCTCAACTTGTGTCCACGCTCGACCAGGTGCAATGTAATAAATGTAGGAACTTATTTAATCTGCCAATTAGCTCATCGAGGGCACAGCAGCACCTGGAGTTTGGTTTACGAAGGCAAGATTTAGCCTGCAAAGCAGACTTTGTAAAATACTGTCACCTGGTCCCCTGGGCAAAGAAGGGTAGCTTGAAGTACATAATTAGCGTAATTTTGGAAGTTGGAAAAAAAACTGCAACCAGTGGTCCAAACTCTTGAAATTGGCCATATATGGGGATAGAAACTGTCACGATTGACCCTTACATCTGTACTCAATACCCAATTAATGCTCATTAGCTGAGCAGAAGACACCTTGAGGCTCCCCAAGAACAGTGTCATCATTAATCCTGGAATTCTACATATACATATAGCTGTATATGTGTTCGTCTTTTGCCTATGCTTGTAATGGTTTCAATTAATCATAATAAAGTTCCTTACTTACTCTTATGTTATGAGCCTTGAGGTAGCCCAGGAGGGCTACAGGTCCATAAAGCAAAACATGTGTTAGCAGACAATTAGTACATTTTTGCCGGAAAACTCAATAACAAAGAAACAAACATCTGAACGCAATGGGACGGCTTTTGTGGTTGATTATTTGATGTGGACTATTGAATAATAAATGGAAAATAAGTGATACTCCAGCTGTGTCAAACCACCTAAAGTTATTGTTTTAATTAATGTCTGGCTCCTGATTGGATATCATTTGACACTTGGAAATCCTCAATTAGCTTTGCATCTATTGTTAATAACAGAGTCATTTTCAAACAGTGTAACTTGTGAGGTGGGCATTCTAGATCCTCTGGTTGCCCATCTTCTGTTTTCCACAGACAGTCAGGAGTGTTTAGCCTACGGAGAGGTTTTAGGTGGATTTGAATCATGTAGATGTGACCATGAATAACGGACCTGTGGATAATCTGCCACACGATGTCTGTATCAGTGGTACTAGGGTGTGGTGCATTTGTGCATCAATGGCTAGCAAGGTAACATGGGAAGGAACAGCACCCATCTCTGCGAAACTGCTGTCTTCCACAATGCTCAGAAAATTTGCAAATTACGCCATACAATGGCCTCCTTTGTTTTCTATTCAGTGCTGTGGAACAGCTGCAGAAGCAACACGTACAAAAGAGGGCTATATCTGCTTGTAGGCCACAACTCTGTGCCAAAGAGTGCTACAGTGTGTGTCACCCGCTTGTTAAATTAGTGGTGTTGAATAAGCCACTGAAATTATTTTAACGTTCCAATGTTAAATTACTGACGTGTATTTATATAGCTCCTGGTACCATTCTTCTCAAATTAGTGGCACAAAAATTGACAGGTCTTCCTGTTATAAATCTCTGCTCTACTGGATCTTTTTTGATCTGGGGAGCATTAAATGCAGCCTTGGGATTCCAACCCTATCAGCTGCTTATCACACACTGATCTCGACAGTTAGCGCTTAACCCACTGAGCTGTCTTCTCATGCATATTGCACACGTCAAGTCACTTGAGTGTTTTGTATGTACGCTCAGAGGTTCGTGCTGACAGTCATCACCTGCTGCAATGAACTGTGAGAATAAGTTTAATTAAACTGGCACAGATATAGGCATCATCCCTATATAATTAAGCATCTCCATAAATTTTAACTGCCTGACCTGGACGAATGACTGTTGCACGGTAATTCAGCTGTCCTTTGAAAGTCTCAGTTTTAATGGTGTCACCCTAAAATATTTGATTCAGACACATGACTTTATGTCCAAAAATGGCCCATCATCCTTAATATTGACTTTGTGTCCTCCCAGAAGCAGTATGAAATATGCTAAATGAAGAGTGCAGGAGGGTTGGGAGTCTATTGAAAATCTGGCACCTCTCATGTGTTTCGACTGCAGATTCAAGGAGCGTATTTGTAAGACTTCCCGATTGGTGTAATATCTTCATAAGGAGCCTCGAAATATCACTAGAATTAAAATATTTAATACTTTTTTGGCTTAGCATTTTTAAAAGTTTGTCCTGAGATTGTAGACTGCTGTTTCATACGTAGTCCGTATTCGAAAATTAAATTTGTTTTTTGTGTTGCCATAAAATAATCCACTGGTGTCCATGCTCTACAGAATAGAAACTTTCCAAGAGTAACCCACTTTTAATGCGTTATATCTTTCAGGCCATGGCTTTATGCCAGTATCTAGAAGACAAGAGAGAAGAACTTGATTTCAAAGACAAAAAAATACTTGAAATCGGCTCCGGAACAGGTCTTGTATCCATTGTGGCGAGTATGCTAGGTCAGTATGATTAAAATTCTAAATGTAATTTTAATGAATATTACCCAGAGGCACATTGGGAATCATCACGTGGTCTATCATAAAACTCTTGGGGGTATATTGACAAGAAATGACACCAGCGGCAGCGATGCATCAACATTAGTTAAGGTGCACTGGAATTTGTTATGACACCATGGATTTACTGTATTTACAATACGGGGCACCAGGGCGCGAGGACCCAAGATGTGTCAGAAATTCTGACGCATCTGTGGGAACTATGCCATGACCAATCCGCCCCAAAGTGTTGCATCACTGGAGTTGGAATCACAATTGATGCAACTTCAGTGATATGGCAAAATTTAGAGGTGCTGTGTCAGTTTAAATTTCTGCAAGTAGCCAAATGTGTGATGATCACTGTAAAAAACTGTGAAATGTTGGAATATCACCTTCTACAATTCTACATTGATCCTGGATGTAAGAGGTTATGTATGCAGTTCATCTATGTGTGATATTACAGTGGGCGTACTGTACTTATGTGTTCGTAGAGATCTGAGTACAGTGATATAGTGACAGTGTAAAGTAAGTGAATACAAATATATGTTTGAATATGAAGTGGCAATACATGTATTACGTAACTTATGCGTGTACTTACATGTTGTCTGTTGAAGTACGAAGACCTGGACTTGGGGATTGTTTCCTCCTTGGAGAAGTGACAATCCAGTCCTGTCCCTTGCAAAGAGTACACAATGTTTCATAGCCTTGCTGCAGAGGATGATAAAAGCATAGGTGCCATGGACCCCAGTTGATCGAGAGGTCCTACAACATGATTGAACTATGTGTAGACCTGCTACAACTGGTTCTGATAGAACACCCACTCTGCGTACATTAAAATCAGAATGACGCTGAGGGATCCGGTTCTGTTTGTTTTTAATGCAGGGCCAGGAAAACTGACACATTTAGATAGATGCATCACATTGCAAATATGGAGTTAGCACAACGCCACCACGGTGCCCAAAAAAAAAATTATGCAATGGCGGCACAAGCTACATGTAAATATCCCCGCTGGTCTTTATTCAGGAACCACCTCCATACCACCAGCACATCATTTTCTTCTTTCTCCAACTGCGTTACTTAAAAAAAAAAATTATATTTGTATTTTTACTGTTTTTAAGACATTAAATATAACATTTAAAAAGATACCTAGTTTGTTGGCACATGTCAAGGGCCATGATTGAGTCGATGAATTAACCATTGAAAATGTTTGATTCAATAAATCATGCAAGATAGCAACTCTACATCAGACCATTGGAGTAGTATGTCAAAAATAGAGACAAAGTAGTCTCTGTCGCTGACACACTTATGGTATTGCGACTGAGTACCCTCTGTGACAATCACTTAATCAGACCTATACTCCTCCTACAACCCAACGGAGTAAAGGCCATCAGAGGTTTGCCATTCGACCACTCGCTGATTTATAGTGGATGGTCGAATCACTATCACTGTCAGGTAAAACCTCACAGTAAGGGGCAACTGAAACTGCAAAATGACCCCCACTTCGTGGGAGGCAAATCCCATTGTGTGGGGGCATTGGTTTTATGTTCAAAATCAAAACTTCACTTTGGGATTTTGCTTTTGAAACTACAAAAATATACAATGGAATGTATCATCATGTTGATGGAACTGGCTGTAAAGCATTTTATAGATGAACAGGAACTGCCATGATTACGATTTTTGCCAATGCTAAAAGATGTCCGCTAGGCCAGTGGACACCCCTAAATTCAGAGTATGGTTACTCTGTCAGGTTAACTGATTATTTTATTCTGTCACCCTGATGCAGTAGTTACCGTACTTCAAAGTCTAAATCAGCCACCTAATCCACACATCCTTCTCACCAGGAAACCCACTTATTGGGTGGAAGGTGCCCATTTTTGGCAAGATACAGGTTACTCCCAGATGGTGCACATAGGATTTACCTGGGGTTTAAGGATGGTGGCAATCTTTATTCATCACCACCTCCCCTTACAAATAAAAAAAGCAGGATGTTTAGGGTCATTATGAAGGATCTCAATTGGGTGGTTGTCTGTTGCCTACATCGTATGGAAGTCTGGGTGTCACACAGTGAGGCCCCAAGTCTCTTCCTAGATTCTTCAATTCTGTCGGTCTGGCATATGTCTGGCAAGCATTTCACCCAAAAGAACAATGTTTTATATTTTACTCTGGCAACCATAAAATGCTTTCCAGAATAGAGTGTCTGTTGGTGCAGAATGCTGATGTGAAGAAAGTAGTTAATATCCAAATACTGCCCAGGGCCTTATCAGACCACACCCCAAAGGAGCTAGCCATAGAACTGAGAGCTGTGACAAAAAAGTCTAGCTGGCATCTTAATGACTAGTGGCTAACTGACAGAGAATCAAAATCTCACACAGCAGAAGAAAGAGGTACTTTGACTGCGATCAAGACTCAGTAGACTGACCTGGGGTACTCTGGGTGAATTATAAGGCCACAATGAGAGGCAAACGTTTTAGCTATACAATGTAAAGAAACTGAAACCACCAAGACGTGGCTCACCTGGAGGCACATCTTGTGTCTTGGGGAACCGAATATGTTGAGACACCAAAATTGGCTGTAATGGCCAATATCCGGCACACTCAGACTGTACTCCACCAAATCCACATCAAAGATGCTCATGCGATATGGCTTGCAACCCAGAGCCATATATGTCAATGGACAATAAAGCCAGCAGAATGCTTTACTGGCTGTTCCATAATGCTGAACATTGCAGTCACCTTGGATAAGTGACTGACCAACAGGGTATAATAGCTACTGATACCAATGACATTGCATGTAAATTTGCATCAGACTATAGGGATACATACAAGCAGAAGGAATCTCCCATCCCTGAGGCCCTGATGAGCTTGAATAACCTCTCACTGAAATGTCTTATGTCTGATGACACAAGTTGTTGGAGGCCGGTATTACAAGTAAGGAGGTTGTGGCCTTCTAACTAAAAAAGTGAATTTAATTAAGAGTTTGTTGGAAGAGGCGATGATCACTGGAGAGCTTCCGCTTTGCTTAAGAGTAGCAGAAATTGTGGTGTTTCACAGGCCTGAGAAGCCCTAGAGAGGTGATTCTCTCATCGCCTGATCTGACTCCTAAATATTGAATTAAAGTTCTTGGCAAAAGCCATGGCTCATCAACTGATGAAAGTAATCTGCTCTCTGGTTTACCCTGACTACTCAGGATTCATGCCAGGCAGAGCTACTAGACATAACCCATGGCATCTTTCTGATGCCCTGCCCACAGCGATTTGTCTGAATGCCCATTGATGCTTTTCATAGACGGTGTTCAGAAGGCTTTCAATTCGATGGTTGATTGGATATATTTATTTGCCTTGTTAGAGAAGGTAAACACCGATCCTAAGGTCATCAAGTACATACGTCTGCTATATAATAAATTGTCCCGACAGGTGAGGTCAGGAGGAGTAATATAAAATTATTTCCCTATACAATGGGATAAATGACAGAGGTGTCCTCTCTTCCATCTGTTGTTCACCATTACAATTAAAGCATTAGCAGAATGGGTGAAAAAAATGGTCTCCTGGGGGGACTTTGAATGGGCCTAGATATTGAATGAAGAATAACCTTATAGACCAATGATGTAATGGTGTTTCTGCGAAACCTTGAGGAGTCCGACCCCTGGGTCCTTCAAATCTTTCACATACTTGGTGAAGCTTCTCGACTCAGATGTAACAGAGCTATATCTGTAGCTCTCATGGCTAGAGATTAGCCACATGATCGCTTTTGGGCACACAGTTTCACAACCTGCACTAAAAGATTAAAACATTTGGGAGTATACATGAAGACAGGCAGGGCACTCACTGCAGAGAATGACATATAACTTAAAATTGACAATTTATGTAACAATTTAATATTCTGTTTCCCTCTGCTGTTATCTACACTGGGTCGTTTAGCTATCTTTAAGATGTTAGCCTTGCCAAAATCACTCTAATCAGTAGTAAAACTACACTTTTTCAATACTGCACACAATGTGGAGTATAATTATAGGCTCCTATGGACCTTCCTTTTGGATCAAGACTCACCCAGAATTGATCTATCCAAGTGCTCTAAATCTCAGTATGATGAAGAAATCACAGACGCAGACATTTCCTTTTATTATATGGCAGCACATCTACTTGCTGTCTATTGTCAAAGTCTTCTTCTTCTTGCTGTAAATGAATTGTATCTTGACACAGGCAGAGAACCTTTCTTTTACAACCAAACTACAGAAAAATCAGACCTTCCACCTTGTAAACAGTTGTAAGCCTCTGCCCCTTTGCCAGCAGCCACTCAAATGGTGTTTAAAATATGGGACAATGCCCTTAAAGATTTGGGTTGGAGTGACAAACTCAAAAGGGCGACTCCACTATGTGTAAGCAACAGACTTAATAAGATTGCACAACTGCTGGGCTTTAAGGGCTTATACACCATTGATATGTCATGCTTGGGAGATGTAATGTTTGCAACACCTAGATGGTCATTTCCTCAGATCTGAATGTGGACTCCATTGGAGCCAATTGTTTTGCTTCCACTATTTGGTGCATGCTTTAACCCCATACATAACTGGCCTGGAAGAGCATCCTGAACAGCCCATTTGAGGCAAAACCCTTTGATGGGGGACTTAAAAACTAAAAAATATCCCAGGTGTACAGATCGTTAAGGATTTACCACTCTTGATACTTTTGAGCAACTAAGGTTGGCCTGGGAAGGTGATTTGTGTGAATTATCACGTATTGAGTGGCAGGAATCAATAATCGTCCTTTGGGAGACAACCATTGCCACACAATTTGTACTTATACAGAATGGGCTTAATCACAAACCCAACATGATTGTGGGTCAATATCTAGATATGGGACTTTATACCCACTGTTTGGCACTTCCCCAAGGACAGATCCTTTTAAAGGGGAGTTTTAAATATATAGAGCATGGTAGTCAGATGGAATCTGCCATACGAACATAAGTTCAATCTGTTATACATAAACACTAACTCGGTCTCTAACAAGTACAAACACACCTTGATTTGACTGGCCCTAGTGACAGCCATGCATAATGTCACCAGGTGGCAGATGGCTGAGCCCCCCGCCTGGAGTATGGATCATTGCATGACACTAGAGTTGCTGGTTTAGCAGACTAGGGTGTTTCTACATAAACATTCCAAAATATAGGGGAACTGGTGCCAATATAGGGAAGATACTGCTGGACATTTGTTCAAGCCAAAGTCAGTTTGCAGCTGATCACATGACTTTTGCAAATAGGTGTGGAAGGAGCAAATGGGGGCGATTGAGCCTTCCATCAATGTCTAATGTTTTAAAGCTTTTGGGCCTGATTTAGATATTGGCGGACAAGGTCCTGCATCACAAAGGTGACGGATATCCCATCTGCCAAAATCTAAATCCCACTATATCCTATGGGATTTAGATTTTGGTGGACTGGATGTCTGTCACCATTGTGACAGAGTAACACACCTGCCAATATCTAAATGAGGCCTTTTGTCTGGTATTGATTCATCATAGTGCTTGCCACCTTTTATTGTCTGTTTCCTAAAAATCTTGAATGAAATGTATATATATGTATATATATATATATATATATATATATATATACTTTTGTGTGTGTGGGGGGCTTAACTCAGAGATCTAGCACTGTCTCTCCTCATGCTTTTGGCTATGTTGTGTAGCATTCCACTTTTCAGGATGTTCTTCTATTGAAATGCATGAGGGACTATTTTACATGTGAAAACTTCACTCAATCATCACGCTGTTTCTCACATTAATTTTAGCTTCTATATGGATTCCATACAGCGAGTAATTTTTGTTCTACCTTTCTCCAGTATTGGCAAAGCCAACGGGGCAGGATGCAGTGCATGGAAAGTGTAGACAGCATTTGTGAATGTGTGTGAATTGGCACATTGAAGCCAGCCGGATCTTATCTCTGCCTTGGGGGCAGGTGATAAGAAAGAGAAAGCAAGAAGCCACAGAGTGCAGATCATTGCCTGCCTCAGGGACCCCATCCCATGGGGTAGGGACACATGCACTGGATGTGTTGATGCCCCCTGAGCCCATAGATGGGGGAGGGTGTACCCAGACACAGAGAGCTTCTCCCACTGTGGGAGCAATGAAAGGATTTGTTTCTGCTCCAGCAGGAGAAGGGAAACAGGTGTCCGCTCACATGCAGCACAGAAGCTGAACACAGGGAGCCAGCAGGGCAGTGGGGGGCTTTGGGGCCCCTCCTGCCGGCCCTCAATGACTTCAGGCCCCCAATGACTAAATGAGCCATGGGTGTCTCAGGTGAACCTTGAACACCTTTAGAAAAAGAGAAACAATATAAAAAGGAATCCACCAATGCAAGAGAATAGCAGGGGAAGACGTGCTGTTAAAATATTCACTGCTCCTGTCCTGGAGTAACCCATTGTGCTCTGTGAGGACCTTATTTACATATTTTTCTTGCTCTGTGGTGCACCAATCTGAGCAGGGTCATGATCAATGCATTTCGTGAGTGTTGTGGAGGGCTGCATGGAGGGCAGCAGTACCGCCTCCCCCAGAAAAGGTTCAAAAGAATTAACCCTATGTCACCTGAGGTCTAAAGAGCATGATCCCATGAAAACCTTTCATTTAGTATGTGTAATCCCAGACCTGGAGCTTTTGCTCTGGAGTGCAGTGGCCCCCAGTTGTTAGTGTTATGGCTTCATTATGTGGCTTAAAGTAGTAGAGGAAAGACTAACACACACATGTGCTGTTGGTTCAAATTACAATGCTTTATTGGTAGTATTATAAGGAGGACTGTCATATTTTCATTGATAATGAATGATTTTCCAGACAATGGCACTTTTATTAAGTCCAACGGCTTTATATTGCTGAAGTGTAACATGGTTATTGTTAAGAACCTGGTGATGCCTTATGAAAGTCAACAGTCCTCCCTTGTTTATATTAATGTTGTGCCCATTTGTCAAAGCAATTAGTCTGCCCTTATATTTATTAATGTGGTGCCCCCTTGACAAAGCCAATAAACCTGCCTTATGTATTGGTATGGTGACCCCCCCTGACTAAACTAGTCAGCTTGATTTATAAAAAATGGCACCCTTTTATAGGGTGATGTTACATGTGGTATAGGCATGAGAGCATTGTTATTATGGGGTTCAGAATCTACTAGGGTTTTATTATGGTATAAGTATGTTACTGAAGGTATTCTCATCTACCTGAATGTGTATATTTGCAATTTAATGTGTGGTATTTAGTAATGTGTGTAATAAATGTAATTTTCCATTCCAAAAGAAAAAACACTGACTGAACAATAATTTATTGAGTGTTGTTATTATGTACCACCATTGGTGATTACTAGCACAGACCACCTCCCCTGAGTAGGCCTTGGACTGTTCTGCTTTGCTAATTTGAGAGAGTCAAGTGCTACAATGGGTTACTTGGTTCCCAGCAATAATACACTTGCAGACCCATTGCTTCTGCAGGACTCACATCCTCAGAACTAATTACCCAATTTCTCACAACTACAATAAACATCAGAATAGGTAATTTTGCAATGGCTTTCCTACAGGCAATGTTGTTGAAAATGTGTTTGCTTTCTTGCGGAAGACAGTCCCACAGTTTTGGCTCTATACAACAGCCTGATTGCCCCATCCCCCTCCTTTCTCGCTTTATTTATTGTGAGGACACTAAATTCTGGTAGTGAGATGGCCGAAAATCCCATCCAGGTTTGCACTATTCAGGTAAGACAGAGCGTTATGATTTCTTTGGGCCAAAAGATTTTTTCTGAGCCTAAGAGAGACACAAAAACTATACACTGGTTAATGGGCAACTAAGGTAGTCGTTTCCAGGTAGTGGATCATGTTAAAATTTCCCCACAATCTTGATACCCTGAAAGTGAGGTTGTGGGCTATTTGCAAGGCTGCAAGTAAGTAGGAAATCTCAACAAGGTTGTACTACAGTAGTGCAGGCTTACGTGGATGTGTGTGACAAGTGATGCATATTCTTTACTTTAGCTACACAGGAGCTGAGAGCACAAGTTTAGACCTGAACTTAGACAACAAAACCACTTGTAATGAGGTGTATGTCACCAAAGTGGAACAAGATATAGTCCTGTGTTGTGCATCGGCAAAATAACTAAGAGCAGTTATGTTTGTGTTCCATGATAATTCAATCTGATCTGCACACCTTTTTTGTCCAATTAAGACACCCTTGTTCAAGGTGTCAGCTACCCAAAAGAATATCAGATCAAGATGTTAAATCTGTTTTGTGAGAGTCTCTCCTATTTAGAACTAGCCTACAAGCCTCCTGGAGTGCCTGGGTGAATAACCTGTTTGGACTGATAAACAATGTCGACCCCTTAAAAAGATCTTAAGAACCTACACCAGTTCATGGATCCCCTTGTGCCTGTGGCAGCCTATGTGACAAAGAAATACATCTGACTCCTCTCCATTCATTGGCAGGACAGTTTAACATGGGCCAAGTCTGTCTCTTTTTCATTAGTGTGCTTTTAACTCAAACAATAGGGATCACCACAACAACAGTGTTAAGTGCCATCCATTTAAAAATATAAAAGCTCTTACATTAATATAAACTTACAAATGGTGCATCTCCACTAGAAAAAAATGAATATGTGGAATTTAAAAAAATGTATTTCTTCCTTTATATCTTTATGGCTCACCATTTAACACAATTGCACAATATGTGACCTTCTTGGAAATCTTTATGCTCCGCAGAATCTCCGCTAGTAGTAACAAGACTGGAGAAATTCCCACTTTTGTATATCCCCACCAACCTCCACAAATAGCAAGGAACTCATGGTTAGATATACTGTGTCAATGTAACTGATTACTGGAGTGGCATTGGCAATAGAATAGCAAGAGTCACACCAGCACTCATCATCATCATTTAACTTTATTTCGATAAGTAAAAAACATACCATAAAAGTACAGTAAAAACATCATAAAGTTTGATTTTTTTTTTTTTAAGATTAATAGAACACTAAAAAATATAAGCACAATAAAAAAAATAAAAAAAACGATAATAGGGAGTAAAAATCCAAACAAAATAATCAAAGTATACGTCTCCTAGATTTAGAATATACCACACAGCAAGGACCCTATTCCCTATGCCCATAAGTGTTCAATAATACAATAGGAGAGTATCTTTATCCTGAGAATTAAATACTAAAATCAGACATCAAAAAGTCAATAAATATACATACATAAATCTAAAAGTTTGTTACCCAGTCTTGTTCTTTAAAATAGCTAATCTAAGGCGCCAGATTGATTCAAGAATTTTTGGCACTGGTAAAACTACCTGGGCAGATGGATCAGATTTTAAAATTCTCTCAAAATGAAGATAGGACCTGGCGCCTATAGATTTGCAGAGCGGGATGATCCAAAAAGCTCTTTGTTTGTGATATGCATGACAGTAAAAAAAGACATGTGAAATAGACTCTTCACGTTGGCAGCCCATCGGACAAAGCTTGGATCTATTAGTAGGACAATGCCATTTGTACGTTAGAGAACACAGAGGGAGGGACCCAATTCTGAATCTGACAAAAGGAGCTTGCGCAAATGGAGATAATGCTATATCCATATAAGGCTCAAATTCGTAGTGGCATTTAATTGATAAATAATTGTCAGACATAGACAGCGGGGCAATCTTAGTAAATTGCACAATCTGAACGTTATGCCAAAAAGCATCCTTCAGTAACTGCACAGCATTTTTGGGAATGGAAAGTGGGTCCAACCAATAGGACCCTAAGCCTAGATGGGATAAGGACTCTTTGACATAGGCACACCATTTCGTTTTACTAATAGTGTTGCAGCCCACCAGTTTGAGAAGCCCACAGCGAAATGGAGAAAGGGCGTCTGTTATCCAAAGCTGGATCCAATATGATAGAAGCCTTAAAGCGGCAATCTGTGAGATAGAAAAAAGATTTAAATCCATACGGATGGGCAGGGATGGAGTACTAGAAGGAACTTTTAATAATGATTTCAAAAATTGATTTTCCGCCCTTGCCAGATCCACCAGGTTGCAATGGCCCCAAAGTTCGGAACTGTATAGGCCCCCCCCCCCCCAGGCTTGAGATTTGTATATTTCGAGGGCAGGGGACATCGCAAATTTGGGAGATCTAGAAGCAAATCTTACGATGCCAACCGCCCTTTGCTTCAAGCACAATAAAGATTTCTGGCGGTGTGCGTGCCAAAAGGGTGAGTCTTCCAATTTAATACCTAAATAGTCAAAAGTGCCCACTCTTTCCAAGGGGGCGACATCTAGGTATACCGGTCTCTTCATTTAACACCTATTGTCCCCAAAGACCATATATTTAGTTTTTACTGAGTTGATTTCCAACCCATGGTCCTTGCTAAATTCCAAAAATCGTGATAGCACTCTGGAGAGGCCCGTGGCAGTTCGCGAGAGTAGCAGGGTGTCGTCTGCAAACAAAAGACAGGGGAACGTCTGGCCACCCAGATTCGGGGCATCACCATGGCAGTCTGAGAGGTATGGGATACAAGCATTAATAAACATTAGGAATAGGGTGGGCGCAAAACGCACCCCTGCCTCACACCTCGCGTTGTGGAAAAAGCTGGGGTCAGGTCGCCAGCCAAACCCCAGCGAACTCTGGCATAGTTATCAGCATAAAGGTCTTTGATAATATTAATCAGAGAACCCGGAACTCCAATATTGCTCAAGACCTCCCAAAGCTTGGCACGCGGAACAAGGTCAAACGCAGATTTCAAATCGACAAAGGCCACGAATAAATGGCCATTGTCTGCATCTACGGTCTTCCACTTGATGGTAGTAAATCGGAAGACCTGATCGATGGTACTGACCTTGTCCCGGAAACCAGCCTGGAGATGGCTTAAAACCTGTTTTTTTGTTATCCAGTATTTTAATCTGGATAACAACTGGAAGGAGAATATCTTATCTCCTTTTTTATGTATAGGGACAATAATAGCCACCTTCCACATATCTGGGTAAGATCGAGTTGTCATAACAATATTCGATAACCTATTGATGTACCGGGTCCAAACAGGTAAGTCTGATTTATACAGGTCCGAAGGAACACTGTCTAGGCCAGGAGCCTTCCCTGTTCTTTGAGCACAGATTGCCAACTCAGTTTCCTTTAAGGTAAAGGGCGACACAGGTGAAAAGCATAATTAAGAATCAGTAGGAGTGTTGTTCAAGTCGGAACAGGACCCATAAAGTTCCCGAAAATGGGAAAGCCAAGATTCTGCATCAATATGACATTCAGGAGTGATTGAAAGGGCGGGGTCTCTACGTGAGACCAAGGTCCAGAAAAGTTTAAGATCACGGACATTAGCCGCCTCCATCAAACCCTCCCACAATTTTTCCTCGTATTTACATTTAGATGACTTACAAATTGAAGCATAGTTCCTTCTCGCATGTATAATAACATCCCGGCTCTTTTGCTTTAGAGCTTTGGACAAAAGGCTCCTGGCCTCCCGACACTCCTTATCAAACCACTTGCGATTAGGCAAGGAAGAATTGTTTTGAGTTAAGGGAGGTTTAGTAAAGAGCTCCTTAAGATCCATAAAAAAAGTCGCTTGAGAGGACATAACTTCTGAGGGAGATAAAACAATAGAGTCATCAAAAAGCTGATGGCTAGAAACTAGATCGCGGAGCTTATCATTGAGAAGGTTAGATTTAAAAAACAAAGACCATCTCAGCACGCGCCTATTGCTGGATAATTCCAGCCGGTCGTTGGGAGCATCCAAAACGTGAGATGGAGTGTGCCCTAAAAAAAGAGTTGCATTATATTCAATTTGTAAGGGGGCATGATCACTAATGCGTCGAGAACCCACCTCTACATTGACTATAAAATGCCAGACTTGCAGATCAAAAATAACATAGTCCAGAGTGCTACTATAGTGGCCTCTGTAGAAGGTGGGTCTAAAATTCGGCCATTTCCAAAACGAAGGCCATAAGTTACTACAAGGTCTATTATCTGCATAACCCTAGGGGAAGGAGTACATGACACTGGTTGGATTAAAAACGGGGGGAGATTCCATGCTTCATCTTCGGCCTGGATAGGCTCAGCAAAGGCTGAATCGAATTCAATTTGGGCATTGAGATCACCTGCAATAATAACACAGTATTTAAAATAAAGGTCAGATAAAAGTTTATACAACAGATGAATGGTGCCAGAGTGGTGGTTAGAGGGGCCTGGCCTATTATAAATATTAATACATAGCACCGTAATACCTGTGATAGGCCATATTACTATTGCAAGAATATCGCAAGAGTCAACAGTGATTTCCTTTACCCTACCCACCTTAGTCAGCTTAACCCAAGTGCATAGACCCCCGCTCGCCCTTCCCCTAGAGGACTGAATCGCCTTTTTAGTAAAACAACAATAGCCTTGCCTGAACACACAATACATCGACCAAGTTTCCTGAAACATACATATGGAGAAAGTTTCAACATAAGCCCCCCAGTCCGGATCATATAATTTGCTCTTGATGCCAGCCACATTCCAGGACAATATTTTCCTTGTTGTAATGCTACAAACTGTCCTGCAAGAGTCGGCATCAGGAGCTGAATTTGAAATCCCGTTAGTAATGCAGGGTAGAGCCCTCGTAGTGTTGGCATCCAAACCAAATAAAGATCTTTGGGGTAACGCTGCCCGGGCGTGTGGAACGTTGTATTTGCAAGAATTAGGATGGTGTAGTCAATCCACATCTGATGTGTCCCCTGAGATGGCAGGGTCTCGTGTGAAAGTACCTTTGTTATAAACCAGAGCAGCCCCGTCGCCAAGAAAAGGCAACGAGCCAGGGGAGACAATTGAAACAGAAGCATTTCGAGGAATTGGGTTGACTCTAGATGGACGAAAGGACATAATCTCGTGGCCCATAGCAGGCAAGCTTTCTCTAAAAAAATATGTCAGAGTTAAATTGCGAGCTTCCATCTGCAAAATCCCCTTAACTAAAGCGGGGCTGGCGAGATTAAGTTTAATAGTGTCCCGCCCACCAGGGCCTCGCACACGAGAAGCAAAGACAATATCGGCGTGGATGATAGAACCACAACCCCAAGTGTGGCGAATCCAATACGACACCTTGTTAATAAGAGAAGAAGTATCTTCCCTCGTGTGAAGTGAAAGTCGAGGGACATTGCACATGTCAATGCAATTTCGGTTGGGTACACGAATAGAATGGGTCACAGATTGACCCGAATTTAAAAAAAGAGAAGGTGAATTCGCTTGAGCTGAAGTCAAATGATTTCCATGTTGATATCTATGACTAGAGCCTTTGACTGATTCTCTTGGCAATGGGGAGTCTACTGGTGAAGCAACAGGGACCAATGGCCGAGAAACTTGTGCTATGACTGGATTCGGAATGCACTGAGGAGTTAGGTCAGATTTTTTGAGAAGTTTAAGGACCTCAAATAAAAGACTCTTCAATTCACCAGCACTCCCTAATATGCCTAATTTGATAAGAATGTGAAGTTAATTATTGATTTTACCCAATAGCAGTATATTTTTTCACACTTTTCATACAGTTTCATTATGGTCATAGACACTAGGATAGCAGGTCTTCTCAGGTCTGTAAGCGCAAATATCATATGATGCCCCCAGATCAAAGGACAAGTGATTTCAGGACTGTGACTCCCATGATTTTAGTGAACAGACTTGAGTGCTGTTGCCACTGTTCATACAAGAAATTAACCAAACAAATTAATGCTAACATTGTATGTTACCTTTTGATCATAGAAAAAAACACATCATCAATTTGTCTGGAGAAAGGAGTGTCAAATATTCTGGTAAGGTTCCTGTAGAACGAAACTTGTAAATAGAGACTAGATAGGACATCAGAGATTTTACAATATATATTTTTTTTAAATCCCGATCAGGGGTGTGGAATTTAATAAAATATCTACATGTCCATGGGACAGGCTGCTTCTTAAATCTACTTGTCATGTACAAATATGTACTTGTCTCTTTAGTTCCTTGTAGTGCGGTGACAAATTATGGCAGCAATGTCATTATGTAAGAGCTCTGATGACAGCCCTTCTGAGTAAGCCAGAGCTAATACCAAAGTAGGGCTTGAATACTAGTATTTTCAAAGCCTACTATAGCAATCTCCTTATTTTGCCACCTTTTTGCAGATATACATACTGGTGCTTGAGGAGGCAATAAGCAACAGTTCCAGCGCTGAAATGCCTTTGAGTCTGTGCAAACCTAATAACTTGCATGTGTCTTAAGGATTTTCACCAGCTCTTCTTTAATCTTTTCCCATACTGAGAAAGGTTGAAAGTTTACTCCTGACAAGGGCACAAGTAGACATTCTTCCATGGTTGGAAAAAAAAATGGTTGGAGGGAAATTGGACTTGTAAACATTCAATAGATTTTCGCATGAACAAGTCTATACATGCATATTTGCTCATGCTAAAATGCAGTTCACAAATATGTTCTAGGAGTACGATTTCCTGACTTGCTTCTGTAAATTCTTGTGAGTTCATGAAAGCCACTAACTCAAAGGCATATACCACAGGTGCACTTTTGTGACTTTCTTTTAAGAATTTGTCACCTAATTAGGTCAGGCGTAAACCAAGACATTTTGCTTTTATTAAAATTTTATTTCTCTATCTATCTACCTATCGGATGGCTTTATTGTGACTGACAACATTCTGCTCTTCCACAAGGAACATATTGGCAAACTAAGTAGCTTTGTTCAGTGCCAGGAACTACTAAAATTTCACAGTAATTTAACAAAATGTTTTTTTCCTACTTGCATTTTTTTCTGAACATTTTATTTTGAAAGCAAATAATCATCAATATTGCTTACAAGCTTATGTAAACATTTGCATCTAATCAGAGAGCATTCTGGGAGCATTATATATAGAACCATGTTGTTAAACTTTTCAAACGTGTTTACACTTTTTTTTTACTGGAACCACTATCAGCAGTGCAGTGTGACCTTACGTTTATTTAGAGTCCTCACCCAAATAATAAAGGCTTTGCATTAGTGAATCATAAACACAAATTTGAAGAGCAATGACATATGGACACAAATATTACCTCAACTGCAGAGAGTTCAATTTCCTCTAAATTTTCAGCCAAAGGGTTTGTGCTGTATGGGGTTGGGCCTACTTGTCCCAAAGACAAAATAAATATGAAAACATGTTGCCCTTGACCCCAAATATTATGTCCTAGGCATTGGGCTATAGGAATTCCACACCCCTGCCCAATAATACACTACTACAGAACCAGATTTTCTTAATGAAAATTAAGTCAGAAGATAATGTAATACACACCTGTTATATACTTTAATAGTTACACAAATAGAAAGCTATATCTAGCTATATTACCTAGTGGCGGTTGCTAGGTAGTTATAGTTAGGACCATGTTTCCATAGAAAAAGCGTTTTTTGACTTGCCTATATCTTTGGCACTGTTTAACAAGCCTTCACATTTTTATTTAAGTGTCCTGGTGAGTCATGTTGCGCACAGAAAGTTTTGGGGTGATCTGTCAAGCGGGGGCTGAGAAAAGGGGGTGGGGGTTAAAGAAGCTGTGTTTCCCATGTTAATTCCCATAGGACCTTTGAACATGACTACTGTCCGAACTACTGGACGGACACCAAAATTGGCAGAAAGCTAACTTTCGGTACGCATATTGTGCTCTGGCTTGTTTGGTGTAAATCAGTTCAGTAGCTTTTGAGAAATTTAAGGGAATCCAAATTTGTGCATCTCTAGCTGCAATGACTTTGCAAATATTGATGAGCTTGTGCAGGGAAATGCGCAGCTCTTATTGCCTGCCATCACTTCAACCAGGAAGTGTTGGCAGCCATCTTAGGAGTCAGCTTTAGCAGAGTACCTCAAAAAAAAGTTTACAAAAAAGAAAACAGGACAGGGTAGAGACACCCTGTCCCCTTAGTTCTGGTGCTGGGGCCCAGAGGGGCCTGCCAGGACAAAAATAGCATTTTGTTAAATAACAATTTGCCGCAACATTTGCAAATTCAAAGCAATAGAAAAAAAAAAAACAAGCGTGGGCTCCTGCACTTGTTTTTTTAAAAGCCCCAGGGTGGGCCATGTCCTGGAGGCAAAGTGAAAAATAAGGAGGCTTTTCAGTGCCCCGGTACCGGCACCTCCCTGGGGCTAATTGTTCATTTAATGCACAAGGCTGTACAACCCCCTCGTAGAAGCAGGGACCGCCAACTCCCAGAGGCTTGATTGAATTTGAATCGGGGGAGCGGCACCCCCGCAGCCCTAGGGACCATCACCTCTCTGGGACTTGATTGTATTTGAATGCAGGGTGCCTCCCATGGGGAAACATGAAAAAAAAGAAAGGGGATCCATTTCCGACCCTCACAGCCCCAGGGACTGCCACCTCCCTGGGACTACATTCACAGTTGGAGGGGGGGTCAGCGGTTCCCCTCAAAGAGCCGATGATGGCCCTGGGAGTCACCACCACCCAGGGCCGGCTCCTTCTATGTCCTGGGGTGCCCACCTCTGGGACATAGCTGTTTGCTTTTGCTTGGTGGAGCTGACAGCTCCCCCCATTCAAAAGCAAACAAAGTCTGCCTTCTAGCAGCAGGAGCTGTCAAACAGCTCCCGGTGGCAAAAAACAGAGTTTCATCTGTTTCCCTGCATGCAATATTGTATGCAGGAAAAAAGATGAAAACATTGCTCCCACAAGTAGGGAGCTGCTACTTAAAGCAGCTCCCTGTTTGTGGGAGCAGTGCCGGCTCTCGCTGGACTTGAAAAAGCATCCAGGACTGAAGGGGACTTGAGGCTCCCCTGTGGTCCTGTCACTCTTTCAGTAGGCTGAAGGTTCAAATTCCAGTATAGTTTGACAGTGTGTTTGTTTATTCACTAGTGTTTTGACTATTAAACCTTGCTAAAGATAGAACATTCATGTTTCTTTCCTATCACATGCGTGGGTTGAATGTCATAGGCATGTCTGGAAAAAGCAGGGGAAGGAGTCACCTGTGGTTTAATGGTTAAGGTCACAGAACCTAACACTGAAAGTTAAGGGTTCTACTCCAGGTGTTTCTGTGGTCTTTTTCCTTCTTTAATTTATTTTAAACTTCAAAAGTTGACGGTTCATACTGAAGGGTGATGTCACTCGTTTTAAGTGACAAATACACTTTTCTTTTTAATTTGTTCTACAATATCTCATTTTATGTATCTCATTCATTTAAGCCTAAATCGCTGTCTCTCCAATCTCTCAATTACTCTGTCTTAGAATTTGATGACTAGGGGTGTTCCTTGCAGAGTCTGGCCACAGGCCAGGCCCAGCGACCAGCCCCACGGGCATGGCCAAAGACCGTGCGAGGTGCAAGGTTGGGTGATTATAGGGGGATGGCCACATGGCCTGGGCGTAGGCCCAACCACTGCTACGCATGGCCAAAACCATGCACGCCAGTGGTTGGATTAACGTTTAGTAGTGAAAATTACTTTATGTTAAAAAAAAACATAGAAATTCACTGAAAAAACAAAGGTTACAGGGATGTTATAGTTAGGAAATAGAATTTTAAAAAACATAGAAATTCACTTAAAAATCCAAAGGTAACAGGGATGGTATAGATAGGCTCTGACTTTACTTATACAAAACCATAGAAATTCACCAGTCATAGTTAGAGTAATCTCACTCTTGTGTCCTAAGGTAACTATAACTCGAGCCCTCGCGATGCACTGCTAATTACCCCATAAATTATGACACTCATAATATCTTTGATGAAATCATTGATAGTGTTTCTGTAACATCTGTAGTAAAATATTCATCAGATAACTCTGCATGTCAAGGGCGTGAATGTTGTGGCCAAACTTGGATCTCTGTTAGGTGGTGAAGAGAAATTAAATGCATGTGAGATATTGGTCATTTATAGAGGGTGCTTAAATACAATATCTGGTTGTCCTTGATTAAAAATACCATAAAAGAAATATTAAATACTTTGAAATTCAGATTCATAGAGATTTTTGGGACCATTTGAGTAAATATATATTTATCCATAAAAAGACTAAGGGCCTGATTATGAGTTTGGCCATCAGAGGACCGCCAAACTCGCAATGGCGATCAGAGGACCGCCAAACTCGCAATGGCGGTTGGGCCACTGCACTCCTGGAGGTCTGATCACCAGATTATGATCCTAATGATAGGATCGCCAGGAAACCGCCACCTCTGCTGAGATCAGGGATCCCGATGGGTTGACTGCAGTTGGAATCGAATCGTGGTCAGTCACGGCAGTTCTGAGTATGCTTACAACTCCCCTTTCAGTCAGGGTTTCAATGGCGGCTGCACCGCCATGGAAAAGCTGGTTGAAAGCCAGTGCTGGGGCCCCCTGACAGCACCCTCTGCAGACAGTGTGCATTCTTATTTTGCTGGTGTGCGACAGCATTGTCCTCTGTTCCCCAAGGGAGCCGAGGCCAATGCTGTTTCTACTGAGCTGACCATCGGAAATGTCATAATACGACATTTCTCCCGTCAGCCTGGTATAAACATCATAATATGATGGGTGTGAAGCTGCTCGATTGATGGCAGCCTCATCTCCGCGGCTTTGGTGGTCCGACGGTTGGACCATCAAAGTCGTAATCAGGCCCATAATTACTTATGTGTAAATAGAGACAAACGATGGCTGTTATTATGTGGGAAGATGGATGCAATAGAAATGTTCCCTTTATCAAAAGTTCTATGAGATCATCAAAGATTTTTTTTTTTAAATCCCTAATGAAGGATTTTGTCATGTTTGCAAGGGGTAAAAAAGCATTGTAAAATTAGTGTGAAAGATGTCAGACTTCTCTTGATAGCTGAGGTGTTGGCATGCCATACTTCAAAAATTATCACAAAATGGCATTAGTTTGACAAACTGCCATTGGGTTTAGGGTTGATGGTGTGGAAAGGCCAGGATGAGAAGACATTGAGGAATCATTTTTCAAGCTAATACCTTAGTTGTGACATCGGAAGCAAAGTTCCAGAACAGATGAGTATTTCTCATCTTTGAAGCAGATAAGGGAGAATAAAATACAGGTTTAGGAGTCAATATTGTTAAATGTAAAAGCATGTCTAAGAGTAAATCTGCGAATAAAGATCAATAGGAAGGATTTTCTTTCAGATGAGTAGATTAGGCATGTTATTTACTGCATCAAACACATTTGGCAAGAGGGAATGATCTTGCTTGAAATAAAAAGGAGAGTATTGTCTATAATAAACAGAATACATTTTTGTGATGCCTTGTAGAGTTCAGAAGGAAAAAATAGACAATATCTTCAAGGAATGGCAGGAAATTTAAATATATAGTTTTCAAAACTCTTGCAATTGTACCTGGCAAAGGGAGCACACAAACAATCTTTATGTGAGAATTAAAAATCCATGGCAAATTTGATCACAGATTGTTGAGTGCGGTGCTTCATCTGGGGCTTACTAGCTATTAGGTTGTGTAATGTAGGTGAACTTTCAATATGGGGCAGTGGAAAAAACAACATACCTACTCTTACCCACTAATTGTAGCATTACATACCAAGTCAATTACTTCATAAATTGCAACACTAAACAGGCAGTTTATGTCCTGAAATGCCAATGCTGCAATATCTGTGTGTGTAGCACAATTTACCCTGTAAAACAGCAAATACAAAAATACTTCACAGCTATCCACAATAATGATAACAGTTATCCTCTAGCCAAACTCAGATTAGTGGTCTGGGTAATCAACCACAACAGGGAGTACAATGTTTCCCTTGTGCACATTTTGCTTCCATACTACTAGCATATGATTGTAAACCCCAGGTTTGAGAACTCGCCTTAACCCCTTCGCTGCCAGGCCTTTTCCCTCTCAGGTGCCAAGCCTTTGTTTTGGCTATTTCGGGCAGTTCGCGATTAGGCTCTCATAACTTTTTGTCCTCATAAGCTACCCATGCCAAATTTGGGTCCTTTTTTTCCAACATCCCTGGGATTCTACAGGTGCCCAGACTTTGTGGGTTCCCCTGAAGGAGACCAAGAAATTAGCCAAAATACTGCAAACATTTCGTTTTTTTTTTTTAAATGGGAAAAAAGGGCTGCAGAAGAAGGCTTGTGTTTTATTCCTGAAAATGGCATCAACAAGGGGTTTGCGGTGCTAAAATTACCAGCTTTTCAGCTTTCAGGAACAGGCAGACTTGAATCAGAAAACCCAATTTTGCAACACAATTTTGGCATTTAACTGGGACATATTCCATTTTTACTATTTTTTGTGCTTTCAGCCTCCTTCCAGTTAGTGACAGAAATGGGTGTGAAACCACTGCTGGATCCTAGAACGCTAAACATTTCTGAAAAGTAGAAAAAAAAAAATTATCAAGGGGTAATTTGTGTAGATCCTACAAGGTTTTCCTACAGAAAATAACAGCTGAAATAAAAAGAATATTGAAATTGAGGTGAAAAAACAGCCATTTTTCGCAATGTTTTACTCTGTATCTTTTTGCTGCGATGTCAGATTTTTTAAAGCAATATACCGTTACGTCTGCTGGACTCTTCTGGTTGTGGGGATATAAGGGGCTTGTAGGTTCATCAAGAACCCTAAGTGCCCAGAGCCAATAAATGAGCTGCACCTTGCAATGGGATTTCATTCTGTACCGTGTATACAGCAATTCATTTGCTGAAATATAAAGAGTGAAAAATAGGTATCAAGAAAACCTTTGCTTTTCCAAATATGGGCATAAGATAAGGTGTTGAGAAGCAGTGGTTGTTTGCGCATCTCTGAATTCCGGGGTGCCCATACTAGCATGTGAATTACAAGCCATTTCTCAAATAGACGTCTTTTTTACACACTGTCTTACATTTGGAAGGCAAACATGTAGAGAAAGACAAGGGGCAATAACACTTGTTTTGCTATTCTGTGTTCAACCAAGTCTCCCGATAAAAATGGTACATCACTTGCATGGATAGGCCTAATTCTCGCGACAGGAAACGCAACTTGGACACATCACATTTTTACATTGAAATCTGACATGTTTTTTGCAAAGCGTCTAGCTGTGGATTTTGGCCTCTAGCTCAGCCGGCACCTAGAAAAACCAACCAAACCTGTGCGTTTTTTTAAACTAGACACGTAGGGGAATCCAGGATGGGGTGACTTGTGTGGTTCTCACCAGGTTCTGTTACCCAGACTCCTTTGCAAACCTCAAAATCTGTCTAAAAAACCCTTTTTCCTCACATTTTGGCGACAGAAAGTTCAAGAATCTGAGAGAAGCCACACAAATTCCTTCCACCTAACGTTCCCCCAAGTCTCCCAATAAAAATGGTACCTCACATGTGTGGGTAGGCCTAGCGCCCGTGACAGGAAATGCCCCAAAACACAACGTGGTAAGATCACATTGTCCCAAAGAAAACAGAGCTGTTTTTTGCAAAATGCCTAGCTATGGGTTTTGGTCTCAAGCTCAGCCAGCACCTAGGGAACACTACCAAACCTGCGCATTTTTGAAAACTAGGCACCTAGGGGAATCCAAGATGGGGTGACTTGTAGGGCTCTCACCCGGTTCTGTTACCCAGAATCCCTTGCAAACCTCAAAATGTGGCCAAAAAACACTTTTTCCTGACAGAAAGGTGACAGAAAGTTCTGGACTCTGAGAGGAGCCACAAATTTCCTTCCACCCAGAGCTCCCCCAAGTCTCCTGATAAAAATGGCACCTCACTTCTGTGGGTAGGCCTAGCGCCCGTGACAGGACATACTGCAAAACACAACGTGGGCACATCACATTTTCTCAAAGAAAACTGACCTTTTTTTTGCAAAGTGCCTAGCTGTGGATTTTGGCCTCTAGCTCAGCCGGCACCTAGGGAAACTTACCGAACCTGTGCATTTTTGAAAACTAGACACCTAGGGGAATCCAAGATGGGATGACTTGTGGGGCTCTTACCAGGGTCTGTTGCCCAGAGTCCTTTGCAAACCTCAAAATGTGGCCAAGAAAACACTTTTTCCTCACATTTCGGTGACAGAAAGTTCTGGAAGCTGAGAGGAACCACAAATTTCTTTCCACCCAGCATTCCCCCAAGTCTCCCAATAAAAATGATAGGTCACCTGTGTGGGTAGGCCTAGTGCCTGTGAAAGGAAATGCTGCAAAACACAATGTGGACACATCACATTTTCCCAAAGAAAACAGAGCTGTTTTTTGGAAAGAGCCAAGCTGTGGATTTTGGCCTGTAGCTCAGCCGGCACCTAGGGAAACCTACCAAACCTGTACATTTATCTACAAAACTAGACACCTAGGGGAATCCAAGATGGAGTGACTTGAGGGGCTCTCACCAGGTTCTGTTACCCAGAATCCTTTGCAAACCTCAAAATGTTGCCCAAAAAACACTTTTTCCTCACATTTCAGTGACAAAAAGTTCTGTAATCTGAGAGGAACCACAAATTTCCTTCCACCATGGTTTCCCCAAGTCTCCCAGTACAAGTGGTACCTCAGTTGTGTGGGTAGGCCTAGTGCCCGCGAAAGGAAAAGCCCCAAAACACTATGTGGACACATCAAAATGATCAAATACTAAACAACCCGTTTTTGCAGGGGGACCTGCGTTTTGGGTCCTGGGCTCAGCAGCCCTATAGGGATACCTACCAAACCCAAACATTTCTGAAAACTAGACACCCAAGGTAATCCAGGGAGGTGTGACTTGCGTGGATCCCCCAATGTTTTCTTACCCAGAATCTTCAGCAAACCTCAAATTTAGCTAAAAAATCAAATTTTTCCCACATTTCTGTGTGGGATCACCGCACCGGGACAAATTTCCTACCAACCAACGTTCCCCTCCATCTCCCAGTAAAAATGATACCTCACTTGTGTAGGTGGGCCAAGTGCCTGTGACAGGGAAGAGCCAAAAACATGTCAAAATTGAGGGGGAACCAAAGCGGGTCCAAAGAGCAGTTTGAAAAAAAGCATTTTTAGGCTGACAAGTGGGGCAGAATTTTTATTGGTATAGATGAGACAATGCTGGGTGGTAGGAATTTTGTGGATTACCGCAGATTCAGGAAGGTACCATCACAAAAATGTGAAAAGTATGTGTGATTGCCAGAAAAGTCAGAGGTTTGCAGGGCATTGTGGGTAAGAAAATGGTGTGGGGTGCATGTGAAGCACACCACCCTGGACTCACCCAGTTGTTTAGTTTTTAGATGTGTCTAGGTCTTGTGGATTTTTCTACATGGCAGCATCCCAAAGTCCAAAAAGTGCAGCCCTCACCATTCCAAGTGGGACGATTTTGAGAGTTAGCCAAGCTCTCATTGCCCAAATGTAAAACCAAAACCCAAAACAATCAAACGTCCTCTTGCTTGCCATGGGATAAGATGTTTTAGTGTGCAGCGTGAGAGCTGAAAGACTGTTATCCCCTTCAGTTGTGGTGGGAGAATAACCATGCCCATACTGGTTGGTAGCCGATGGGAGTATGGCCATGCCTCCCATACCTCCACCCTATTATTTTGAAAAAAAATCTTCCCTGGTCTCTGGTGGGCTTTCTTCCCCCCTTGGGGGCAGATGGACCTTCCAAAAATAGGCCGATCTGCCCCCAAGGGGGGCAGGTATGGCCAACAGTAATGTGCCCCCTTGGGGAGCGACCCTTTGCCAAGGGGCTGCCCCCCAAACAAAACACACACATACACACACACCAATACCTGGTGCCTAAGTGGTTTCTGCCCCCCTGGGGGCAGATCGGCCTAATAGATATAGGCCGATCAGCCCCCAGGGGGGCGCAGAAATGGCCTAATTAAAAAATTGCCCCCCGGGGAACGACCCTTATCAATATAAATAAATGTAAAAGAAATCCCTGATGTCTAGTGGCTTCTGCCCCCCTGGGGGCAGATCGGCCCAATTAATATAGGCCGATCTGCCCCCCCCCATGGGGGGCAGAAAAGTTCTAATAAAAAAATTACCCCCCTGGGAGAGACCCTTGCCTAAGTGGTCGCTCCCCTTATCAATATATAGAGAAAAAAACATCCCTGGTGTCTAATGGCTTCTGCTTCCCCGGGGCAGATAGGCCTAATTAATATAGGCCGATCTGCCCCTGACGGGGGCAGAATTGGCCTTAGATTAAATGCCCTCCTTGGGGAGGGACCTTTGCCCAAGGAGCCGCTCCCCTTCTTTTTTTACCTAAAGTAAACACAGAGAGAGACCTGAAAAGGGAAGGAAAAGCCTTTCCTTCCCTTTTCATGCCCCTCTGCCTCCCCTGCCCCCCCCCGTACTGAGGAGAAACTATTCAGTTTCTCCTTGAGCGCAACGGGAGTTAACCTCTGATGAGGTCAGCGCGCGTCGGTGCGCTGACGTCATCAGACATCACTGGGGGGGGTCGGGGTGGAAGGGGAAGCGATTCCCCTTCTAGCCCTGCCCTGGTGGGGTGGGGGGAGGCCCCTGGGGGGAGCGCCACCACTTCCCCTGAGGGCCTATACCAGGACATACTGGTTACGTCCATGGCGCTTCAGCACCGCGCCTCCGGATGTAATCACTACGTCCTTGGCGGGGAAGGGATTAAATAAATAGTTGTAACATATGCAAATTTGTATTGTAGCGGTATATCCACTTGCATCATAGTTGAATATCACCTTTTTATTTGTTTCCATTCCTCTGTTCCTACTCTCAATCTAAACCAACATGTATGTTTCTGAATACTTGATTTAGATGTTCTACCGATCGTATAGAAATATTTCTAGCTTTGATCATTTTAATTAGCATGACAATTAGAAACAATATGTGCGTGTCAACTATTTATCTGTGTATGGTACATGTTATTAAAAAACAAATACATTTTGCATTTGTCGCTTTGGCTCTATTCACTAGTAACCTAATCTATGTTTATGCATCTGACACACTTCTTGTAGTTTGTTTTAAACACGATCCAAACTACTATCATTGTATGATTTTCTAAATAATGATTTTGTAATGCTATGAAATGTTTACAACTTGTTTCATTCAATCTGTTTTAATGTTTATATACACAACAATTGCTTTTAAGTAGACAGAACTGCTGCAATCTTATTTTGTGTGAAATATAAACTTCACATTCTACCCTAGACAACTGGTAATACTGATAGTTAGCTTCTTTGTACTAGCAGGTTTCTTTTTACTGTCTACTTAATTTTGTCAAACTTATCTTCTTCTGTTTCCTCTTTCCTCCACTACAGACTATGGACTCAGATTACCCTGTACTAATACCTTGTCTAGTTATATTAATGCCATCAATACGAGCATGACCACTCCAACATGGTGCACACATAAGCACACACAATGCCTACCAAAAACTATTTACATCATTTCACTTTTCTCACTTCGATATATTACATTTATTCACATAACTATCAGTCTTCCTATAGTAAGTGTTTATATTAGTAATGGCTTCCACTTATAATCGTTACTTTCCTCAATGTGTTCTATACGAGATGCTGCACACTATTTTTGCATCAGACTAATTTGTAGCTATTGTAACTAATTTCATTTCAACATAGCGCACTCTTTACTCACTCTGGAGAGGTGCTTTTTCTTCTGGTCCAGTCTGGACCAGAAGAAAGTCCCCAGAAGCCATATGCTACTTCTGGGTTCACACTCCCTATCCTGATACCCTTTGCGTACACACATTCCAAAATAGGTCAGTAGCAGTCCATGTTGTTCTTTTTTCTTTTGTTATACCTTAATCTTTTTGTTTGCCTAATGAAGCACTCAACAGGTATTATTAGTTCCCAAGACCTTCTCATGTATACCTCTAACGCTAATACTCCTTTTTGAATATTTGCTTGATCATTAGGAAACTCCAGCTCCCATATCTAATTAAATGCTTGTTTGGCAATTTTTTGGCCAGGTCTTACATGGATTTTCCATGGCTGCTTGCTTTTTTGATACATTTTACCAAATGGGTTTACTGTTATTAACTTTGACCAAGTTCTCCTTTGTTTGGAAAGGTTGTATGTGAATTCATAGAAAAATAATTTCATGGAACACTATTACTGAGAAACCATTTCATCTAAAAAGTTGAATGGAAATTTTCAGACTAAGTGGCATTTACCTTTTTGTAGAAACCAATTCATAGAATGTCTTTTTAGTCGAAATTGGCTTTTGAAAGCTTATTTTTTAAGTTCATGTGCAATGGTTGCAGTTCTTACTCTCAGAAACAGGTTTGTCAGAGATATTTACTTCAGTGCTTCACATCAGGGGGCATCATTTCATATTTATATCTTTTACATTGTCAAACAATTACTTTGGATACTTTTAATTTGTTCATACATCACCACCCATAAACCTTTGCTGACCCCTCACAATCCCTAAACACCATCAATCCCTATGACCTAAATCCCTTCACCACACCTAAACTACCCTCATGCCTGAAGCCTAAAAGCCCTTTCTACCCCAAATATCCACCATCCCTGAACCATAAAATCACCACTAACCCTAACTCCACCCATTCCTGAACCATAATCATCACCTAATTATGCCTAAGCCCTCCTATCACATACCTATTAAAACACATCATTATATCCAAACTACACATGTACCTGAACCCTAAAAAAAACGTCACCGACTTTAAACATCAGCCATCCATGGCCCATAAGAACTCCTAATCACCCTAATCAACTCAGCCCTAGATCCTAAATACCCCTTTCTACATCTAAACTCCACCCATCCCTGAATCCTTAAAACCTCTCACCACCCTTCACTTCACCCCATCCTGAATCACAAAAAACTCTTCACCACCCCAGCCGATACCCATAACTTAACCTTAAAAACCCTCACCAGCCCTAAACTTCGCCAGTCCATGAACTTTAAAACTCCTTGACACCCTTACACTCCACTCATTCCTGAAACCTAAAATACCCCAAACACATAAACACACATCTCTGTGAACCCTAAAACACTCTCACCACCCCTACCCTCCACCCATCTCTGGACCCTGAAAGCTCTTTTCTGTGCCTGAACTCCAGTTATTTCGGACCCCTAAAACCCCTCACCACCCCAAACATTACCCACCCCTGAACCCTAACCAACCCACAGTAGTCCTCAGGTCCACCGAAGTTTAAAGTCATTTTGGACTTTTCTCAAAATTGTCTTTCCTTTACAATGTTTCTTATAATTTTCGTTTTTTTTTTATTTCCTTAAAATCAGTTTTTTTCATGATTTGATTTCCTCTATTGTGGTTTCTCAATTTTCGTTTTCTATTAATTCACAGACATCAGGTTAGAAAACAATAATATATAACACAATTTTTTCTGCTACATATGGACCGAATCCTTTGTTCACTGTTAAGGCCATTATATATTTTTATTATATTATCACTTAAACAGTAGACACTAATAAAAATAATTCAGCACTCATGCCATATCAACGCCACCAATCAAATTATTTAATAAAGCTGCACCAAAATTCTTGGGTGGATGCGTGAGAACACCCACACTCCACCCATAGAACGCCTTCCCAGGGCAAAGTAACACAAGACCTTGCGCTGCCCTACGTTACTCTGGATCTACTAAGCTAAGGGAGACATCAGACAAGACAGTGTGTATTGGACTTTTAGATTAGAAACTTGACAGATATGCTTTTAGGACTGTTATCTGTTGATTCGTTTTTGGCAATACCAAGGTAAGAATGATCTTAAACACACAAAAGTGTTGAATATATGTGACATTGAGGCAGCTGCTAATTTCCCTATATCAAATATTTTATGTTACCCAAAAGATTATTCATGTGAAGTGTGGTAATAGCAAGTGGAGTGATTAAATGACACCAAATAAACGTGCTACAAATCATCGACATCCAGTTGTCAGACACGAGTACATATCTTGCCATGGAACAATACTCTTCTATAATGGGATAGGCACTGAATAAGTTTGACCTTATTTGGGTATGTTTCTTAGAATGCTATCGTAAAAAGAGTTAGTAATATCTAAAAATGTCGAATGAAGATTCTCCTTAGGTTTTGTGATAAACAATGTAGTTTCGTAGGGTATTACAGTGTTTCTCCACGTGTGTTTATATGTGACAAATGCTGATAAAACGGAAATAGTACCAGCCGTAACATTTTAAAATGAAAATAGTAATTTAAAAACATGATATTAAAGAAAGTATATGCACCTCTATTAAACAAATTCACTTCTTTCATTTAGGTGCATCTGTTACAGCAACCGACATGCCAGATATGCTCGGTAATCTGCAATTCAACCTATTGAGGAATACCCGAAACAAAACTGTACATACACCGCAAGTAAGAGAGCTGGTGTGGGGAAGCGACGTTGAATGGACATTCCCAAGAGACACTTGTCTCTATGACTACATTTTGGCTTCGGACGTCGTCTACTACCATAAATTTCTGGATGAATTACTGTCAACCATGGAGTATTTCTGTCAGCCAGGGACAGTGTTAATATGGGCAAATAAGTTCAGATTAAACACAGATTTTGAGTTTTTGGAAAAATTCAATGCTGCATTTGACACAACAGTGCTGGCAGAATTTCCAAGCCTGGATGTGAAGGTGTTTAAGGCCACAGCAAAAGGTGGAGCAGTTAAAAACAAAGACAGAGGTCTTTAAATGTGGAATTTAAAATGGAAGACGAGTTTATAAATTTGCAATGTGGGCTCAACAGAGGGAAATGCATACAAAGGATTATGCAAAGGCTTTTTTTGCTATATTTTACACAAAGTGTATTGTCTTCACAAAACACGAAACTAAAATGGTAAGTTCATATGCAACAGCAGCACCAGTGGAGGCCAACAGAGAAAAAGCAGCATGACAATCTGTAGATACAAGTGCGCTTACTGAAACAAAGGGCCTGATTACTACTGGGATCGATTAATTCTGACCCATGCATAAACCTCTGTTTATGCATGGGTCATAATGACAAGTTTGAAGGTATTTAACGGATCAGATAATTATTGGATGTGTTAAATAACTAAACTTTCGTTGAATTTCGGCAGGTCAAATCTGCCACAATTTAACAGGGGGAAAGCATACAGTATTTACTGTATCATGCAGAAAAGTGCACTAAACACCAAATCAGCATGTTATTCCCCAGTAACTCGTAATAGATGTTATTTATCACACCGAAATATAATGTACCCCGTGATATTGTTATTTATCTGGTACCATAAATGAGGCCCTAAATAGCAAAATTTGAATCAAACCTCCCTATAGATTCTGATGCTCCATAAGACTCACAAGATTTCAATCTCAGATGAACCACTGGTGCCGAATACAGCCATAAAAGGACCGGCGACACATATATTATTCTTTATAAGTACATAAAGTAAATCTTTGCATAAAACAATTTGTTGTGCATGGTCAGAGGAGTGTTAGTTGTAGTGCAATCTATGAGTAATATGTTTTGATGTCATGCGTAATGCTCGGAGCAGTGCTCCAAAGGTCGCAGAAGCATGAAATAGGATACAAAGAGTGAGGCATAGGTTCACTGACTGCTTATGCAAACCAGTATAATGCACTGAAGTTACTTAAATCATGATTTGGCAATATTCCAGGACTTTTTTGTTTTTCTTACTGCTAGGCAAGTGCTGACAATCTCTGGTCTCTTCGGCAGCATGTTACAGAGCAGGCGTGTCTGTATAGACATAAATCTCCTACCAATGGCCATTTTGGAGAGGTGAATGACGAGGAGTGGTATCTAGGGTTGTGTTGGTGGTAGAAATATGGTAAAAGGCAGACCATTGATCCTGAGATCCAATGGGGGTCAATGGAATGAAAATTCTTTGTTTGGCCGAACAGCGTTCACCATGAGTCCCCCATATGAGTAAATATAGATGTGTGCATGCCTATTTGGTCTTGAGGGTTAAGTAGGCTGAATTTTCATAATTGCAATCTTTGGTCCACCATTAAAGTTTGTTTACCACCAATATGTGAATCAGTGTCTAAGTGTTTGCCCTGTTGAGCCAAGAGTGGTGACTAAATAAATATCATCCACAGCCATGCTCGTGGACCAAGCAAAATACTCTGTGAACCTTTATATGGACAAGAAGAAACATTCACCTGAAATGTACACTTTGTACAAAAAAGAGAAACTATACGCATCATAGCTTTGCCACTTTTTTGAGTTCGGTGGTTGCTATGTTTTCATTGCCCTCTTCTTGCCCTTGATACTACACAGTCCCAAATAACAAACATATACTGTACTTAAAATCAAAACATTCATTCAACTTGAATTACTTCCAGAGATCTCACCAGAAGTGCTCTTCTAATTTTTCAAAAGTAGGAAAAAGCAGGGATAACAATATATCAAGTGAATAAGGAAGTGACAGGAGATTTTAGCCCACCTGCCTTCTTCTGCAAAGTAGCACATACTAAAAAGCCTTGCATGGAGTAATGGGGTTGGAGGACAACCACCCAGAAAACACATTTCCTTATGCTCTGCAGCACCCAAGGGTCTACGATCAATCTCTCCTGTTCCAAAAAAGAAACAAGAACTCTCTTTTTTCAATAGGTCTCAGCTATAAAAGGGTGGGTTACTAGCTTTGCCAATGTTATTTAGACAGTTTGCATATAATGAAAATATTCCTTTTAGTCATCTTATTCCATGCTGATTTCCACCACCCAGTGAAAGAGTTGAAATGGCTACTACTCTTCTTTAGTCAGTTGCAGATTTTTTAAGCAATAGGCTCGAAGTTGTCCAAACATATGGAATCTGCTGTAATCAGTATTACAGATGGGTTCTGAAGCCACTCTTTTTAAAAACTTACAGTGTTCAAGATTACAGAGATTGTGTTGGCAAAACTCTGGATCCCAAGCAGTTAAGACCAATACACTAGAGCCATCAAAAGACCCCTGGCCCCAAAATCTCCATACTAGACAAATAAGCTCACATCTAGACATAAACACATCAACTACCACAAATGTGAGAGACTCTGGGAAACTTCTTTACGTCCTGTGAGGAATAAGGGCAACCATGCAATCTCCACTTTGTAGTCAAACACCATACAGAAGCATGTGCAAATACATACACAATGTCTGTTCACAAAAGTAAAGTAACAACCACATAATCAGATTAAAGATGTGCTACAATTTACAACACAAAAGCATAGAGCATATACAGTATTTGACGACAATATACTAAAATAATGCCATCACATGACAGTTTACAGACAAAGCATGTTGACTATCAAAAGAAGGGTGTTTCTAGTTAGCCATGTCAATAAATCTTGATAGAAACACCTTTCCTGTTTAACAGTACCTCTGAAACAGTGCATAAACAGTCCAAATGGGTTCTCCAGCACAAATCCTATTATGCTCTATTGCATTATTTTTAGTTTTTAAAACAGCTTCTCTTGGACCTGGCCCTTTTTGCAGGGTCACCCCCAAACTTTTTGCCTCGTTCCTCCTATTTTTTCTGACCAGTTTTTGTTGGCTTTAGGATTCTGAGCACTTTACCCCTGCTAACCAGTGCTATAGTGCATATGTTCTCTGTCTAAACTGTATTGGTGTATTGGTGATTGGTTTATCCATGATTGACATATTTGGTTTACTAATAAGTCCCTAGTAAAGTGCACTAGAGGTGCCCAGGGACTGTATAGTCTACCAGTGGACCTGCAGCACTGGTTGTGCCACCCACATGAGTAGCCCTGTAAACATGGTTCAGACCTGTAGGTGCAGTGTCTGTGTGTGCAGTTTTTAAACTGCCAATTCGACTTGGCAAGTGTACCCACTTGCCAAGCCTAAATCTTCTGTTTTTATACCTGTAAGGCACCTCTAAGGTAGGCCCTAGGGAGCCCCATGGGCAGAGTGCACTGTACGTTAAAGGTGGGACATGTACTGATGTGTTTTACATGTCCTAACAGTGAAATACTGCCAAATTTGTTTTTCACTGTTGCAAGGCCTATCTCTCTCACAGGTTAACATGGGGACTTCCTTTAAATATCTTTAAAGTGGAGTTTCGCTTTGGGTGCAGATGGAGATATGGAGTTTGGGGTCTCTGAGTTCACAATTTAAAAATACATCTTTTGGTAAAGTTGTTTTTCAAATTGTCTGTTTGAAAATGCCACTTTTAGAAATTGGGCATTTCTTTCTTAAACCATTCTATGACTCTTCCTGCTTGTGTATTCCCTGTCTTGGTCAGACTGACAGTTCGGCTGTTTGTGCATCTCCATTAGAATGTGTCATAAAGGGTGCTGAGGTGTAACCTGCATATCCCGATGGGCCATCTGGGCTAGGCCAGGGAGGAGTGGTCATTTATACTTTAAAGGGCTATGTCTGCCCTCACATAAAGCAGTCTCCAACCCCCTGGTGTGTGTGTGGAGCCAGGCCTGGGTAAGGCAGGATGCTGTAAACAACAGACTTTTCTTTGAAGTTCGGCATCTCCAAAGGCAGGAAGGGGTATACATATTGGATCCAAAACCACAGACATCAGATTACTCTAAGGGTTCAAGAGGAACCTCTGCCAGGAGAAGAGCTGAAGGGAAGTGCTGTCCCTGCCTGTTACTGTTCTTTGTTGGGCAACTTGCGGTTGCTACTTTTGCCTGTGAAAAGGGGACAAAAACTGGACTTGCTTGAGAGGTATCTCCAAGGGCTTGGACTAAGCTTGCCACCTGTTTTTGAAGATTCAGGGACAGCAAAGGCTTCACCAACCAATCTCTGAGTCTGCATGCTGTGGACTCTAGCTTGCCAGAGGGTGCCATTCCAGTTCCTAGGCCCTTGGAAGTGAATTTCTGGTGAAAATCCTGTGAAACGACGCCAGACAACTCCGTGCTACTTCGCTAAGGACGCCGCTGCATGAATTTGTACATAAAGGAGGTGTATTTAGAGGGGAGACGCGGTGCACCAAGGAGAATTTTTCCAAATTAGAGACTAACCAAACTGTCTACAACGGTGCACTTAACCCCAAATGCTGACTGTTAAACAGTCAAACTAACTATGTACAACCTGTGGCACCAGTTGACCTAGAGTAAAACTCCCTAAAGTAAGGACTCTTGTTCCTATTGCTAAGTGTAATGCTTAAATTGTACATAGAGCTACCACTCATTTAAGTTAGTAATCTTTCAATATACACATCATAAAATTATCATGAATCTAAAATTTCTATTATTTCAATTTTAATATTCAGTCCCACAATCAAAAATTCCCCCTATATGTCAATTGATAATTGCAAAAGTCCAAATTCATCATTCCATCTCCTTCAAAGTAAACTGGATAAACTAAAGTTGTTCCATTGATTTCCAAAGTCCATTTAATTCCAAGTCAGATGTTCCTGTACTCCTTATTATCACCTCTAGATCGAGTAGAGATCCATAGTGAGTCACATTGTCCACATTCCTTGCAACGACCTCACAGCCAACACGTGTTTCGTCCCTTGACTTCCTCAGGGCTGGAATATAGTCGCTTCTTTTAGTAAGTTTTTCTGGAACCCAAGAGTCATCATGTAAAGCATAAAATATATAATCAATTTGATTGTAATGAGTTCATTAACAAATATGTGGAATGCTAGTGTCATTGTGAAGACCAATACCCAGAAGAACTTTTGTGGGTAGATTAGTATCCACTTGTCCAAATCAATCAGAAATAATCAAATATTGAATCATGAGTACACCCAAAAAGTGACTCCCCTTATCGTGCACTCCAAATCACGGTGTCAGAAAGTGAAGAAAGTAAACAGTATTCATGCACTGTATAATATCATTTAATTAAGGAACCATAAGAGGGAAAATCTGAATTAAGGTTAAATTATAGCTCATTTGTTGTCACGTTATAAATAGACAGGCGAGTGTGACCAAGAAAGTCAAAAGTAACCCTGAAGATTAAAACCAATCGAAAATTACCTCCAAATACTCCAAAAATAAAGCCTATGTGGTTATCCAAACAATTAACGCTTCCGTTGTCAAAGTTATACTACCAATGCTCTTTCCACTCGACCTATCCTGTAAGAAAAGGATGTTTATAAGCCTTCATTAGCTTGCCCATCATTTAACATACTCCTAATGATGCATCAAATCAGCAAAGAGTAAATGCATAAACCACTTCCCCATTCATTCCTCCGAATTGTTTTGAGAGAGCGTAGTCTAAATACTACATATATTAAACGTGAAATGCTTATATAAATGTCTAACAACGATGCATCAAATACGACAATAAATAGTAGTTGCTTAATGTGTATTCGAATTATAATTATAAAACGTGAACTTACTATTGTGCACATAAACTAATGTCAGTTATAAGAAATGATTGCTTGCACCATGATTAGTTGAACATATATTAGCGTTTATAAATATTGCATTTGTACTAAAAACCCATAGGCCTTAAGTCAGCGTAAGTTGAAGTTTTAGCTGTGTATCTCTCATATTAAAGCATATTTTCTGTTTTCCAGTGTGCTGACTCGTAAAGGGCCATGACCCAGCATGTGTTCTTTTCCTTCATTTTATGTATCCAAATTCATCCTGTTCCCATCCGCATGCTAGCTGCTTTAGTATAAGTTTTATACAGAATTTGAAACAAAAGTATACGAAAGAATGTACAAGGACATTTGACCATGGATAAAGAAGCTCATGACCCGAAAGACGTGCCAAGATGGTGATGAAAACCCCCGGATGTGCCACCTACGAAAGACGTCAATTATGAAGACCAATCAAAGTGTTATTAATTATCGTGGGGTGACAATTGGGATTACCTAATGTATAATTTGATAGGTCAAAGATAGTGGGGTATAGCGAATATCCAATAGAATTTTGGGGGAAGGTATTACGAAAAAGGGATAAAAACTCATGTCACAGGAGGGACGAGAGAACTAGGTAGGGAATGCTGTTGATTTTATCCAGAAACTCTGTCACTCTGTTTGGTGACTTGAGACTTTATAAAATGATAATGCCCATAGACTGCCCTTTACACTTCTCCTCCTTATGAGGGAAGTGTTCCCTGTCTCTTAGGCGAAGCTAGACTGAAGAAGTTTCAACTGATGACCTGAAGACGAAGTCTGATCCTGTGTGCTGACTAATCCTTGGAGGGTAATTATGACAATGCTATTGTAATTTGTCTGCTTGCTTTTCCTTTCTAGGTACCAACTGCTGTATTTTTGAATAGAGGCCATAGTTAGATGTTTTCTAAACTGGCGTTCCAAATTATTTTTCATGAAGCCCAACATGCTGATGCTAATTAGTGGTTAGGGTAGGTGATCACTTTGACTGACTTAATTAAACACAGACTGACGTTGCACTATGCTGAACTGAGAATTACGTAAAATTCTTGTATTCTGATCTATGTTTACTCTGTGTTACGTTCTTATGTTTGTGATTCTCACGTTAATGAAATCTTATTACGGTTGCCATGTCGTGACTATGCTTTTATGCTTCTTGGTTCTGAGATTGAGACTTCTGCTAGTAGATTGTAATCAATAGGGAATAAAACTCATAAAATTCTATCAAAGGGTGTGATTATTCATGACTGAAAGGTCATGGTTGCGCCGACAGTTTGATCAATGTTTTTACCCAAAGTAAAGTGTATTGTGGTGATAAATATTGGTGACATCATTGACATATTGCTCGACATATTGATCAGTTATCTCGTCCTACGGTGTCTCACCACTGGGTCAAAAGATTCATTGGCCTGGGGGCGTGGCTGGGCCACGAAGAAAGATGGCCGCCTAATACGAGAGCTCCGCGTCGCGGCGAACACGGGGGCGGCGGGGGCGCTGAGATGGCAAGAAAACAAACTGTGCACGGCGACACCCGCTCCGATAACCGTTGTGCCCCGGTCCGAAGCCTGGAGACACAGTGAGGGCGACCGGGGAGCAAAGATCTCGTGACCGGCCCAAGTCCCTTCTTTCCCGACGGAGAGGGCCTGGCTGGAGGGGCGGAGCCGCATAAAAGAAGAGCCGCACATGGTGCGGCCGTGGAACAGACTGTTGAGCCGCGGGACAGTGAGGAGTAGTCTGCACGAGACACTTTGATCTCCCGAGGAGATCCGCCGAGGCGTCAAAGACCCGCACCCTACGCGACGGTCCTGCAGAAGAGCCGGGACGATCGTAAAAGCGCAAACCAACGGAGACGAAGGTACGATCTCTTTTCCACCTCCATCGTCACCCTCCCCCCGCTCTCCATAAACCGAAAACCACCGGACGATCGGAACACCCCCCCCCCTACGGGGATATCAAGCGCAACTACCTCTCCTCTTCCCCCCCATAATCCTTGAAGGAATAAGAGAGGACAGAGGAGACGCCAGAGGGGAAGAGGGGAATAAATGGGGACGAACAAGATGAAGTGGAGAGACAAAAAGAGGGGGCACGGTGGAAACAAAAGGAAAGTGTAAAAGTGGAGGAAAAAGGGGCAGAGAGACAAACGAGGAGCAGAGAGGCGGCGACAAGCACATATACCGCATTCAACCCTCTCCCCACAGGAATGCAGCCACGTGCAAACTCTGACCAACCCAGACGACAGACGAAGGGCTCAGAGAAGGCCACACTCCCCCACCGCTCCCTGCACTTAACAACAACCACAAAAGAGTCAGGTACAGGGGAAAGCGACCAAACCCCCATAAATACTCTGGCTGTGACAACCCCCACACCAGTTCTACCATAGCGGAACCGACAAGGATGTAACCGAAAACAAAGTCAGATCACTGAACTTTGGCACAGCAGTTCAACGGTGAAAAGGCAACGGAAGAAAACGAAGAACCACGAATAAAAGAAATCGCTCAGAGGAGGGCAAGGAGACAGGGGGAAAAAAGGGGGAATAAAAAGGAAGTGATAGAATAGAAGTAAGAATCAACGGCCAAAGAAAAGCCCACGCCCCAACTGGACTTAGAGGAGGGAGAACAGTACACTAAGCAGAAGACTCGGGCGGATTATCGAGGCGATGCCCGGTAACCAACTGAATCAAAAATCTGCCAGTAAACCTGCACAACAGTTATTATTCTCGGAAGCACGCCAACACAAACGCTTAGCCTCTACCTCAACCAACCCCCAAACATCATCACCTCCAACTGAATCCACCACAATGGCAGAAAAGAGCCACTCCACAACAATGGATAGGATATTACAGGAAATCACCACTGTCAGTCGCCACATAGAGGGGATGGACGCCTCTATAACTTCACTAACGCTAGAGACTAAATCCATGCGAGCTGAAATTGCAGGCTTTCAATCCAGAGTGACTGGACTGGAACAACGCATGGGATTGGTAGAGGCATAGACCACCATGTCCCGGGACCGAGACCAAGACCACCTCTATCTGAGGAGTAAGCTAACGGACATGGAAGATAGGAGCCCGAGAGATAACATACGTCTACATGGGATACCGGAAAATGAAGAAGGTGTGGACGTGCAATCCTTCCTGAGATCTATCCTTCCAAAAAAGACCTCATTGGACTTTGACCCACTAATAGAATTCCAACGGGCGCACCGAGTAGGACCAAAGCGCCCCGGCAACTCCTCAAGACCTCGACCAATCATTGCATGCTTACTACGGCACAACCAGACTCGTCAAATACTTCAAGCGGCACGCAAACACGGACCCTTCCAATTGGATCAGTATGACATCCGCATAACCGCTGACTACTCTAAGGAAACAAATGACCGCAGAAAGGCCTTCCTAGCCCTACGACCCCGACTGCGCCAATTGGAGATAAAATACGGCCTCTTCGATCCCGCAAGAATGTGGGTCACTAAAATCGGAGTGTCTAAGGATTTCTACAACCCAGAAGAACTGCAACTATTCCTAGACTCCTTCCAACCCCAATCATTGGACTCTACCAGCACAAGCGGCTCACATGACAACGGAGGCGACAATGAAGGAAACCTACCCCCAGGACAGGAAAAGACGGACACAGCCCAATGTGACACTGGAGTCGGGCAAAGAGGCAGAGACATAGAGAGAATGGTCAGATCTCATGATGACAGGGGCCAAGTATTGCACGCAGTGGTAACTCATAGCCAGCTGTCGGAAAGGGACAAATCTCGCTCTCCACTGAAACCAACGACTATGCCCCCCTGAGAAGAAGACATTATCCCACACACAAAAAAGACATTTGCCTAAGCCAAGACAATCGTAGAAGCTCCTGAACTTGGAGACGGATGAGTACCCAATTGTTGCGGGTCTTTCCATACCGGATACCATTCATCCCAAAAAGATTCCTGACCTCTTTAAGAAAAAAACTCAGATGCATAGAATAGAGGTTAAGGCTGATTTACATCCCCCTCCCCACTCCCAGAGTGTAATTCCTTCACTCTTGGAGATTTCACCATCCTTGGTGGAAACTAATGGATGTTTATCTGTAGAAGGTGCACCTCCTATTGTCATTCCTTGCTCAAATAGGTTTTCGGTTTTGTCCTCTGATTCTGTAAGTCCTGGACATTCACAAACCTTACTTGTAGAGGGAACTGACAAAGACTCTCTGGATGGAAAGATGGGCAACAACGAAGCTTCTCATTTGACTATCATTTCTCAGAAAATAGATGACGTTAAGTGTTTGTTGGTATCTTTGATGAACAAAATTGCTGGACTCTATGATCAAAAGTCTGGTTGTAATTGCATTGTGCCACATGAGTCTGCCCCTCCCTCTGATTTATTGATGGAAACTAAAAAACCTAGTCCTCCTACCGTAGGTGATGAATTGACATCCTCTTCTACACATAACATCGCTAGGGGAAGAAATGGTAGCTCCCCAACGCACGGTAGGTCTGCTTGTCAGACCATGTCTTCCACCCATGAGCGAGTTCCAAAACTAGGTGTAAACAAGTGTGGATCCATCTCTGGTCGGGGGGACAAAGGTACTCCTTGCCCAATAACCTCTCAGTTAAATCTAGGAGGATTGCCCTCTGCAGCAAGTTGTTGTGTTAGTTCCCGTTCTGCCACTCACCCTGATCATTTGTCACTCTTGCAGACCTGTGACATCAAGGGAAGGTTAAGAAGGAGGAGGGAAGATGCCACCATATATTTGACTAGGGTGCCAAAGCTACCTCAGGGCAATAGAGAGTCGAGTGACTCTCTAACTAACAAAGTCATTCATTGGATACGCTCCCAGAGGAACTGTTTCTCTGTTATCCGGTCTGATATACGTGAGGCACACAGATATAATCAGTTAGGGTCGGATTTTGATTATATTTCGATTATTTTTAATGATAGTAGTCTAGTTAATGATCTCCTGGCCTTCGATACACGGACAGGTACACTATGTACAGATAGGGAATCGAAACTTAGACTTAGTAGTCAGTCGCCTGGGGCCCCGCTATGTAGAGGATGTTGTACATCTGGAACTATTGTAGCCGGGGTTACTCCCTCTTCAGATAATTCTGCAACATCTAAATCTGAGAACCCTTACCCCTTACTTTCTGAATCAGACTGACTGATTACCCCCTGTATAGTACTTCCTAAAATAGCAAATGACGAGTGTCACCTTATAGGGACTCCATTTCCCGCCTCTTTAATGAGATCCAAATTAACAACTACGCCTCCTAAAATCAATATTATATCTTGGAATGTAGCAGGAATCAAGTCAAAGTTGGATGACACGGAATGGGTAAGCCTTGTTAATAAACAAGATATCTGTCTTTTTCAAGAAACCTGGACTGCAGAACAGTTATCCATACAAGGCTTTACAACCTATTTTTCTGCTGCCCAACCTGCCTCCGGTGGCTTTGGAAGACAGATAGGAGGGTTAATGATTTTATTGAACAACAAGCTAGAATGTGACCACTCTATGATAAAGTTTAATTCCTATGATCTGCTGGGTGTGCAACTCACTTTCCGACCCGGATTCAGGCTGATAGTTCTGAATACCTATGCAAGATCCGTTCCCCGTGGGTCAGAATCAATGGTTCTCACCCAGTTGACGGACTACATAGAGCTTCTGGACCCTTCAGATCTCCTGATCATAGCAGGCGATTTTAATTGTTCCTTTGCGTTGGACAACACCATCAGTAATCTGACTACTGAAGAGGACGAACATTGGGGTATTCCCCAATCTAAGGAAATGGCGTTTTCTCCCGTTTCCTGTGTTGCATCTCAATTGTCTTCCCTTTGCCTGAAATATGGCCTGAGAGAATGTAACGGCCGCACTAAATCTGATTCAGAGCGAGCCATCACTTTCAAGCGAGGGCTTTCCTTTAGTACTATTGATTATATCCTGGTGGACATTAGGCTATGGTCAAGTTCACTGGACATGGAAATTTTATCTCGCTTGGATAGCGATCATAATCCTCTGTGCCTTGTACTGACCAACCATGCATTTTTAAGAGTCCAGCACACAACGATCACTAATGTCCCACTCCCTTACCTGAACCATAGACGTTCTCGGGTCTGTTGGCCAAAGGTTGAATCCAATCCGTACTTGATTGGGGAAATATATTCAATATTTTTAAAACTCTTCGTAGATTATGAGGAACAAGAAGCCCCTGACATTCCCATTATGGCTATCCACATTAAATTGGTGGATTCCCTACAGGGTATCTTCTATAGGGAAACCCCTTCCAAATCGAGACCTGCTGATACCCCCCGTAGGGATTGGTACAATCAGGATTGTGTGCGAGCAAGATCTAATTTAAACGAGGCTGTAAAAAACTCTACCCAAGTGGCTATTAAAGAGGCCCGACGTAGGTATGCTAATGCCCTGAAACAAGCAAAAAAAGATTGGGATAATGAGATATGGCAGAAGCTGCTTGCAGCAGTCAAATACAAAGATGATAGTTCCTTTTGGCGGCTGTTGACCTCTAGTTCGAAAAGGGGCAATGATGACATCGGTATGTATATACAGCCCGAAAGATGGGTGTCCTATTTTTCTGTAATATACGCTCTACCTGCACCGCAAGCTCCGGAGGATCCTGGATACGATGAGTGTTGGGCTGTTAACATGACTTCAACTGAGAGCATTGTTTTTACCTTAGCCGAAACAACAGCTGCAATCAATTCTTTGAGGCCAGCTAAAGCCCCTGGTCCAGATAAGATCCCAGGGGACCTGTTTAAATCAGAATCAAAGATATGGGCATGGTACATCAATTTATTGTCTAATGCCATAGCAGCTGGTAGCCCTATTCCAGATTCTTGGCGTGGCGCAGAAATAATACCGATTTATAAAAAGGGTGATGTAGGTTCACCTGCAAACTACCGTCCAATCAGCCTTATTGATATCCTTCAGAAGACGTTTGCTAAGCAAGTCTTAGATAGGCTTACCGATTGGATCCAAGACAACCAAATTTTATCCCCCTTACAGGCCGGTTTTCGGCCTAAAACTAATACCATGGACCAAGTCTTCAGACTGTCATTACTATTTTGGAAGTATGTCACCCTATCTAAGCAAAAACTTTATGTTGCCTTTGTAGATCTGAGATCTGCATTCGATCTTGTCCCAAGAGAGAAACTTTGGGGAGTATTAAACAAAATCGGTACCCCAGGAAACTTAGTGCATTTAATTAAAAGATTACATGAAAAAACATTTGCACAAGTCAGATGGGGTAATCAGGGGGAACTCACCGACAAAATAGAGATTAGGAGAGGAGTGCGTCAGGGCTGTGTTCTTGCCCCAACGCTATTTACATTGTTTATCAATGAGGTGGTGCAAGTCGTTACCAACTGCCAAAATGATGCTCCATCCTTGAATAACCACAAAACTCCAATTTTGCTATTTGCTGATGATTCCCTCCTGATCTCCAGAACTCCTATGGGTCTCCAGGTACTTGTGGATAAGTTTAGTTCGTTCTGTGCTGACTATGGGCTTGAACTCAACCACAGCAAAACTAAACTTATGACCCTGGGCTGTGGCCCCACTAAGAGATACTCAATTTTCTATAATGGAACCCCCCTAGGTATGGTAAGCTCCATAGATTATTTGGGGGTGAGAATTAGCAACAACCTGCATTGGGGGCCCCAAATCGATAAAAGCTTAGCTCTTCTGGCACAGAGATCTGGGGCCATTTTACGCTTCCACAAGTCTACCTCTGAGAGAGTGATTACTCCAACTATTAAAATTTACCGAGCAAAGGCACAGAGCGCTGCGGTCTATGGGGCAGGAATTTGGGGGTCCTCGAACACAGGCAAGCTAGCAGTGGGGGAAAACAACTTTGTAATTTCAATCTTGGCCTGTCCTCGCAGTACCCCACTGCTGCCAATGTTCTGGGACCTCGGCCTTCCACGCATCTCAGATGTAATTGCCCTACGACCATTGCTTTTCTGGGTCCGTGTATGGACCACCCCTGAGCTATCCACATACAAGGAGCCTATTCAAGACATTCTAGATAGACCAAATGTACTTACCATTTCCTGGTTTAACCACATCTCAAAATGGTTTCATAGATTGGGTCTTAGTGAGTTTTGGAGTCATCCAGAAAGTATAAGGAAGGATCAGAAGAATCATCTGAAAACTGTTTACTGGATATATGTCAGGGAAAACTATCTGCTGTGCTCAACACACGGCAGATTGACGTCACAATTCTTTGATTTTAAATGGTATCCATATTTGGAACCATTTATGGATACAATTCTTGATCCATTAAGTAAGAGTCTATATATTCAGTTCAGATATGGTTGTCTGCCTCTTAAATCCTATGGCAGTACGCGGAGTGCGATCCCAAGTCCTGACACTTGCCCGAGTTGCAATCAAATTTCAGAATCTATTGTACATTTTATGTTTATATGCCCTGCTTATTTGATTGCGCGACGGAAGTGGTTACGATCTGTGTGCAGTAATATGGGGGTAAGACATTGTATTGTTGCCTTAAGGATCATGATGAGGGAAACTTCTCTCCCTCTATCTTGTGCGGTTAGCAAGTATATTGTAGCTGCTTGGCATATACGTACTAAACTTTTGGGGAAATAATGATGATGAGGACCAAATGTTTAAAAAAAACAAAAAAAAATAAGTGTGTTTTAGCTGCTAAATTTTAACTACACACCTAGACTGAAATAAAACCCCATGTTTAATTTAAATGTTAGGTATTAGGGGGTTAGGTGCTTTTTCTAAGGAAAATAATTTTATGTGTTTTAAGGCTGACATATATGTTTTTATCTTATTCTTATCCTTTTTAACTTAATTTTTATCTCCTTTTTCATTTAATTGTTGGTTGTTTTGCTTTTATGGTTGAAAGTAACCGAATAAAGCTATGTGTTGATGATGAGTACCCAATTAGTTCATACAAATGTGTGCCTTCTTTATAATTGTTTATAATTGCTTATGATCGTTAATATAGTCGTCTACACTTGACATTCCAAAAGCACAAATACACTGTAACCCGGTATAAAGTCTTACAATGGGTAAAAACTGTTACTCGCCCTGGGTGTATGACAAGAACACACATACCTACGTAAGGACTAGACTCCCTCCCCTTCTCTCGGACTCCATAAGAGCCTAGACCAGGACCTACGGGACCGCGACTGGGATATAAAAGGATATTCCAATTTATCCCTCGAGACACATGTAACATAATACGACCCATTGGATATCAATGGACCTGTTAGCACCACACACCAAACACACACAACAAAAAGACGCAAAAGAGCATAGTACTACTACACGGGATCCCATGCATCAAGGTATCGCAACACATATAAGGTACATACCCCCCCATCCAGGATGCACTCAATCGTTCACAGATCATTCACCACGAACGCCTGCGAACCCCTTCTAGAAAGAACGACTATAAGGGCAATAAGCACCACACTACTAAACGGTCGGCATCCGTTTATCATACACCCCATAACAGTATTATGAAGTAATAATACCTGATAGGACATCAGCAAGGAGGCAGGCCACACAATGCTCTCGCACGCCATGGAACTATGCTGCATTCACTGCCCACCGCACGACATATAGACCGATACTCAGATCCACAGCTCATAACATAACAAAGTAATAATAGCCACAAGGATGTGTAATGTTAATAAGAATCAAAAGGTTATAAAAATGTTGAAGCAGATAAAAATGTGATGTTGGGACGAGGGAGAGGGACCCGGTGTAAACTGTGTACCTGAAACTCTCTGCACCTCTATCCACAAAGGTACTAATGCTACATAACTCCACCCGCCCCCCCCCCTTGCTGCTCCCACTCCCTCCCCGCCCCAATCTTCCTAATTGAATACCCTCTCCCCTCTGTAAACCCTATCCTCGTCTGACAATACCACCGCAGGACCCCCCCCCCATTACACCATTCATGTACACCCTCACCTCCCCCCATTTCCAGAAACATCAGAAATCATGTAATATGTACCAAGCCCCATCCTGTACAAACTTTTCCCATCCATCCCTTCCTCCTCCCCTCCAGCCGGCTGCCACCTCTCACAAACAGATAACTGTAACCTACAGCAATACTACCTAGCCATAAGATAACTCACTACCTTTCCACTCTCCTTACCCCCAATACCACATATCCTAGTCATATAAACGATCAAACATAACATGACAACCATCACAACCCAACGGCAACATGCGTTAGACTTGCCCCCTGACCCTCAATACACAGCCAAGATCCCTACGCACCCCATTGTCATTAACAGGCGGACAACCGACTGTCAATTGCCCTTCCCATCCAGGCGCTCCCCTCCGGCCCCCCGATAGGGACCATCCCGTCGACGCGTGAGCCCCGAGAGGAACCGGACCCGCCGTCTACAGAACTAAGCTAAGGAGGCAGGTCCTCCAGCCTTTCCTCCCTTTCTTTTCTCTTTTCTTTTCTTCTCTCTTCCCTTTCTTTCTATTTCCCTCTTCTACCCCATCCAACCTTTACCTTTTCTCTCATTTCTTCTTCCACAGAGTACATCTCCGAGCCCCGCCAGCTGCACCTCCTCCTCCCACAACCCATTGTATCATAACAAACACAACTCTTATTTGAACAAAAGAGTTAGGTGACATTTCCCCCTCCCCTCCCCTGCGAGGGTTGACACTGAAATAAGCGTGACCTGGTACACCTGTTCAAAGATGTCGAGAAGAACTCTCCAAGGGATACAGCCACTGCGTATCCTCTCATGGAACGTACATGGCATGACGAGCTATGTTAAACGGAAAAAAATACTATCTTACCTTCAATCCAAAAAAGCAGACATTGCCTTAATACAGGAGACCCACCTTGATACTTTAGAATCCGACAAGCTTAAACAGGACTGGGTAGGGAGGGTCGTTCATAGTTGCTGCCAGGCGAGCCAAGAACCTAGGAGCAGTACACCTCGCAAGTGCGGGGTGGCGATATTAATACGAAAATCTCTCCCGATTACAATCATTAAAACATGGAGCGATACAGAAGGAAGATACACATTCGTTAAACTAAAAATAGGGAACACTTTCTTATGCGTGGGCTCCGTCTATGCACCAACCGGTTCAAAATGCACATTTTTCCTACAACTAAATCGCATCTTGACAGAAATCGGGACAGCCCGGTATATAATCGGGGAAGACTGGAACCTAGCCCAAGACGCAATACTGGACAGGACAGGTCCCATTGATATAGGCAACAACCATGATAGAGCTCTCCTGACAGACATAACGACGGACGTCAGCCTAGTGGACTGTTGGAGAATACAACACCCAAAAGACAAGGAATACACTTTTTAATCGTCCGTCCACGGCACCCAATCATGCCTGGACTATTTTTTGGTGTCACACACTGTAATCCCCGGAGTGCTGGATTCCAGTATTTTAGACAGTGGCCTTTCAGACCACTCCCCAGTACTAACTCTGATTCAGATAGGCTTGTCCCCTCTGTGCCGAAAACCGTGGCGCCTGGCCGTGCGCAGATATCGCTCCCCCCAAGGGAAGGAACAATTAAGAGCACACGTATCTACATATATGACAGAGAACAAAGATACAGTGACCTCCAAAAGGATCTTATGGGCAGCTGCAAAGGCAACACTGAGAGGTAATATGATGCGAGACGCAGCATTGGCCAACAAAGACAGAATTGCCCGTCAAACCGTTCTGGAGACCACAATCCAGAATCTCACTAAACAGTACACTACCCAACCGTCCCCTAGACTACGCCGCTCCTTAGAACAAGCCAGAATAGCACACAATGAACTCTTCACGTCTCAGGCAGAATTCGCACTAAAAAAACTGCGAGACCGTCATTACGAACAAGGAGAGAAAGCAGGACGCCTCCTAGCGGCCCAGCTCCGACAAAGAGAGGCAGCTTCCGCCATTTCGGCCATAACATCAACATCGGGGGCAGTGCTAACTCGCCCACAAGATATTGTGAACAAATTTGCTAAATACTACCAGCACCTTTACACGCCGGAAACGTCGTCCGATCAGACACAGATAGAGACATTTCTTAGGACGGCCAATCTACCCCGCTTGTCGGAAGCAGGCAGAACCCTCTTAGACGGTGATATAAGCAGAGAGGAGATAACACAAGTTGTAACAAACCTCCCCTATCATAAATCTCCAGGAGAGGACGGATTGCCTGCGGAATTCTACAAGTGGGCCGGAGAAGAGGCAATCAACGCAGTCCATGGAGCACTAACCGAAGCATGCCAGGAAGGCTCCCTAGGAGCCTTATCCAACAGGGCCACAATTGTCGTACTACCTAAACCAGGGAAAGACCCCTTCTTTGCGGCAGCTATCGCCCCATTTCCCTCTTGAATGGAGATGTCAAACTCCTAGCTAGCATTCTAGCAGCACGCCTGCGTAAAGTGATACCATCTTTGATCCATAACACCCAAGTGGGGTTCATGCCTGGCCGCTCCTCCAGAAACCATATGCGCACTCTCTATCATACACTACTGGAAGCTCTAAATATGCCCAACGAAGCCCTTGCATTATCCCTCGACGCAGAGAAGGCATTCGATCGCATCGAATGGCCCTATTTATTCGCCACCATGAAACACTTTGGCCTAGGAGAACAATTCATCTCTAAAGTCCGCTTATTATATGACCACCCTTCAGCACAGGTTAACTGTGGAGGTTTCTTATCAGACACCTTCCCCATAGGAAGAGGCACTCGTCAGGGCTGCCCCCTGTCACCACTCCTATTCCTACTAGCCATGGAACCCTTGGCAGCTACTATACGGAACTCCCAACAGATAAAAGGTATCCAAATAACCGGGGGCTTATCTAAAATCTATCTCTACGCAGACGATATCCTACTAACCCTGACTGACCTAGAAACATCCTTACCCACACTGCTTTCCACCATAGAGGAATTTGCGCCTACATCTGGATACCGGGTAAACTGGGACAAAAGTGAAGCACTGCCTCTATCCCGCATGACAACGAGAGCAGCAGTGCATGGTCTGCCATTCCAATGGACGCAGACTCGCCTTAAATACCTAGGAACGTATATCAACCGAGGCCTGGAACATATAGTTAGAGATAACCTAGATCCCCTTATATCAAAAATGAAACTGGATTTTGCTAAATGGTCATTACTGGGTCTGTCGATGTGGGGAAGGACTCAAGCAGTTAGAATGACTACATTACCACGCTTTACATACGTCTTGGGCATGCTCCCCCTACAGGTACCCCTCCTGATACTCCGTTCGATTGACGCATCTATGAGGGCCTTTGCGTGGGGCTCCCTCGGCCCGAGACTGAAGCCGGCAACTATCCTAGCCCGACACCCCTATGGAGGTTTAGGCCTACCCTCAATAGAACAATACTCACTAGCTTTACAACTTTCACAGTTAGCATACACTCTCCCAAATACGCCAGATCCACCACAATGGGTGGTCACAGAGAGACTCCTAAGAGGGCAGCACACAATGGGAGGGGTATACACCGACCATCCCTCCCCGCCTAACACCATCCTCAAAGCTACCGACACAGCATGGCGCAGAGCCCATCGCCTGCTGGACATAAATCCCTCTCTACACGCCCAGGCCCCTATAGCGGGGAATAAAAACATAAAAATAGGAGGGAGACCCCTCTAGTGGCCCCAATGGACTGAGGCAGGAATCCATAACATATCCCATATAATAGACGGAAATAACTTACGAACTTTCGCCTCTCTCCAGGAAGAGGTCGGTATCCATAGTAATCAAGAATGGAGATACCTGCAGCTCAAACATTGTATGCTCAGCTCACTAGGGGCTCCCCCATGGACGTGTAAAACCTCACCCATTGTTACTTATCTTCAGAAATGGGGCCGACACAAAGGCGTTATGGCAGGCCTTTACGCTGAACTAACAAATCATCTCTACTCGCAACCCCTCCTTGAACGTTTACGGTTAAAATGGCAGGATAGACTAGGGTTAACCTACACAGAAGAAGAATGGTCAGACATACTAGAAGCCCTTGATAGGGGAGTACGCGAAGCCCGACTAAAATTCTGCCTATTTAAAGTTCTACAAGATTGGTACTGGACCCCGTCAAACTTTTTAGGGCTGGATTGCTAACACATGCAAAGTGCTGGAGATGCATAGAACCCCATTGCGACTTACTCCACATCCTATGTCACTGTCCGACGATTCAGCCCTTATGGGATGCAGTATGCCATACCCTGCTGGATATTATCCAGATCCCAAACCCGACTCCTCCATCACTTATTCTCCTACATGATATACGCCTATTCCCCTCCCTAACACGTACCCAAAAAAGGTTACTACACACCGCATTTGCCACGGCCAAAATATGTGTACTCTGGCACTGGAGGGCTAGCACTGCCCCCACGCCGACAGAATGGATGACTGCCATGTACCAAACAGCCATCCATGAACGAGTGATCTATAACTTACAGGACCAAATAGAACAATTCGAGGAAGTCTGGCATCCATTTTTGACAAAGTCATAAAACAGCTGGCGGAGGGCCAATGACCAAAGGTTTGAGAGAAATAATGATCCTCCCTTATAACCTATATCGTTCACTTCCTCACACCTCCCTCCTCTATTCTTTCCCTTTCCTATATGACTGTTCGCCCCACTCTCTCCCCTCTCTTTTTTCACTTCACAGCTGTCCCACTTAGATAACCACATTAGACTCTGGATCAAGCAAGCAAACATCTTCTCCCGGTCCCCCCATATAACCTATTCCAGAACACCAAAATCCGCAAGAAGAACGTACAACTTAAAGTAAGACTTTGTAATAATGAACAGTCCGCTACGGACGGCCTCACCACCCCCTCTCCTATGCAGTCGCTTCTCAGCACCAATCCCCAATGTCATCCTATATAAAAAAAAAAGGGAGCTCAAACCTTAAAACCGATCGTCCTCGAGAGAGAAGCCACGACGGACTGAGCATAACGACTGACACAGGGACAATAAACCCCCCTCTCCTATACATCCAATAGTCCTCACACTCAGCAACCCCTCTCCCTCCCCTAACCCTCCTAATCCCCCCCTTTCTCCCCCTTTCCTCTTTATCTTCCACCACTCTTAACCCATAAGACACCCCTATTCATCGCTCCTTTGATGCAAGACTACCATCCCGAATGTGCTTATGATGTCACACTTAATGGGCTAGAAATTGTTGTTAGATTGCATTTTTGTATGTACCCATTACAGAAATATTTAATGTGAAAAAGGAAAAATTGCGAAAATATTCACTATATATTTGTACTGTTTTTACCTTTAATAAAATAAATAAAATTAAAAAAAAAAGATTCATTGGCCTAAAACGAGTCCTAATGTGTATAAATTGACATAAAGGGATGCGTTAACAGTTCCAAAACCGCATCCATAAAGAAACTCCTGTTTCCCTTATTTATTATGTCCACCTAGTTCTAAAACCTACTAAATTAATCGTACCTTCACGTATTCCTCCAATGTTACGCAGAGGGAAGTGTAGCATACCACAAGTCCGCCTCCGAAATTACCTAGCCACGTAACTGATTCCCCGACAAGAAAACGCCGATCCTACACCGATAAACACGAACCGTGTATTGTTGCCTAGAAAGCACGAAGACGCCGAAAACGCAACCAAAACACACCATCCTACACGAGTTTGGGTTACAATTCCAGAGGTAGCATTTATAAATAAGGTATTATACTATGTTGTGAGTTGTTTAGGATATGGCACATATGATGATGCCTTTGAATGACTTGTTCTAAAATTAACTGTAAATTGTTAATCATCTTGTTAATTAAAGGGACGGAATGAATAGTAAAAATACTCTAGTATAACCCCAACACTTTTCGGTGTGCATAACATATTTAGGCCCATATTTATACTTTTTGACGCAAAACTGCGGTATCGCAGTTTTGCGTCAAAAAAATTTGCGCCGTCTAACGCCATTTGGATGCGCCATTCGGGCGTCAAATTTATACTTTGACGTACGGCGGCGCAACCAACAGGTGGGAGTCATTATTTCGTGACGCAAACAGCGTCAGTCTGTCGTAAGGGAAACCCACGTAAAAGGGACGCAAATCACTGTGGGTCGATTTACGACAGCGCAATCGTGAAAACGCCGTTTTTTTTCACGCTATTGCGTGACATTTTAGCGCGAAAACTGCACTTGCAGGAGAGGAGACCCAAAATGGATCCCAGATGCCCCAACAGACCCCAGGAGGATGAGAGCAGACCAGGACCCAGCCAGGAGGAAGCATACAGGAACCAGGACATGTTAAAGAAAAAAAGAAAGTGTCGCTTCAGTGCAGAGGAGCAGGAAATCCTGGTGAAAGAGGTGACGGAACACCAGCACCAACTTTTCATATCCTCAAAATTGCCACTCAGTAGGAGAGAGGCCATCTGGAAAGAAATTGTGGACAAGATAAACAGTGTGGCTGAAGAACGCCGGACAGTCACCGAGTGTAAGAAACGCTGGCATGACTGTAAACGTAGGACCAAAGAGAAAATGGCCAGGAACAGGAAGGCAGCAATGCAGACTGGAGGGGGGAGTCCAGCACAACAGGAGGCTCTGGACCACATGGAGGAGATGGTCGCAGCCGTCATCCCGGAGGAGATCGTCACAGGGATACAAGGACTGGACAGCGCAGACTACCACGACACAACGCACATGCAGGGTAAGTCGCATGGGGAATTACAATGCAATAATGGGGACTGTAAGCAGGGGGGGGATACCTACTACACAATGCATGTAACTTGGCACATATATGAAGTGGCATGGGGAAAGGGGCACGGCAGGGGGGAATGCCCAGTACTGACCATAGCCGGGGCACGACAAAATACTGCCACCACTACAGTCCCATGGGGACATCCTGTAATTACAACAAGAGAGCCAAGGGAAACCAGTGACAGGTGGGAAGGACACTACCCTGAATCCACATCCAGGCACTTGTTTTGCACAAACTATTCCCCATCAACTAGGTCCCTACCTGTAATGCAGTAGCAAATACAACAACTGCAACTTAACTGCCACCACAGTTGACAATAACACCTCTCATCTCTGGGCAGCTATAGTACCAAATGGCAGGAACCCCACCCTGGAACATACATTCCTAAATTAGGGGGTGAGGATGACATCTGCAACTACTCCTAGAAATAAGACAAAGGTACCAGTACACTTAAATGCCGAATGTCCATAACTGACACATACATAAGCCTAAGTAAACAGCAATAGGAGCCACACAGCACTAACGACACACACATGCTGCATACGTCAGGGTCCCTCACGTGCCTGCCTAACAATGCTACATCACAAATGTCATACTGCTCAGACAACAACTTTGACGAGGGGACACAGGCAACTGGTCAATGAAACACATCTGCACAGTCTAACCAAAAAATAGGACATTCATACGATAAACAGGCCAATCCAGTAAGACACACATGAGACCCCATCAGATACAAACATCAACAATGTTTACATCCATACCACATCCTAACATTGACATACATAGGTCATGCCCCCTAACATGTACAGATCATGCAATGTGAATAAAAAGTGTATGGTGCGGGACCTGTGAGGCAAGTGTGCTGGCAGGGCAGTCACAACACCCACAGTCAGTCAAAGTGTAGCGTGGCAAGTGAAACGTATACTTTGCGCAATAGCCTCAGGCTGGAGGCCTTTGTGCATCTTACCCTGAATGTACTTATACTCATTTGCTCACATCTAAGTGCCTCAGAGCACTTTGCACTAAATGAATCTCATTGCCCTTCCTATCAGTTAATGTAGCAAATAGTCAGTCCTAAGGTGTTGGCAATTAGTCAAATCACCCTGTTTTGCCTACTTCTGCACTGGAGTTTGCCAGAACATATTCACTCTGTGCCCCAGTCAAGGATACCGTCTGGTTCGTTGATGATAGATGTGGTAGGGGTTAAGGTTTGCCATTCCTGCGTAGGGAAACTTTGTCATCACAATGACATATGTCTTTTAAATTCACTTCCTCGTCCCAAGACACGCATGGGGGAGTTTACAAACAGAAAATCACATCTAGATGCTGCCTGCCTTGCTGCTGATGCACAACCAGATCCCAGCCCATTCCTCTGATATGAGGGATGATGTCTCCCCTGTGATTCAGACAGCCAAGCTCCAAACTTAACATGCTGTGCTATATATAGAACAAGCAGAGGGAGAGTAGAAACTGTTAGGCACCATGATAGCTGTGTACCAAGGTATTACTCTCCTGCGGACTATTTCAGTTCTAACTGTGTGTATTGTTTTGGTTATTGGGGCTCACACCTAAATTCCTACAAGTCAGTTGTACAATGAAACCTCATATCAAACAAATACTGTCTGTGTCATTTGTGTATGGGAACATACCGGAAAAGATAGAAATGTGTAGGACCTGAGTGACCACCACTTCCCTGAGAAGTTCCAAAGATGTCATGGGCTTGGACTTCTAAACATTCCTCTGTTGTGGGAGACCAGAGGCACTGCTAGTCTGTCTGAGCTAAATAGAATATCTGGGTGACAGAGTTATTTACAAGTGGGTCAAACTTAGTCCCCCACACCATTAGCTATCCTGCTGCCTAGAAAGCCAAGAATCACATGTAGGATAATGAGAGCCCACCCAAACAAATGTCCCTCCCTAACAATAGTGAAACACCGAGGGAGGAGTAGGACAAAAAAATGCATATTCCGAAATAATTACAAATCAACACCTAGAGATGACCTGGCAGGCATGTCTGATAGCTCCATATCATTTATGTGACACACAGGTGGGCCATAGGCCTACAACAATGCCCTATGACAGACAGCAGATACCAAGACAAAATCAGAGTACAAAGTTAAGGCATCCAAAGGCTTGTATCTTAGTGCTAAATGATCTCAACACAGACACACTAATTGTACCCTGTTTCTTTGCAGAGGAACACATATCTCCTGCCGATATGCCTGTCCATGAGTTCCCTGATGACATGGATGACGAGAACATCAACCTCACACAAGAGACCATTGACATGGTCCTCGAAAGCCTCCAAACCCCCCCTTCAGTAACAAGGAGGAGCCAAGAAGAAGCAGCCACCACAGTAGAACCACCCGCCACCCCAATTGTAAGACCTGCCAGCTCCAACACAGCTGAGGACTCTGACGACACTGGCACCAGCTTCGAAAGAACAGTCGTTGGGGTCCAGCGGGAGCTGGCCAAGGAGGTGCGGGTGGGGATGCAAACTATGGCAGCCAGCCTTGAGGGGGTGCGTTCGTGCATGCTGTCAACTGCTGATCAGGCAGCTGCAATGCAAGCCAGAACATCGCTGTTGGAGGAACTTTTAGTAACACAGAAGGCAATCTGCACAGCTGTCATCCAGTTGACCAAACAACTCCAACAGCAAGCCAGTCAGCGTGTGCACGAATGCAACATCGAACCCCTCAGGGCAGACCTGGCTGCCTACCATCGGGATGTGGCTGCCATTCTGAAAAACCAGCACGCTCTCCTTGCTGCAGTACTGCCCTTCATAACTAGACAGGGATCAGCCCCCGGGATGTCTGCCTCCATGTCTTCTGACACTGAGGTGTGTGTTGCCCCTTCAAAACCAACAACAACAAGGACACACCAGGCAACACACACATCAGAAGAAGAAGACATGGAACAGATAACATTCACTCGCAAGAGTACCCGGAAGCCCTAGTCCCTGCACCATGCCCCCTCTGACCAAGGTCCTACGTTTTGACACATGCCAGCCTCACTCCAACTACCCTCAATGACTGTTCGGCAATCTACTGTTTAACTTGTCCACATTGGCTGTAAATGTTTCTCTCCTACCATTTGGCAATTCCTGTTCCTCTGCACCGTCTGTGACATCACCCCAGCATGTCAGGAGCATCATCCACACCCTGTAAATAGGATCACCATTTAAGAATGCACCAGAACGGACTCACCTAACATTGTCAATGGACTTTTTGCACTACTCCACCTAAAAATAAATATCACTTGCACACCTATTGTGTCTCTGTGTCATTTCACACTTCAACTGTGCAGTACATAACTCCAAAGTGGCTGTGTGGCAACCATGTTGATTCTCTATACTACTGTCCTGATTTCATGTATACTGAAACATCTGTGCAGTGGCCAGGATTGCATCATAGCTTTACTAGACTGAGGAAAATAACTGATGTAGGGACTAAGCACACACAATCATGCTGTGTTGGACAGAATGAGGCCCCATCCATAGCCATTCGAGACAACTAATGGTGGATGAGAAATGTAGGCACCTTGCGATACTAAAACAATACATTATGCTGTAAAATGAAAGGAATGATAACCAAATTACACTGCATCAATCACCCTTACAGCGTATACTACCATGAAGGAAAGTCATGCTCAAGCAGTACACACATGATGTAGGTCAGCAATGACAGCAACAAGACAAGAGTGTGAACAAATACTCATCTACAAAGCTCTCCCTGAACTTCACAATGCTGTCCGACCTATCTATTTACCTACAAAATCAACTCTGGAAGCACTCTTTGTGAAGTAGGATACATACCAACCCCAAATCTTGATGATCTATGCACACTACCAATGGTGGCTCTCCCACACGGTGGATACTTACCAAGTTAGCACACGGGTAGCTGGCATGTTAAACCTCAATAGCCTGGGGATAGCGAGCATAGGACACAAATGTCATACTAAAACTTTCTGCTACACTGATGTCAAGGCCATGAAAAGGTAGCACCTAACGCATCAGGTAAAGGGTTAACAACATTTTTATTTACAATAAGTAAGAAAAGAGGCAACTAAGGGAAAGATAAACCTACACTAATCTAACCTGACTACTACTAACCCACAACTGTCCCTAACTAACCTAAGCTAAACTTACTCTACACATGTAACGAAACGATCTAAACATCAACCCCCCACCCACCATTATGAGACAAGACACATGCAGGACAACACTTACTAACCTACACACATACTACACTATCCTAAACAAACAAATATATTTTTTTATTTTTTTTGTTTTTATATATATATATTTATTTTTTTTAAACAGGAATCCCAACATTGCCCCCCACCCACCCACCCACACAAAAAGATAAGATATAAAGAAGAAGGACCCCCCACCCTCTTACCTAACACTAACTAAGCTAATTACCTACACTTATCCTATAACTAACCCCCCAAACCCAACTAACAGTATGAAATAGGAAAGAGGTGAGAGGGGAGGGGTAAAAGTTCTGGAGGGCAAAATGTCTACGGATTTTGCCTCCGTACTGTTCGCCGGATGGAGCGCACCTTCTTTTTCACCTCAGCCATGTCCTCCGTCAGGGTGTCAACTTTTGCAATCAACCTGTCCAATTTCCTTGACAATGCGTGGAAGTCTGCTGGGTTGATCGGAGGGTCAGTGCAGGTCTGGGTGCCGGTGGAGGTGGATTGTGTTGGTGGAGTGGTGTGGGCACGGGACTGCCCTGCTCCCACCACACGGCTGGGTCCAGGTCTGGATGAGGATGCCTGGTCCGTTGCTGGGTCCACTTGGCCAGACCTGGTGGATGTAGTGGCGGGGGTTGTTGGGGGCACCGTTGGGGGAGCCTGTGGTGTGGCATACCACGCCCCGGAGGCCCGTTCCGAATTGTACCTGCGGGCCATCCTCCGATACCCACACTGCACCTGCAGGATGTGTCTGTACCTCATTGCCCGGCGCTCAAACTGGTTGCGAGCTGCGGCACTCAGGTTTGCAGCTGTGAAGGGAAAAGGCAAATATTGAGCATAGAATTTACAGTGGGTTGAATACCACAATGGGTAATTTGTCCATTACTAGCAATGTATTGGTTGCAGCAATTGTTACAACATAGTTCACGGGAAGGCTCAGAGGAAGTACATGTGAATCATGCATACTGAAGGGCATATCACATATAGCATATCCATGTCTCTACATGATGGATGACATCACCCTAAACTACTCCTACAATTCATACCTAAGCCATTATACATTATGGCACCAGCTCGTCCGCATACTGACTTCACTACATATGTCATTCTATGTGATAAGAATCACACTCCTCACTCAATGGCATTTCGAAAGAGTTGTGTGCTAAGATTGAACCCCTGGCCATGAATCATATGTCGACACTATGGGCCAGATGTAGGAATTGATGGGAAATCAACTAGCAAATTGCAAAGCTGAACGGTGTCTCTGACACCGTCTGCGAGTCACTATGGGGTCCCTAAATCCCACCTCATGAACATCAATGATGTGGGTTCCAACTTGCACCACCTTAGCAACTATGGGCACTCACGGGGATGGAGGCCTGCTGGGAACAGCAGAACTCCATAGACGTGACTGCTTTTAAATGAAGCAAGTTATTTTTCACCAAGTGTAGGCCCTTTATCTGAAAGGAAAATGAGCTGCGATTTGTTTAAATTCACAACAATTGATTGTTCGTAATTTACACAATAATTATTGCTCCCCTAGACCACTGGCTGTTTTGTGCAGGAGTATTTTGGTCCACTCACAAAGGTGAAGGTTCACAATGAGGACCCCTTCCAGTCATCAAGTTGGTTAGCAGCCACTTCAAGTGGATGATAACAGCTACTCACTTTGCAACCACGTACTCGTTAGCAAATGGGATTGCCTAACACTGTGATTTGCAAGTAGGGCTGGTAAACTCCTTTATTTTTTTACTTTAGAAAAGCATTTTGCGAATATGTACATGACCACCAAAAACATTTTGGATTAGGAAACAGACGTTTGCAACTCACTAACATCAAATTATGCTATTTGCAATGTGGAGACATTTTGCTACATCTGGACCTAGGTACAAACTCAAGTCACAAAAGGTGTTAAGTACGTGTAACATACTGTTTGCTACAGTCCTAGGTACCCTGTTTCACAGTAACATCCCAGTCTTTGTGGGTGGTGTGGGAAGAACAAACAACAATCCCATGATCAATGCACAACCAGGAGTGTACAGAAAGTTCAACAAGCATGTGCCTTCACACACAACACCTATGAAGGGCTAGCAACACGTTGGAGTCAGCCCAACCTTGTCACATCCCAGGTCCACACATGTCAAAATGATATGACTTAGCCCAACATAACATACTATTAGTGAGGCATGTTTTACAACACACACAGAGGAGGTAGAACACCCATTCACATGATTCAACAGAACACCTAGGCCATTGCACTCAAGTCACACACACTTCGAGGTCACATTGTGGAAGTACATGCCCCCGGAAGATCCGACCTACAGTGTACACAGTCCATCCTCAACTAGGAAGAAGCACTTGTCATCGAAGCCATGTGCCTAAGCTATCTGGGAGACTGTCAGTCTGATATGCTGACTCAGTTAATGGCAAGTTCCTGACCAAGTCTAACATTGACCAGTGTATTCAAAATGAGTCATGCTATTCCCAATTGTCGCACTAATTGAATGACCTACTGCCCCTCAATCTGAGAGATGACTAGGTATTGCTTTACCGAAACATTATTCCAATTTGATATCACACCAAAACAACAAAGCCAATGAACGGCAAGCACATCATATCATGAATTGTCCTGAACACACAGTAATCCATCATGCTTCATTTCCAAACAATGTAAATAGCACTTAGGCAACACTCACTGTAGGTATCGGGGTCGTCAAAATGGGCTACCTCACCAACGGTGTACGGGGCTGGTCCACCTGTAAAGCATGAAAGGAAGATTATTCTCAGACTGGGTGAACAGACAAATAATTTCTGTTACAATGACAGTGTGTGAATATTACATGGTAATGATACACTTTCACACATGCTCATCCTGCCTGGCTGACTTTGTATTCTAGATTATCATTGGATGAGTCTCCTGCTCCAGTGACACACCCTACTACACTCATGCAGTGGCCAGGACAGTCATGTGTCGTCCAAGTTACTCCTCCATTAGTAGGCCCGAACAATCATGTGATCCATACATCTCAGCATGTGCATCCCAGAGAGAAACATTCCACAACTGGTTCCCTGAGGACTGCATGACCACTCACAATCAAACAGGCTATGTGGACAGGTTCAACACACAGCAACCAGACACACATGTGACATATGTGTGGACAACATGACTAACTTCATGTGACGTGAAGGCAACACACAGGTGTTGCATCATCATGTGTTTGCAATTTTCGGTCTAGCTATGGCGTCTACATATGTAGGTATGTTGTTTCTACATGACATACTCACTGGCCATTATGACCAGTAGAGTACAAATAGAGCAGTTCACGTGTTGCTTTTCAGACACAAATGCAACACTACATTCCATGCAGCTACAGCCATCTGGTATGTGTTGCAAAAATGAGGCATCGGCCTGGTAGCATAGGTCTTCATACACACCCGGCAACAAATACACATTTGGACACATATGTATACCTTTGTAGCGCAGCATTTGCATCATTTTGTGACGCAGAGAGGGGGCTACTTAGCAAAATACAAATTGATGTTGCATTTTACTGCTGTTATTGGGTGTACATGTGTAGCAAAAATGGGGATTTATGTGTATGCCCATGGGCCTAGGTTTCCCTAGTATAACACGCAGTCAGCTACTTATTTTGCAGATTGGCTACCAATCATCACATGTTCACGCACACATTCCTATTATTCCCATGTAATTGATTATTACTCACCAACATAGCCACCAATCCGGAGTCCCAGGTGGTCCAGCAGGTCCTGTTCCCTGCTGATCAGATCTGCCCAGCGGTGCTTGAGTTGATGGATATTCCTCAGACTCCCGTAGACCCGGACCAGGTGATGGCGCACCTTCTCCCAACGGATTTTCCTCGCCTCCGTGTGATACCCGTGTATCACACGGCCCCCAGCCTCCAGCATCAGTGGGAGGAAATGGCTTACGAGCCATATGAAGCCCCCCAATTCGTCCTCACCCATCCTGGACAGGCGAGGCCTACCTGACATGATGCGAGGTGTAAAAAAAGTACCAAAGAAAAATGAAAGAAAAAGTGGGAAATGGGGAAAGGTAGAGGTGTGAAAGAAAAAGAAGAAGGAGAAAAATAGCCCAACTAACCCCCCAAACTATGCTACCCACAACAGACTCCCACAGACAATACAAACTCTCACAGGTATAGACAAAACAACACTAAACAGACTGAGACAATGTTTGACAACAATAAAAGATTGACACAAAGACAAAATACAAGGCACACAGGACACTAAAGCAGTAAAACACAGGACAACACCTTTCACACAACCACACAGTCTAGATAACTCTGAGACTGCAAAGTGAAAGTGAAAGTCAACTCCCAGTACAGATTTGGTAAACAGGATATCCTATTACATCACTTCCTGCATAAAATGCGTCATATTTTCACGCATACACAGATGTGCGTCATATTTTTTTGACGCATTACAGTGCACATGATGCGGAGTGTAAAAATATGCTATGAATATTAATATTTCAAATTGTACATGAGATGACCAACATATTGTGCATGTAGCGTCAATTTCACCACGCATACATCATGGGCGTCGTTTTTTTTTACACGTACAGTGGTGCACATGATGCGGAGTCAAAAAAAATGGTATGAATATTAATAATTAATACTGTACATGAAATTAGCAATATATTGTGCATATAGCGTCATTTTGACCACGCATACATCATGGGCGTAGTTTTTTTTACACGTACAGTGGTGCACATGATGCGGAGTCAAAAAATATGATATGAATATTAATAATTAATAATGTACATGAGATGACCAACATATTGTCCATGTAGCGTCATTTTGACCACGCATACATCATGGGCGTCATTTTTTTTACACGTACAGTGGTGCACATGATGCGGAGTCAAAAAAAATGGTATGAATATTAATAATTAATACTGTACATGAAATTAGCAATATATTGTGCATATAGCGTCATTTTGACCACGCATACATCATGGGCGTCGTTTTTTTTACACGTACAGTGGTGCACATGATGCGGAGTCAAAAAATATGATATGAATATTAATAATTAATAATGTACATGAGATGACCAACATATTGTCCATGTAGCGTCATTTTGACCACGCATACATCATGGGCGTCATTTTTTTTACACGTACAGTGGTGCACATGATGCGGAGTCAAAAAATATGATATGAATATTAATAATTAATAATGTACATGAGATGACCAACATATTGTCCATGTAGCGTCATTTTGACCACGCATACATCATGGGCGTCATTTTTTTTACACGTACAGTGGTGCACATGATGCGGAGTGAAAAAAAATGGTATGAATATTAATAATTAATACTGTACATGAAATTAGCAATATATTGTGCATATAGTGTCATTTTGACCACGCATACATCATGGGCGTCGTTTTTTTTACACGTACAGTGGTGCACATGATGCGGAGTGAAAAAAAAGGGTATGAATATTAATAATTAATACTGTACATGAAATGAGGAATATATTGTGCATATAGCGTCATTTTGACCACGCATACATCATGTGCGTGGTTTTTATTACACGTACAGTAGTGCACATGATGCAGAGTCAAAAATATTGTGGATGTAAATAATAATTTGAAGGTGAAATATCAAAACACTTTTGGATACATTTGTATCTGACTCTGCATTGTGTGCACTCATGTACATGAACAAATTATGACGGCCATGCTGTATGCGTAGAATATGGAGCAAATTTATCCAAATGTCTTCATGTGTTTAGCTTTGGAAAGGTGATTTGTCATGGTAAAACGGTGCGATGTGAGACACATTTGTGTTTGTATATGACAAATGTCCCTACTTTTATGTATAGACGGCCTTCACACTGTGATGTTTGTGATACGTTAACTAATGTATTGACCATATTTGACAACATATTTGGTGTAATTGCTGATGGCTATTTTGAAATGAGGTTTTTGATACCATTATGTATTCCGTCTCCAAAATGTCCCCACCTTTATGATGGGGATGCTTTTATCTGTAGTCCTAACAGGGAGTGGGAGAGTCACTTTCAGTTTTTAGGGGGCTGACCATGTCCCATCATGATTTTGTGTTTCATATTTGTGTAGGACTTGTGACATGGAGGCCACATATGTGCCTTATGCATGTGTTTAGTTCACAAGTACATGATTCCTGTATGTTTTGGGGGTGGTAGAGGTGGAGTTAGGCCCCCAGCACCCTAGGATTTGACCATCCAGAATAGCTACTGTATCCATGGAGTATTTTTATCATATCCTGGCAAACCTGCAGCAGCGGGCGAATGTAAGGCCATATGGTATGAATGACTGTTGACCATTCATTCATCTCATTAGCCCATTTGACGTTTGCAGTATTGATGATTTTGAGCTAAGTTGCATACCATTGTCATATGACTAAGGGGGTCATTCTGACCGCGGCGGGCGGCGGTCGCCGCCCGCCAAGCGGTTCCTGCCGAAAGACCGCGGCGGTCATTCTGGCTTTCCCACTGGGCTGGCGGGCAACCGCCAAAAGTCCGCCCGCCAGCCCAGCGGGAAACACCCTTCCCACGAGGACGCCGGCTCAGAATGGAGCCGGCGGAGTGGGAAGGTGCGACGGGTGCAGTTGCACCCGTCGCAAATTTATGTGTCTGCAAAGCAGACACTGAAATTCTTTGGGGGTCCCTCTTATGGGGGCCCCTGCAGTGCCCATGCCATTGGCATGGGCACTGCAGGGGCCCCCAGGGGCCCCGCGGCACCCCCTACCGCCATCCTGTTCCTGGCGGAAGACCCGCCAGGAACAGGATGGCGGTAGGGGGTGTCAGAATCCCCATGGCGGCGGAGCGCGCTCCGCCGCCGTGGCGGATTCTCAAGGGCAGCGGGAAGTCCGTTTCTGGCCGCGGCTGAACCGCCGCGGTCAGGATGCCCATCGGTGCACCGCCAGCCTGTTGGCGGTGCTACCGCCGACCTCCGCCATGGCGGGAATTACCGCCAGGGTCAGAATGCCCCCCTAAGTTTGCAAGACTCTCAGCGTTCACGATGTGATAATGCGAAGATTGTTTTGCTTGTCTGTGTCCCTTTCTGCATAAACTGGTTTAGTGTCATGTTACAATCTTCCTGCTCGGTTCAAACTGGGACACAACTGTGATGGTCTACTTTCAAATATTAGGTTGGTTGTATGACATATGTGTACATGTGTGTGGGAATGTGGATCCAGTATGACCTGTCTGTGTGTATGTTGTCACTGTAACTTCAAGGTCTCCTCCTGAGTTAGTGTCAGCTGATGTTGTTCCAATTGTGTATTGCTCACATCATACACTTGAGAGAAGCCATTGATGACATGTTCACGTACACATGGATGGTCCCACCCTGTCTCTGAACACGTGTGATGTGACTTTCAAATGATCTCCAATTTTGGGCTGGATGAGAGACTGTTTCAGTTGTTTGGATCCGGCATGTCTAATTGTCACATTTGTACTCTTGTTGGGCTCTGTGTATGGTAATGTAACATGTCACATCCTACCCTCTGTGCATACAGTTGTGATGTTTATTTTTGGTGTGATGAATTTTAATGGCATTCTTGATCAATGAGACGACATTCATCTTCAGCTATTTCAAACTAAAGGTGGTCAGAAATGAATAGGCCAAAGCATGATGTGGTGTTTGTGATCTGTGTTTATTTACAAGTGTGGAATACAAGTGATTATAATGACTTAAGTAAAAAAATTGTTCACAAGCTGTTGGCGCCTACGCACTCCTGCTGCGGTGTTAGGTTGTTCCCCCTCCTGTTGCAGGCCAGCATCCTCCTCATCATCATCCTCAGGCATGTCTGGGTCCGGTTCAAGGAGGGGAATGTTCCTTTGTACACAAATATTGTGTAATATGGCACAAGTGAGTATGATTTTGCATACCATCTCTGGGGAGTATAGTAGGCTTCCGCCAGTGATGTCAAGGCAGCGGAACCTTGACTTTAGGATCCCAAAGGTCCTCTCCACAATGCTGCGTGTCCTCTTGTGGGCGTCATTGTATGCCCGCTCAGCAGCAGTATTTGGGTTCCCATATGGTGTCATTAGCCAAGGCTGGATGCCATACCCCTGATCAGCTGAAAGAGAAACACAGAATGGTATCAATTAGACGTAGGAGGCACTGTTGTACGTATCTTTGATGGCAGTAGTTGTGTTGTGTTGTCTGTGACTATTTTGTGTACTAATGTGACAACCTATGGTTGTTGGTGGAAACTTTGGCATTGTTTTTTTTCCTTGGCTGAGCAAGTGTTTGTTGTCTAACTGTTTGTCAGCAGGATGTATTGGTTTCTCAAGTACAGTGTGCCCTCCCTTGCATTGTGACTTGTGACACAGGTGTCCGTGTGTCCTCACTGGGGGTGTGATGATAGTTCCATGCAGAGTTGAAACATGAAAGGGTATTAGAAACGTCCATATGAACATAGCCAGGCCATCCCATCCCTTAAAAGTTATGCATTGTATTAGTGTACAGGTTATTGTGAGACTTCCAATTTGCAAGGTGACATTTAGGCAACCACAGTCATGAATGTCTTCACACTAAGCTGTGGAGTAAATTCAAATGTGTGAGAGGTTCAATGGTGACTTGTGACACATGGCTAGTGATGTGAGTACCTCAGTGTGTCCCTGTCTAGGTGTTGCTATTGTGGTGTATGTGTTGTTTATCCTAGAGGGTTTCTGTGCAGTAAGTATATAAGTAGATTTTACTCCTTACCAACAAGTAGTCCATTGCCATACCGTCCATCCTGGAAGTGTTGGTTGATGGTGCAGTGACGGAAGATGAATGCGTCATGTACACTCCCAGGATTTTTGGCCACAATGTTGCTGATCAGTCCTTGGTGATCGACTATGGCCTGCACGTTGATGGAATGTGTGTGCTTCCTGTTGCGGTAGAGGTGTTCACTCGCAGCAGGTGGCACAAGGCGTACGTGTGTGCAGTCGATTGCACCAAGGACGTGCGGAAAGCCACTGATGGCGTAGAACCCCTGTTTTGTTTCCTGCTGCTTCTGCAGTGTGTTAGGGAAGCAGATGTGGCGGGGTGTCAGTCCAATGATGGCATCCAGTACTTTAGGCAGGAATGCGGAGAAAGATGGTTGTGAGATTCCACCAACCAGGGCACCAGTTGTCTGAAAGGAGCCACTTGCCAGCATGTGAAGTACGGCAAGCAGCTTTGTTTCTGTTGGGATAGTGCGTGGAGTCACTAAAGTGGGGGCCAATTGCTGTTCAATATTTGTCAGCAGCTGCTGAATGGCCTGCCAGTTCAACCGGTACCTCTGGATGATGTCTCGTTCCCTGAGGCCATGCAGGGTTGTTCTTGGGCGGAATATCCTCTCCTGCCTTCTGCGCTGTCTTTGGGGTCCCTGCTGTTGTTGTTGTGGCTGCTGTTGTTGCTGCAGGGCTCTGCGTCTACGTGCACGTTGAAGAAAAAGCACCTCCATGTCTCCCTGTTGCTGCTCTGCTGCTCTGCTGCTCTGTTGTTTGTTCTGTGTGTTCTGATTAAGTACAGGTGTGTTTGCCCCATTTTAACGCCTGCCCTGACCCAGGCGTTAAAATTTCACGCTATTCGTGCTTTGCGCCATTTTTTTGCGCCGCCTGCCGCGCGGGAGTGATTTTTGCCCTGGAGCATAAATACCACGCACCGCTATGTGCGTCTGTTTTTAGACGGGAACGCCTTCCTTGCATCTCATTAACGCAAGGAAGGCGTTCACGCCAAAAAATGACGCAATTTGCCCATACTTTGGCGCTAGACGCGTCTAACGCCAAAGTATAAATATGGCGTTAGTTTTGCGCCGAATTTGCGTCGAAAAAAACGACGCAAATTCGGCGCAAACGGAGTATAAATACGGGCCTTATTTTCATTTTCATTTGTATTTTCTTTATGACGTTTGAGAAGGAAGAGGGAGGTACAATCCCAAATGTATGTAAAATGATGGATCAATAGTCCTTCGTTTATTGTGCTGGAGCAGTGTACACTGGGGAAGTTATATTTGTAGCTTTAGTCCTTTGTTTATGTCTTAGAGAATACCAGGGGAATGGTCCATTGTTTATTTCATTGAAGGCTGCTGCCTCATTAGCGGTTTAACCCCTTCCCCGCCACGGACGTAATGGTTACGTCCATGGCAGCGCCCGTGTGGCGCCATGGACGTAACCATTACGTCCTGAATGCTTCCCTCGGGAGAAGCGCTAGCGCTCCTCCCGAGGGACGCCCCCCAACCCCCCCAGGTCAGGGCTGACCGGGGAATCCCTTCCCCTTCCACCCCGACCCCCCCCACCCCCCCCTGTGACGTCAGCGCGCGAGCGCGCGCTGATTTGTCACAGGGGCCTACCTAGTCGCGCTGGAAAAAGAAATGCAAAAGCATTTCTTTTTCAATCACTTGGGAGGCCCGGAGGGGCTTCAAAGGGAAGGAAAAGTATTTCCTTCCCTTTGAAGTCCCTCCGAGGGTTTCAAAAGCCGGATTGCTTGCAATCCGGCTTTTGAAACCCCACTAGACACCAGGGATTTTTTTTTTTTTCATTGAAATTGACTAAAGGGAGCGACCCCTTGGGCAAGGGTCGCTCCCAGGGGGGGCATTTTTTTGAAAAGGCCTTTTCTGCCCCCCCTGGTGAAAATTATATTTTGGCCATTTCTGCCTCCCTTGGGGGCAGATTGGCCTATTTTGATGAGGCCAATCTGCCCCCAAGGGGGGTAGAAACCACTAGACACCAGGGAGTTTTTTCTTTGCGTGAATTTCACGCAAAGGGAGCGACCCCTTAGGCAAGGGTCGCTCCCTGGGGGGGAGGGCAATTTATTTTAGGCCATTTCTGCCCCCAGGGGGGGAAGAAACCTCTAGGCGCCAGGGCAATTTTTTTTTTTGTGTTTTTTTTTTTTGTTCTTTCTTTTTTTTAGAGATGGGGAGCGACCCATCAGGCAAGGGTCGCTCCCCTGGGGGGGCAAATTGTATTTAGACCATTTCTGCCCCCCTGGGGGCAGATTGGCCAATTTTAGGTCAATCTGCCCCCAAGGGGGCAGAAACCACTAGGCACCGGGGATTTGTTTTTTGGCGCCAATGTCACGCAGGGGGAGCGACCCCGTAGGCAAGGGTCGCTCCCGGGGGGGGGGGGGGGGGTGGTGGTTGGGGGGGGCAAATTTATTTTAGGCCATTTCTGCCCCCCCGGGGGACAGATCGGCCTATTATTAGGCCGAACTGCCCCCGGGGGGGGGGGGGGCAGAACACTCTAGGCGCCAGGGCAATTTTTTTTTTGTGTGGTTTTTTTTTGTTGTTTCTTTTTTTAGAGATGGGGAGTGACCCATCAGGCAAGGGTCGCTCCCCTGGGGGGGCAAATTGTATTTAGACCATTTCTGCCCCCCTGGGGGCAGATTGGCCAATTTTAGGTCAATCTGCCCCCAAGGGGGCAGAAACCACTAGGCACCGGGGATTTGTTTTTTGGCGCCAATGTCACGCAGGGGGAGCGACCCCGTAGGCAAGGGTCGCTCCCGGGGGGGGGGTGGGGGTTGGGGGGGCAAATTTATTTTAGGCCATTTCTGCCCCCCCGGGGGACAGATCGGCCTATTATTAGGCCGAACTGCCCCCGGGGGCGGGGCAGAACACTCTAGGCGCCAGGGCAATTTTTTTTTTGTGTGTTTTTTTTTTTGTTGTTTCTTTTTTTAGAGATGGGGAGTGACCCATCAGGCAAGGGTCGCTCCCCTGGGGGGGCAAATTGTATTTAGACCATTTCTGCCCCCCTGGGGGCAGATTGGCCAATTGTAGGTCAATCTGCCCCCAAGGGGGCAGAAACCACTAGGCACCGGGGATTTGTTTTTTGGCGCCAATGTCACGCAGGGGGAGCGACCCCGTAGGCAAGGGTCGCTCCCGGGGGGGGGGGGGGTGGTGGTTGGGGGGGGCAAATTTATTTTAGGCCATTTCTGCCCCCCCGGGGGACAGATCGGCCTATTATTAGGCCGAACTGCCCCCGGGGGGGGGCAGAACACTCTAGGCGCCAGGGCAATTTTTTTTTTGTGTGTTTTTTTGTTGTTGTTTCTTTTTTTAGAGATGGGGAGCGACCCATCAGGCAAGGGTCGCTCCCCTGGGGGGGCAAATTGTATTTAGACCATTTCTGCCCCCCTGGGGGCAGATTGGCCAATTTTAGGTCAATCTGCCCCCAAGGGGGCAGAAACCACTAGGCACCGGGGATTTGTTTTTTGGCGCCAATGTGACGCAGGGGGAGCGACCCCGTAGGCAAGGGTCGCTCCCGGGGGGGGGGGTGGGTGTTGGGGGGGCAAATTTATTTTAGGCCATTTCTGCCCCCCCGGGGGGCAGATCGGCCTATTATTAGGCCGATCTGCCCCCGGGGGGGGGGGCAGAAACCTCTAGGCGCCAGGGGAATTTTTCTTTTTTTTCTTTGTTTTTTTTTTTTTTAGAGATGGGGAGCGACCCATCAGGCAAAAGTCGCTCCCCTGGGGGACAAATTGTATTTAGGCCATTTCTGCCCCCCTTGGGGGCAGATTGGCTGAGTTTAGGTCAACCTGCCCCCAAGGGGGCAGAAACCACTAGGCACCGGGGATTTGTTTTTTGGTGCCAATGTCACGCAGGGGGAGCGACCCCGTAGGCAAGGGTCGCTCCCGGCGGGGGAGGGTGGGGGTTGGGGGGGCAAATTTATTTTAGGCCATTTCTGCCCCCCCCCCTGGGGCCGGCTGAGCTACAGGCCAAACACCACAGGTAGGCACCTTGCAAAAAACACCTCTGTTTTCTGTGAAAAAATATGTTGTGTCCACGTTGTGTTTTAGGCCATTTCCTTTTGTGGGCGCTAGGCCTACCCACAGAAGTGATGTACCATTTTTATCGAGAGACTTAGGGGAACGCTGGGTGGAAGGAAATTTGTGGCTCCTCTCAGATTCCAGAACTTTCTGTCACCGAAATGAGAGGAAAAAGTGTTTTTTGGGCCAAATTTTGATGTTTGCAAAGGATTCTGGGTAACATAACCTGGTCTGAGCCCCGCAAGTCACCCCATCTTGGATTCCCCTGGGTTTCTAGTTTTCAAAAATGCACTGGTTTGCTAGGTTTCCTCAGGTGTCGGCTGAGCTACAGGCCAAAATCCACAGGTAGGCACTGCTTTTTATAAAAAAATTTGATGTGTCCACGTTGTGTTTTGGGCCCTTTCCTTTCGTGGGCGCTAGTCCTACCCACACAAGCGATGTATCATTTTTATCGGGAGACTTGGGGGAACGCTGGGTAGAAGGAAATTTGTGGCTCCTCTCAGATTCCAGAACTTTCTGCCACAGAAATGTGAGTAACATGTGTATTTTTAGCCAAATTTTGAGGTTTGCAAAGGATTCTGGGTAACAGAACCTGGTCCGAGCCCCGCAAGTCACCCCTCCTTGGATTCCCCTAGGTCTCTAGTTTTCAGAAATGCACAGGTTTGGTAGGTTTCCCTAGGTGCCGGCTGAGCTAGAGGCCAAAATCTACAGGTAGGCACTTCGCAAAAAACACCTCTGTTTTTTTCCAAAATTTAGGATGTGTCCACGTTGCGCTTTGGGGTGTTTCCTGTCGCCGGCGCTAGGCCTACCCACGCAAGTGAGGTATCATTTTTATCGGGAGACTTGGGGGAACGCTGGGTGGAAGGAAATTTGTAGCTCCTCTCAGATTCCAGAACTTTCTGCCACAGAAATGTGAGTAACATGTGTATTTTTAGCCAAATTTTGAGGTTTGCAAAGGATTCTGGGTAACAGAACCTGGTCCGAGCCACACAAGTCACCCCTCCTTGGATTCCCCTAGGTCTCTAGTTTTCAGAAATGCATAGGTTAGGTAGGTTTCCCTAGGTGGCGGCTGAGCTAGAGGCCAAAATCTACAGGTAGTCACTTTGCTAAAAACAGCTCTGTTTTCTGTGATATGTCCACGTTGTGTTTTGGGGCATATCCTGTCGCGGGCGCTAGGCCTACCCACACAAGTGAGGTATCATTTTTATCGGGAGACGTGGGGGAACGCTAGGTGGAAGGAAATTTGTGGCTCCTCTCAGATTCCAGAACTTTCTGCCACAGAAATTTGAGGAACATGTGTTTTTTTAGCCAAATTTTGAGGTTTGCAAAGGATTCTGGGTAACAGAACCTGGTCCGAGCCCCGCAAGTCACCCCTCCTTGGATCCCCCTAGGTCTCTAGTTTTCAGAAATGCATAGGTTTGGTAGGTTTCCCTAGGTGGCGGCTGAGCTAGAGGCCAAAATCTACAGGTAGTCACTTTGCTAAAAACAGCTCTGTTTTCTGTGATATGTCCACGTTGTGTTTTGGGGCATATCCTGTCGCGGGCGCTAGGCCTACCCACACAAGTGAGGTATCATTTTTATCGGGAGACGTGGGGGAACGCTAGGTGGAAGGAAATTTGTGGCTCCTCTCAGATTCCAGAACTTTCTGCCACAGAAATGTGAGTAACATGTGTATTTTTAGCCAAATTTTGAGGTTTGCAAAGGATTCTGGGTAACAGAACCTGGTCCGAGCCCCGCAAGTCACCCCTCCTTGGATTCCCCTAGGTCTCTAGTTTTCAGAAATGCACAGGTTTGGTAGCTTTCCCTAGGTGCCGGCTGAGCTAGAGGCCAAAATCTACAGGTAGGCACTTCGCAAAAAACACCTCTGTTTTTTTCCAAAATTTAGGATGTGTCCACGTTGCGCTTTGGGGTGTTTCCTGTCGCCGGCGCTAGGCCTACCCACGCAAGTGAGGTATCATTTTTATCGGGAGACTTGGGGGAACGCTGGGTGGAAGGAAATTTGTAGCTTCTCTCAGATTCCAGAACTTTCTGCCACAGAAATGTGAGGGACATGTGTTTTTTTAGCCACATTTTGAGGTTTGCAAAGGATTCTGGGTAACAGAACCTGGTCCGAGCCCCGCAAGTCACCCCTCCTTGGATTCCCCTAGGTCTCTAGTTTTCAGAAATGCACAGGTTTGGTAGGTTTCCCTAGGTGCCGGCTGAGCTAGAGGCCAAAATCTACAGGTAGGCACTTCGCAAAAAACACCTCTGTTTTTTTCCAAAATTTAGGATGTGTCCACGTTGCGCTTTGGAGTGTTTCCTGTCGCCGGCGCTAGGCCTACCCACGCAAGTGAGGTATCATTTTTATCGGGAGACTTGGGGGAACGCTGGGTGGAAGGAAATTTGTAGCTCCTCTCAGATTCCAGAACTTTCTGCCACAGAAATGTGAGGGACATGTGTTTTTTTAGCCAAATTTTGAGGTTTGCAAAGGATTCTGGGTAACAGAACCTGGTCCGAGCCCCGCAAGTCACCCCTCCTTGGATTCCCCTAGGTCTCTAGTTTTCAGAAATGCACAGGTTTGGTAGGTTTCCCTAGGTGGTGGCTGAGCTAGAGGCCAAAATCTACAGGTAGTCACTTTGCTAAAAACAGCTCTGTTTTCTGTGATATGTCCACGTTGTGTTTTGGGGCATATCCTGTCGCGGGCGCTAGGCCTACCCACACAAGTGAGGTATCATTTTTATCGGGAGACGTGGGGGAACGCTGGGTGGAAGGAAATTTGTGGCTCCTCTCAGATTCCAGAACTTTCTGCCACAGAAATGTGAGGAACATGTGTTTTTTTAGCCAAATTTTGAGGTTTGCAAAGGATTCTGGGTAACAGAACCTGGTCCGAGCCACACAAGTCACCCCTCCTTGGATTCCCCTAGGTCTCTAGTTTTCAGAAATGCATAGGTTTGGTAGGTTTCCCTAGGTGGCGGCTGAGCTAGAGGCCAAAATCTACAGGTAGTCACTTTGCTAAAAACAGCTCTGTTTTCTGTGATATGTCCACGTTGTGTTTTGGGGCATATCCTGTCGCGGGCGCTAGGCCTACCCACACAAGTGAGGTATCATTTTTATCGGGAGACGTGGGGGAACGCTGGGTGGAAGGAAATTTGTGGCTCCTCTCAGATTCCAGAACTTTCTGCCAGAGAAATTTGAGGAACATGTGTTTTTTTAGCCAAATTTTGAGGTTTGCAAAGGATTCTGGGTAACAGAACCTGGTCCGAGCCCCGCAAGTCACCCCTCCTTGGATCCCCCTAGGTCTCTAGTTTTCAGAAATGCACAGGTTTGGTAGGTTTCCCTAGGTGGCGGCTGAGCTAGAGGCCAAAATCTACAGGTAGTCACTTTGCTAAAAACAGCTCTGTTTTCTGTGATATGTCCACGTTGTGTTTTGGGGCATATCCTGTCGCGGGCGCTAGGCCTACCCACACAAGTGAGGTATCATTTTTATCGGGAGACGTGGGGGAACGCTAGGTGGATGGAAATTTGTGGCTCCTCTCAGATTCCAGAACTTTCTGCCACAGAAATGTGAGGAACATGTGTTTTTTTAGCCAAATTTTGAGGTTTGCAAAGGATTCTGGGTAACCGAACCTGGTCCGAGCCACACAAGTCACCCCTCCTTGGATTCCCCTAGGTCTCTAGTTTTCAGAAATGCACAGGTTTGGTAGGTTTCCCTAGGTGGCGGCTGAGCTAGAGGCCAAAATCTACAGGTAGTCACTTTGCTAAAAACAGCTCTGTTTTCTGTGATGTGTCCAGGTTGTGTTTTGGGGCATATCCTGTCGCGGGCGCTAGGCCTACCCACACAAGTGAGGTATCATTTTTATCGGGAGACGTTGGGGAATGCTGGGTGGAAGGAAATTTGTCGCTCCTCTCAGATTCCAGAACTTTCTGCCACAGAAATGTGAGGAACATGTGTTTTTTTAGCCAAATTTTGAGGTTTGCAAAGGATTCTGGGTAACAGAACCTGGTCCGAGCCACACAAGTCACCCCTCCTTGGATTCCCCTAGGTCTCTAGTTTTCAGAAATGCACAGGTTTGGTAGGTTTCCCTAGGTGGCGGCTGAGCTAGAGGCCAAAATCTACAGGTAGTCACTTTGCTAAAAACAGCTCTGTTTTCTGTGATGTGTCCACGTTGTGTTTTGGGGCATATCCTGTCGCGGGCGCTAGGCCTACCCAAACAAGTGAGGTATCATTTTTATCGGGAGACTTGGGGGAACATAGAATAGCAAAACAAGTGTTATTGCCCCTTGTCTTTCTCTACATTTATTCCTTCCAAATATAGGGGTGTGTGTAAAAAAGACATCTATTTGAGAAATTCCATGTAATTCACGTGCTACTATGGTCACCCCGGAATTCAGAGATGTGCAAATAACCACTGCTCCTCAACACCTTATCTTGTGCCCTTTTTGGAAATGCAAAGGTTTTCTTGATAGCTATTTTTTACTCCTTATATTTCAGCAAATGAATTACTGTATACCCGGTATAGAATGAAAACGCACTGCAGGGTGCAGCTCATTTATTGGCTCTGGGTTCCTCGGGTTCTTGATGAACCTACAAACCCTATATATCCCCGCAACCAGAGGAGTCCAGCAGACGTAACGGTATATTGCTTTCGATAATCTGACATTGCAGGGAAAAGTTACAGAGTAAAAAGTAGAGAAAAATTGATGTTTTTTTCACCTCAATTTCAATATTTTTCTTTTTCAGCTGTTATTTTCTGTAGGAAACCCTTGTAGGATCTACACAAATGACCCCTTGCTGAATTCAGAATTTTGTCTACTTTTCAGAAATGTTTAGGTTTCTGGGATCCAGCATTGGTTTCATGACCATTCCTGTCACTGACTGGAAGGAGGCTGAAAGCACAAAAAATTGCACAAATGGGGTATGCCCCAGTAAAATGCCAAAATTGTGTTGAAAAATTGGGTTTTCGGATTCAAGTCTGCCTGTTCCTGAAAGCTGGGAAGCTGCTGAGTTTAGCACCGCAAACCCTTTGTTGATGCCATTTTTAGGGGAAAAACCACAAGCCTTCTTCTGCAGCCACTTTTTCCAATTTTTTTGAAAAAAACAAAATTTTCCCTGTATTTTGGCCAATTTCTTGGCCTCTTTCAGGGGAACCCACAAAGTCTGGGTACCTCCAGAATCCCTAGGATGTTGGAAAAAAAGGACGCAAATTTGGCTTGGTTAGCTTATGTGGACAAAAAGTTATGCGGGCCTAAGCGCGAACTGCCCCAAATAGGCAAAAAAAGGCCTGGCACAGGAGGGGGAAAAGGCCTGGCAGCGAAGTGGTTAAGGACACGCCGTTTTCGGCGTCTTCGTGCTTTCTAGGCAACAATACACGGTTCGTGTTTATTGGTGTAGGATCGGCGTTTTGTTGTCGGGGAATCAGTTATGCGGCTAGGTAATTTCGGAGGCGGACTTGTGGTATGCTACACTTCCCTCGACGTAACGTTGGAGGAATACGTGAAGGTACGATTAATTTAGCAGGTTTTAGAACTAGGTGGGCATAATAAATAAGGGAAACAGGAGTTTCTTCATGGATGCGGTTTTGAAACAATTTGGAGGAATGAAATGGGGAAGTGGTTTATGCATTTACTCTTTGCTGATTTGATGCATCTTTAGGAGTATGTTAAACTATGGGCAAGCTAATGAAGGCTTATAAACACCCTTTTCCTACAGGATAGATCGAGTAGAAAGAGCATTGGTAGTATAACTTTGACAACGGAAGCGTTAATTGTTTGGATAACCACATAGGCTTTATTTTTGGAGTATTTGGAGGTAATTTTCGATTGGTTTTAATATTCAGGGTTACTTTTGACTTTCTTGGTCACACTCACCTGTCTATTTATAACGTTACAACAAATGGGCTATAATTTAATCTTAATTCTGAGTTTCCCTCTTATGGTTCCTTAATTAAATGATATTATACAGTGCATGAATACTGTTTACTTTCTTCACTTTCTGACACAGTGATTTGGAGTGCACGATAAGGGGAGTCACTTTTTGGGTGTTCTCATGATTCAATATTTGATTATTACTGGTTGATTTGGACAAGTGGATACTAATCTACCCACAACATTTCTTCTGGGTATTTGCCTTCACAATGACACTAGCATTCCACATATTTGTTAATGAACTCATTACAATCAAATTGATTATATATTTTATGCTTTACATGATGACTCTTGGGTTCCAGAAAAACTTACTAAAAGAAGCGACTATATTCCAGCTCTGAGGAAGTCAAGGGACGAAACATGTGTTGGCTGTGAGGTTGTTGCAAGGAATGTGGACAATGTGACTCACTATGGATCTCTACTTGATCTAGAGGTGATAATAAGGAGTACAGGAACATCTGACTTGGAATTAAATGGACTTTGGAAATCAATGGAACAACTTTAGTTTATCCAGTTTACTTTGAAGGAGATGGAATTATGAATTTGGACTTTTGCAATTGTCAATTAACATATAGGGGGAGTTTTTGACTGTGGGATTGAATATTAAAATTGAAATAATAGAAATTTTAGATTCATGATAATTTTATGATGTGTATATTGAAAGATTACTAACTTAAATGAGTGATAGCTCTATGCACAATTTAAGCGTTACACTTAGCAATAGGAACAAGAGTCCTTACTTTAGGGAGTTTTACTCTACGCCGCTGCATGAAGCCTGCGATGCCACCTACAACTGGATCTGTGCACCTTCCCGAGGCACTACAACCCCACCGTCAACATAGGCCCAATATGGCTGCAGCCGCTGACATCCGCACGAACTCATGAGTTGGAATGCCGTACACCTGATGTTCGTGACACCTGACCCTGTTGCAGCGCCTGTGAACCTGTGACGTGATCGCGACCCCGTGAGGTCGCCCCACAGCCTTGTAACTTCGCTAGACTTCAACTTTGCCACAGGTGCCAAGGGACCGACTCCTCGCAAACAACGCTGCCTCACCTCCACTTCTCCGTAGCAAGGACCCGATACCTCTTTGTGACCCCTGCACTCCTTCGCCCGCAGCACTAGAACCGACGCTGCATCGGATCTAGCAACATCTCGCTCCCCGACACTGTACACTGGCCTGTTTTCCACACATTTTGCTAAGGTACTGTACCTAGGGTCCATGTGACTCTGTAAACTGTGCCAGTGGAGACGCATTATGGGAAACGACTCTGTCACAACGCCGCTTTAACATCAGATTGCAGCATTTGTATCTCGAGGCACTATTTTTGTGTTTTTAATTGCTAAAGTCATATTTTTACTTGTATGTGGTGGATTTTTATCGTATTTGGTCTTGTTTTATTTAGATAAATATTTACTATTTTTCTAAACCTGCTGGTGTCCATTTTGTAATTTTTCACGTTATTCCTGTGTGTGTTGGTACAAATACTTTACACATTGCCTCTGGGTTAAGCCTTCCTGCTCGTGCCAAGCTACCAAGAGGGTGAGCGGAGTTAACCGGGTGTGTATCTCCTTTACTCTGACTAGAGTGAGGGTCCTTGCTTGGACAGGGGGCAACCTGGCTGCCAACCAAAGGCCTCATTGCTAACAGCTTCTTAAGACCAGAGTGTGATACAAAGCAAGACAAGGCAATGTTAAGTGTGCAAACTAATAAAATATGAGAACAGTGTAAACACATTAGAATCTGGTTTGGCTGTCACTAGAGGTGCATGAGCAAAGCAAGGCTTGAGCCTAGCCTGGATTGAGCCAAATGCCTTCTCCCATGGGGACTAACAATGTCAAACAGAGACAAGCCAAAAAAAACTGAAATTATAAATATATCTGTACATTACCTACTGGCGGTCACCAGTAGGTACTTATAGTTAGGACCTAGTTTTCATAGGTAGAGTGTTTTTTGTTTTGTCAATAAGTTTAGCCTCCCTTGACGAATCTTCAGAACATTTTCAGAACTAATACAACAGTCGGTTCAGCTGCTGTCTTGAAAGTTTGGGAGTGATCCGTGAAGCAGGGTCTGAGACAAAGGGGCAGTACCATAATGTAGTTCCCTATTAGTTTTTTCATACGGTCTTTAGACACGCCTACAGCCCAACCAGCTGAACAGAATTACACCAAATTTGTCAGGAAGCTAGATCTTGGTGCGAGGATTGTGCTTTATGTGATTTAGTGTAAATCCGTTCAGTAGTTTTGCAGATATTAAAGGTAAAAAATATAGATTTCTAACAATGCAGATCCTCCGTGGATCCAACTGTACCCCTGCTGATATTTGATTGGCTGCCAGCGGTTTAACAAGGAACTGTTGGAAGCCATCTTGGGACTTGACTTCAGCCGAGTCCCATAAAAAAAAAAGATAAGGGACCAGGGTAGGAACACGCCGAGCACCTAGCCTTGGTCTAATAAAAAAAAGAGAAAAGGGGCCAGGGTAGGGACACCCTGAGCTCCTACACTTGGTCTATGGGTTCCCTAGGGACCCCACCAGGGCTAACAATCTGAGCCCCTACCCTTGGTCTATGGGTTCCCCAGGAACCCCACCAGGGCTAAAAAGCAATTCTTTTTTTAATTATCATGAAAATCCACGGAAGGATCCACAGAGTTTTCCGAAACTAAATAAAAAAGTGGTCTTTCATGCTTTTCTCTTACTTAACCCCTGGGGGGCCAAGTCTCAGGAGTAATGGGGGGTGAAAAAAGGAGGGAGGCGCAAACCTCCCCGGGGCTAAATATGAAATTAATGTGGTGGGCCTTCACAGCATCCCGCAGCCCCGGGGACAACCACCTTTCCAGAGCAATTCATTAAAATTAAGAGAGGAGGCACATCTGGGGACCGTAACCTCCCCAGGGTTGAAATAAGGTAATGAAGGGGGTCCATTGCAGACCCCCAGCCCAGCGGACCACCACCTCCCCAGGCTAAATTAAACAGTGGAGGGGTAGAGCCATACATGGCCCCCATGGCCTGCTCCTGATATGTTCCTTGGTGCCCATACCCAGTACATAGCTGTTTTCTCTGACTTGGTAGGAGCCTGGACAGCTCCTTCCAAGTCAACGCAAACACTCCAGTTTTGGCCGGCAAGAGCCGTCAAAGGGACCTGCCTGCTGGAAGCAGAGGTTTCATCTCTCGCCCACGCCATGCACTGCTAATTACAGCACTCATGACAACTTTTATAACATCAATAAAAATATTAATGAAACATTAGCAGTCAAATTATTGAAGACAAAACTGTGCATGGTGGGGGCCCATGTTACAGTTACTTTAGAGTGCGAGTTATAGTTAATTGTAATAACTCTAACTATAACTGGTGAATTTCAATGGTTTTGTGCGAGTAAATTCAGAACCTAACCATAACTTACCTGTAACGTACCTGTAACCGTTGTTTTTTTAGATGAAGAAACATATGTATATTTTTTTTGTAAAGATGATAATTTTTTCCACGTTAAGGTTATTGCTGGTTCACCTGCACCAAACTTGACAAACAGAACATCTTAGGAGAGGCTTGACACTTGACACCTTTATGACTGAAAATGAATAATTAACAAAATAAAGAAAACAAAGAGGCTTATCCATTTAATAAATATAGATATGTATATATATATTAGATATACATATACATCCACACATACGCAACAACACAAATATATATATACATATAAACATGAACATATATATATTAAGAAAATACCATTTCAAGCTTAGAGTGCTGCATAAATTATGCAAAAAAGCAGCAGGGGACTCTAGGCAGTTCCCAAGTTTAGCTGGAGTGCAGCTCCTGTATGGAGCACACTAGAACACCACTGACACTCAGGGGCATATTTAAGAGCCCCTAGCACCAACGGAGCGTCACTTTTTGTGATGCTCTGGTGGCGCTATGCCCTGAGCCGTATTTACACGGTGGCGTTAAGCCACTTTTTGTGGCTTAATGCCACCATGTAAATACGGCCCCTTCACACACAGCACTTTGCATGGAAGGGACGTGCAATGCGTGTTGCTTTGGGCTTGCCACAGCAACACCTGTTGCATTTTGATGCTGCATCAGATTTACAGGTTTTTGTAAACCTGAGGCAGCGCCAAAATCTACCACCACCCCAGGGGTGGCATTAGAGTGACACAACGAGGAGAAATCCTTTCATTTCTCCTTGTTTTTTGCTCTTTCTATGTGTGCTGTTTTTTGCATCACACATAGAAAGAGCAAAGAGCCATTTAAGACTGTTTTGTTTTTGTGCAGGAAGGCATTCCGTCCTGCACAAAAACAATATCTCCTTCAAGGCAGCCATCCTTGCACTACGGTGCAAGGGTGGCTGTGTTGGTGCACGCCAGCAAATTTAGTGTCGCCACAGGGGGAAATACAGGGGTGCGCCGTATTCTAGTAAATATGGCGCATCCCTGCGTTCTGAAAATGACGGTGCACGATGCTGCCAAATTTGGTACCGCACACCTTCATTTTCCATTAAATCTGGCCCTCGGGCCTAATTTGGAGTTTGGCGGACAGGAAAGCCGATCTGCCAAACTCCCAACAGGGTGGCCTCAGTTTCCATCCACCAGCCTAGCAGGAAGCAAGCTACAGCTTTGTATCTGGCTCGTAATCAAGCCGGCAGCAATGTGGCAGCCTGCAGGGTGCACCAGCACCCTCGCAAATGTTCGCTGTCTGCAAAGCAGACAGTGAACATTATTGAGACTGTGCTGGGCAGGGGGACGTCTGCACTGCCCATGCCAAGTGCCTGGGCAGTGGAGGGGCCCCGCTTGGCGCCCTGCACCTGCACTCCGCCAGCCTTTTCATGGCAGTGTTGCTGCCATGAAAAGGCTGACAGAGAACAAGTTTGTAATCCGGAGGGCAGCGCTGCATGCAGCGCTGCCCGTTCGGATTACGATCTTGTGGTGATGTGGTTAGAACCTGGATGTGTCACCTGGAATCGTGTGACATCGTATAGTGTGATGTCACAGTATTCCAGGTTACTGATATATGCTCTTTAATGAAATAAATATCCTCGTCATACAACGTATTCACGACTACTCATTTCAGATCTTCACCGCCACCAGCCCGCTGTGATCATGGATCCTGGTGATGCTGGCGGTTTCCTGGCGGTCTGACCACCAGGGTTTTAATGTGGGGGCCTGAAGACCACTAGACTCATAATGAGGACCTAAATCTGCTCACCTCTGTTTTTCTTGCAAAGTTTTTAAGCATAGGATTAGCACAGTGCCATCAGCTCCGAGCTAAGGAGTGATAAAGTATTTTGCCATTTTTACAGCAAAGTCTTTAAGGATAGGATTATCAAATGCTATCCTCACTGAGCTGAACAATGACAAAAGCCTTTTACCATTTGAGACACAGTATTACAGCTTTGGATCGGTAAACTCCTGTTTGTTTACCAATGTTTTACCTCATTTTACCTGTGTGGATGGCACTGTTCTAGTGCTATACTTAAAAACTATGCTGGAGAAATATACATTTGAGGCAAGCAGATTCAGAGTGTTGTGGTGTGCAGCGTACTCCCTACAGGAGCTGCTCTCCACCTAAACTAGGGAAATACCCAGAGTACATATATAGCTAGATAGATATATGATTTACAGGGTTAGGTCTTCTTGTTCAATATTTGCCAATGGTTTCAAAACTCATATCACAAAAAAGAGGTCTATTGGTCAATTATTTCAATAATTCACATTGTTCCAATCATTTGTAGGATATTTAGAGTCCCTAAATGAAGACAAATGTTAAAACACCATTTCATCTTTCTTTTCTGTTCTGGTGAAATAAAACACTTTCAAAAGACGCCCTTGCAGGCCCATTGTTGTTGCAAGCATCTATCAATGAATCGTCTCCACTGTGAGTCAATAAACACTGTAAAGGCAGACCCCGTTCAGGTAAAAATTGCACTGTCCAACATTACACTGTATTTTCTTTTTTATATAGGTCGTCTTAAACCTACTCTATTGTGTCAATGTACTACAAGATATGAGTAAATTTTAGAATGCTTGTTTTAAATTTCCTTACAATGTGGTTTGATTTAAAATGTGATTAAAAATAATACACATTGTTGCATATAACACATTTTAAGTATTATTATTTCCAACAAAAGCACGTACTTCTCAAAACATTGACACATAGCTGCTGTTGCAGGCAAACGATCAGTACTAAAGGGAAAGAGTATTAAAATTAATCAATAAATCATGTTATATAAAATAACAGAACGAGTAACATGTATAATATGGTCCTAGGTTTCCATCTGGCGGTTCAGATGACATTTATAAAGCCCTAAGCCTTCTGTATGTATTGTGGTTTGTCAGTGTCACCAGAACCCCTGAATGGTAATATATGCAAAAAAAAGTAGAGGGAACTCTGGGTAGTTTCCAAATTTAGGTGGAGAGCAGCTCCAGTAAGGAGCACCTTACAACACCAGACTGTATATTTTTATATACATGCATTTTGTTACTACATTCCTCCTCATCTTGCCCCATTGAGTCATTTTAAATAATCTACGTTCCTACCTACACCTCCAAATCTTTGTTGCAAAATACTGACTGGTGATGCTTGTTGGTTCTAATGTCGGATTGTCTTTTCTGATGAAACTACCATTCTCTTTTCAAGCGTTCTAAAATGCCTGGGCTACGTTTGTGTTATATGAAACTTCAAAAATAAATAAACAAATGTTTTTGGTTTATACATAAAATGTGTAGTTATTGACCTCTGTCTACTAATACCAAGTCATCAAATAACTGAACACAGAGTATTGACCTTTAATGTTGAACAGGAGAAGAATGTGAGCAAAGTGTGTGACTCAAGCTAAATTGCTTTACTATGTATCATTTTCTTTAACCAATTCAAAAGCACATTGAAGTAATCCAGTTCAGGATCAGTGCAAAATAAAAGCCTTAGTTGCATATGGTTATTAATAAAATAATCTTCATTCAGATATAATAACAATGTAGGCCAAATATAGAGATAATGTGACAAACTCTAGGTGTCCTGGAATATTTCATGTTTACTAAATATTTTTAGAACTTCATTTATGATTTTCAGCAACACAAACAAAGGGAAACAAACACAGACTATCCCCAGGTAACTGGGGTGTAATACAGGTCATCTGTAAAGCAATAAGAATAAAGACATCATATTATCTATGGCAATTACCAGCAATATCTCATGGCGACCATACTAATACAATGCAGATGTCAACTTCTCGAGTGGTACATCTGGAAGTAAGAGTTCCTGGTATCACGTTGGTAGTTAGGTGTCCCAACCCCCATGGCTAATGTGCACTGTCTCTGTGCTACAATGTAGCAGCGTCAGCAGACATCATGTAATCTCAGTGGGGCTGCCAAACGTTTTTGGGGCAGGATGTGGATGGTTGGAGTTCCACATACAATTCACCAGTGGTGTTACAGTAAAGGAAGCTACGAAGTCAACTTCCCATCGGCAGTGGGATTTTGCTGCACCAGTGTATTCCAAGTTTGCACTTCACTAACAGCAAGGTAATCACTGTATATCATCTAACGGATTTTCGGATATCTGCTACATAACCTAGAAGCGCTAGTAGAGAACTGGGGTCTAGCATATTATCTATCATCAGCGATAGTCAGAAGACCACCTCCAACCAGTAGTGCGCTAGTGTGGGGCATGTCTAAGTCATGTGTGCAAAATTGTCCTGTGGTGCAAGGCATTTAGGGCAGCTCGATGAGTGGGTGGAGTCTATTTTGGCCGTGTGATGTATACACATCTCAAAAACTTGAAGTGAATGAGCTTGTGACAATAGTTTATTTGGACAAATCATATCTGTGCACAAAAGGCCACCCAAATGTTATCTGTGAGTGGGTGTCCTATTTCTGCCTTCCAGGTAGCACACAATTTGTCATCCTGTATTGGTAACAGCTCTATGCATGTGTGGTGGAGGGAAGAAACCAGTCTGTGTCTTTCAGCGTCCATGATGAGTAGAGTAAGGGGTTGAAAGTCATCGGGCTCCAGGGGTTATATGGGGAGTTGTGCCCTCAGAGTGCTTTGGAGGCACCGGAGGACAAAGTGATCCATGCTGGTGGTAAGTGGCAAACCATCTGTCCTCTGTCCTTGAGAATACGTGCCCCTCGGGGAAAGGTCTCCAAATGTGTGTAGGGATACGTTTGTTAAGGTTTGCTGGATCAGTTTCTCCTTTGTGATGTGGAGCCATGAATTGTTTGGTAGTGGCAGTGCTGGGTAATAGAGAGTTTCTGCTTGTATTAGTCTGGTCAGCTTCTGCCACACCCAGCGCAAAGTCGAAAATGTTTGTATGTCTTGTGGATTTGATGGAAACCCTTCAGGGAGAACGGTACGCAGGGGGACAGGTAAATCAAATCCCTCTCTCCCTCTCCGGTATGCCATAAAGCAGTCTTGAGTCTGGGTAGTATCAGTGGAATGCAAACTGGCACTGGACTACCAGGTAGAATAATTAAAAGTGTGGGATGCCCAACCCACTGCGTTCAGAGGGAAGTGTTAATATGTCCCATTGAATCCTGGGATGTTTATTTGCACAAATTGGTCATGTGAGTATGCTTCTAATTATCAGAAGAACGAGTTGTATAATGACAAAGGGATATTGGTGAACAAATATAAAACTGAGGAAGAACCACAATTTTTATGATGGCTATACAGCCTGCCATTGACAGGGGATGACAGTTCCACTTGTGTGGTCAATTTATCAATCGCCATACCGTAATTTAGGCAAATTATCTGTTCTCTGTCTCAGTGTATATATACAACCAAATATTTGATGTGCTTAGTTCACCATGTCAACGGAAATGATGAGTGAACAGGAGTAGTCATGTTTATAAATAGAAACATTTCTGACTTGGACCAGTTGATTTGCAGTCCTGAATAGGTGCCGAAGCGGCACACCTCCTACAAAACAGGAGTCAGGTTTTCAGCAGGATGTCATAGAAACAGTAGTATATGTATTGCTTTTGCCTAAACTACCATGAAACAATGCAAAAAATGCATCACTCTTAGTCTGAGTAATGACTTTATTAAGGCACTTCCTAGATATCAAATAAAAGGCACACAAATTTAACGCAAATGAAGTAAAACGTGTGTATATACAAGAATAATTACAGCAGTTAAGCAAACGCAGACAGAAACGTGCCATGTATCATATATATGTATATATAAGCTACATAAGCAAGATTTAAAATGCATCACCATAGGGGGTAGGTTCATCATCCTGTCCAGCCAGACTGAGGAACCAGGGATCAGCTAAAGAAGGAGACCCCCAAGTTGGGATCAAAGAGATCCTGGGCAGCATGTCCGCTCCACAGATGAGTTCCAGTCTTGGTGCCAAGTCTCTCTGTCTTTTATACAGATATTTCTAGAAAACCCCTCCCCTCGAATGAAATTAAACGCTGGCTGTGCTTTGTCTGCATCAAAAACAAGCAAGAGAACTGGCCACGTTCCAATACGTATTTCTGAGACAGAGCTGTACATTCCTCTGATAAAAACATTCTCAGCCTTGTATACTCGTATCTAGTCTGCATCCCCCATAATATGTTCCAGCATGGTATGATAAGAGAAAAACAAGTTCGGTGTGGAAAACAAGTTTGTGTGAAAAAGCATCTGTTCTAACTGCACTGATGCAGGGCACAAAACGGAATCACTCGCACAAAATGGAGTTGATGGTCAAACATGGAATTGATTGAATACACATAGCATTACAGTATATGGTCTGAGTGCAGCGATATGAGCAATGGGGCAGGCTTGGACTGTAATCTCCTGTGCATGTGAGATGGCACACCAGGGGATCCATTGTCATGATGAAGAGTAGGGTGGACCGGGGCACCCCTACCACATGTCTCTGGAGATTGGATCAGGGAAAGGAATCCACAGGGGAGGTCTAACTTCTGGAGGTTTGCTAACAGGAATGTCCACTCAAAATAGTTGACGTCTTTTCCACGTCTAAGAGGGCCACCACTGCAGTAATTGTGGAGGAGATTCGGTGGAGCGCAGCAAATAATGTACGAAGATTGATGGTGGTAGAGCGGTGGGGGACAAAGCCCGGTTGGGCCGGTGAGATGACACTGTCCAACAGGAAGGACAGGTGCATTGCTAAGAGTTTGGCCAGGATTTTGTTATTGAAGTTCAATAATGAAAGAGGGCGATAGGAACATCACAGTGTGTGGTCCTTGTCTAGTTTGGGTAAGAGAATGAGGACTGCCTCTCTCATCGTTGGCGGCAGGATGCCAGCTTCTAATGCCTCTGCATATACTGCTGGTAGGTGCGGTGCCATTCTGTGTTTGCATGCCTTGTAGAAGGCACCTGTGAAGCTGTCTATGCCTGGGGACTTTGAGCCATCTAGCATCTCAATTCCGTGGACTACTTCGCATGTGAATGGTTCGCTCAAGAACTGCTGCTGTACAGTGGTGAGCTGCACCATAGCCACCTCGTCAAGATATTGTGCCAAATCTGCCACATCTTTCCTTGTCAGGAGGTGTATAGGGACGCATGCAGCTCAGGTATGTGTGAGTAAGCCCTAGAGAGTCTTAGCAAATTTGCAAGTGTGCAATCAGGGCGATCCCCCTCTCCATATTGCCAGGCACAAGCATACTTGCCCATATAGTGGGTTTCGTGCTGGGCAAGATCCTTAAATTCCTCCAATAGAGAAGCCCTTTTACCTAAGTCGGGTTGTGTGCATTGTTGTACATCTATATGGTCCATTTCAGAGAACTTGCCCTCCACCCTGGACAGGCTTTTACGTATGCCTCGCAAGACCCCCATGTATTTTGCTATGCAGATCCCCCTTGCATAAGCCTTAAAGGCCTCCCATAAGGTAGCATACGAGGCGACTGTGCCCTTATTGAGGACAAAGCATTCTGTTATTGCTGTGTGTAGTTCTGTGCGAAATAGTGTATCTTGGAGCGCCAAAGTGGGAAATCTACATTGTTGTTCACGTGGCGTGGACTGTGAAATGTTACAAGTGAGTCATAATGGAGAGTGGTCTGACAACGTGCTTGAGAGATGGGTTAGTGGGCCAAGCCAAACAGCAGTGGCTGCAGAGACCAACCAATAATCTATGTATGTCCACATATTGTATGGGTGGAGTAAACCGTGTAGGCAGAGGTGTGTAGATTTTGCAGTCGCCATGGGTCCCTCAACCCGTAAGCATCACCAATGTCCCTTAATACTCACAGTGAGCGAGGTTCATTAGTGGGGTTTACAGCTGTCATGTCCTGCCCCGCATTCATAATCATATTAAAATCCCCACCCATTATAATATGATCTGCTGCTATTTGATCAATATGGGCTAGGAGGGTATGGAAGAATTCAGGGTCGTCCATGTTAGAGACATATATGTTTACTAAAAGCACTTTGTGGCCAGACAGCTTTCCCGACACTAGTTTGTACCTACCCTGTTCGTCAATCAATGTTAAATATGGGTGAAATAGTAGGTTTTTGTGCACTAGCATGCAGACTCCTCGTAAGTACGAACTGTAGCTAGTGAAATACCTATGTGGGCCCCAATTAGCCACAAATGTACACATGTGTTGAGGTGAGAAGTGTGTCTTCTGCAAGAAGATGATTTGTGCCCCATGTCGAGACTTGCTTGCCTTTGCGCTAGTTATTGAGCCATCAAATGTTCCAGGCAATGAAGACAACGTCTAGGGCGGTCAGCTCTGGGATCTTAGGGGTACCCATCTATGTAGATATACTGATATGTGCGATGTATTCCATAATGACATAGTCTGTGCAAGAAAAAAGTAATATGCAGCTGATAAAAGAAAGCTATAATTGTCAACACACTGTCCCCTCTCCCACATCCAGTAATAAGTTACCTCGTGAAACCCCAACTATAAAACAGATAGAACAAAAAAAAACATATTGAGTGTGTGGTATCAACCAGGGAAGGTAGCAACGCTGCAGCAGGAGTCTCTTCCTGGGATGTTGACTTGATTGTAACAGATCGTGAATGAGCCAGCTATGGTCAGTAGGAGTCTCAGCTCACAGTGTCTGTTGGAGTGGTGGCTTTGCATTTAGGTGCAGATGGGTGTCGTTGTGATGGTGGACAGTAATGTGTTGTTGAGGGTAGTTTTGCTTGATTACTCCACTGGGAACAGGTCCTTGAGGGATAGGCTGAGGGAGGTTCCAACTCGAAGCCATGCTGGGTATAGCATTCCATAGCTCACTCCCAGTTTACCTAGCATTACTTTAGCATCCGTGAACTTACACCATGCATCCTGGATGGCGATTGCGAATTCAGGGAATATTGAGATGGACATGTCTTGGTAGGGCCCGTGTCGCACTCCCCAAAATTGAGTAACCGGGCCAGAACGGGTCTTGGCGATTCACCCGGGATAGGACATGGACCCAAGGTTCTGTGAGCTTGTTACACCACAAACGTAGTTGCGCCCAACTGTCTCCGCTAACAGGGTTTTGACAAAAGTGTCCATGGGACCTGTATTAGTAGATTCCACGATTCCCGGGATGAGGCTGTTGTTCTGCAGTCTGCAGGCTTCCAATTCCTCCTTTTTAATCTCAACTATGCACATTCTTGCTTCAAGGTGTTTGAGGCGTTTTTTGGTTTTGTTGGTGTTGTCTTCAAGCTGCGAAATCTGTTCCTCTGCATCTTGTATTCTAGTGTCTTGCCTGTCCATGAAGTCTTTCATTGCATTCCAGCAGGAAACAATGGTATTGAAGCGGGCATCAATCTCTCAGAACCCAAATCGTAATTCTGCCATGATTGTACCCAAATCGACTGACTGCATCTGTGCAGGGCTCCCGGTTGCACCACCTTCATCTGCCATGCTTGTTTCTGCCATGGGGGCACATCAAGGCCTCACAAGTGGTAGCTTCCTTTGTTTTGGGTCCCCCTGGACCATGACCACAGCTCAGGGGAGATTGCCAGCTGCCCCAGATGTTGTGGCGGGTGAGGTACTGTGGCAGCCTGGTTCTGTGTGGCAGGCAGCGCGAGTGGCGCCTATTGGGTCATTGGCAAGTGTAGTATGTAGAAAGTCAGTAAAGCAGTAGTTAGCGGCATTGTAAGTCTTCGTCTGAGGGAGTGGAGGCTCTAGGCTAGAATGGCCTGCAGTAACGACACAGTTTCAATTACCCTCATCTCCCCCATTATGCAGCCTTCTATGGGGCAGGTACTTCTGCAGACAGTTTTGCTTAAGCATGTGGAAGAGTCTCTTGTTAGTATGAAGGATCTTTCCCCATGTATACATGTGGGGAAATCAGCACTGCTTGAGATGCGGTGCCTACCAGTTCTTTGTCAGCATTGCTCCTGATCTTTCCAGGCAGTGACCCAGGCAGCCATCAGTTTATCTGGGCTCCATTCCAATCGTGAGCCGTGGCCACTCCAGGGACAGTCACAGTTTCCATTAGAGCGGGCTGGGGGGAGTCTTCAGCCTCTCCTGATGTATTTGCGGTGCAGCACAACCAGTCAGGGCCCACAGCGTGACCCGCCAGCCCTGTACACCAGGCTGACCCATGGATCCTGTTGCCACTGGGCCTCCAGCACACAAGGTGGGTCTGGAGTACTGTGGCCACATTCAGCGATGTAGCGCAACCAGATAAATCTAGGGCACTCCTACTGCTTCCTCATGGTCTCATGCCGGTAGGGACGTTTCACTGGTGATGAAGCAGAAAATGAAGGTTTTGATTTATTAACGCTTAAACGTAGTGCTGAAATAATCATGTGTGACATTAACCGAATTAATTAAGATTGTACGGGGACAAAATGTGCCCTCAGAGTAGTTTGCCATCATTTATACGCGTGCTTTATATAACGTGGTGAATTAGAATTGCACTAATCCGACATAATCATACACGTGTGCTACGATTTGCTTGTTTGAAATGCTTTAGCTTAGCATTACTTTAGCAGAGGCTTTGGCCTAGCTGCCTGGTCTCACGGTTTAGATGCTCGTATTTTTCCACTGTGCTATTAAACGTGTATTTTAGCTTGAAGCTGTACTTTTCCACAGAAACTGTTCACATGCTTATCTTAAAGTTGGTGCCAGCCTGGCATATTTTCTCTTAAATTCAAGGTCGACTTGCAGGTGCGGACAATGGAGGCTCTGAGAGTAAGCTAATGGGAAAACAATATTGCAAATTACGTACCCATCTCCAAGGATAATGTATGCTTAAGTAAAGGCTTGAGGACTGTCGTGTTTGATTGGTCAATTTGAAGCTAACCTATGAACCCTCCAATGGAGACCCTACTGGACTTGAACTGTTGTCTATAAAACCCAGGTGCACGAGAAGAAGGTAGCCATTATGCGCTATGATTGCCAGAGATCATTGCTCTCTGTCATCGGACATCCCGCCATTTTGACTTCGTAGCTATTATGGCCCACTTTGCTGCGACGCCATTTTGAGAGACTTTGATGCTTTCTCTAATCGAGAGAAAGAGACTTTAAATGATTCTTGCCCTAGAGACTGTAACTTTGATTTGATCCCTTTGCATGAAGTAATAGTTTTACCTTGCTGCCGTGAGGCAATTGCCCCGTTCACCCCTGCCCCTTTGTCCCGTCCTATGCTGATCGAGAAACGGTACCCATGCTGACCGAAGAACGGTACCTGTGAGACGAAGACTTCCTTGTATGCTGATCGTAATTGGTAAATATGAAAGGAAATTGTAAAATTGCATTGTGTTTCTTTTAGGTAACCAACTGCTGATTTTGGTAAGAGCCCTAGTTAGGAGTTTTTCTAAATTAATGTTGCCAAATTGTTTTTGCATGAAGTCCCACATGCTGATGCTAATTTGAGGTTAGATGAGGATTCCATATGTCGCACGATGCAATTTGAGATCTTGTTATGCTGACTAAATGTACGCAATTAGTTCATTACAGATTATCGTCTTAGTGCTTTGCATTGCCATTATCGAATGCCTTGTGATTCAAATGCTTCATAGATTACATTTGTTTCGACGTTATGGACAGCTATTAAAGTTCATATATGTTTATCATTTGGTGTTGAGAAACATCTATATCGTGCTAGCTTTGTTAATATAGGGAAATAAATTAACTAATTTTGCATTAAACTGGTGTGGTTATTCCTGACTGAAAGGTCAGGGTTCGCCGAAATGTATTCTGGATTAATTGTTAAATGTTATGTTGTTCAAGGTGTTGCTTATGTTCGTTATTGATTATTGATTTTGATGAGATCAATCGATTAAGCGTACAGAGAGTTCCCACTAAGTCAAAAGATTCATCGGCCTAAAGAGCGCCCAAACGTAGGTAAATTTGTTACCACGTTCCGCTCTATCAGTAGATGGTAGCAGAGGACGGTTTCGTCTTTTGGGACCCTGTACTCCTAAAGTACATGGTGTTGAATTAACGGTTACGCCCTTCGAGACCCCATTTGAGAAGTTGAATTAGATTTTTCTTGGATAAAACTGATTGACAGAATGATGATGGGCTAGGTCCACCGCGACTTTCCCGGGATCTCGGAGCTTGCGAATGGAGAGAACGGAGGTGTGGAATCAGCGCTGGCGGTACTAGTGATGGTATGAGTGAAGTTAGGGTTTTGCGCTTGCACAGCTTAATGCCGCAGGGTGTGTGAAAAGGTTGCGAGGGTTTTCTTTTAAGGATAGCGGAGGTGCGACTCCGAGTGTAGAGGTAGAGAAGTCGTCGAACTTCATAGAAATAACGGAGGTGCGGCTCCGAGTGTGAGAGTAGGGAAGTCGTCGAACTTCATGTGCGTGTGGCGCTTTGTGCATAAAAAGGTCCACGTGGTTGTTGTTGTTGAGACGGGCCCTGCGAGGTCAAGAGACTCCGGAGTATGTTGATCCATGTTGTGGTCTGGGCGGTTTAGTAGGTTGATCGGGCGTGGTCAACAAGTCGGGTACGTGTGTTAGGGAGTGAAAGAAACTTCGACTTCGGGCTTTGACAAGATTCTAAGTGCACTAGAACAGATCATTGACAAGTTGAGAGTAGGTCTGCGGGTCAGATTTGCTTGCGAATGTGGGGACTGAGAAAGACCGAATAGCGGCCGAGGCTGGTGAAAGAGATCGAAGAGTGGTCACGGTTGGTGAAAAGTCCCTAAGGTCCTGAAGCGACTGTGTTACCCTTCCTGTAGTAAACCGACAGATCTGTTTTATTTTTTTTGGTAGCTCGCGATACATGCAGAAGTTGTTACGTGAGGAGGTGAGTGAAGGAAGACTAGCCGCGAGGCTTTGTCAGCCGCAGTGTGTGAGTGTGACGTCACTAAGAGCCGCGCTGGGATAGGTTGGTGGGTGAGACGGGTCGCGCACGGATTGGACGCAGTCCGTGGGACTCGATTGGAAGGGGAAAGGCAGGTGAAGAGTATTCCGGGAATTAAAGTCACCTATTGATTACAAATTTGTGCAATTAAAGGTTACCTATTGGTTAAAGTTTTGCGGGATTGAAGTCAAATATTGGTTATAAACTTTGTGAAAATAGAAGACGAGAAAATGAAATTCCTTAAAGCATTTAGGAGCGCAATGAAGGGGGAGTCTTACATTAAAGCGAACGTAGGAGAGGAGACGCCGCCTGAGGGCACACCAGCTTACATTGTAATGGAGGAAAAAGGGGTAGCTCCGTGCCTTTGGCTAAAGCAGTGGCACAAGTTGACAGAGAAACATGGGAGCGTAGCGTTCCCGATATACGGGACATTCAATATAAAGATTTTAGAGAATTTGAGATTCACGATGTATGACATGAAGGTGCCTCCAAGGCCAGCACAGTTTGAGGCTCTAGCAATTTGGGAACTAATGGCCAGACAGCAACAGCAAAAGAAGTTCGAGACCAGAATGAGGAAGGTAGAAAAGACACTAGCGGATGCTAGGTGGGATAATGCACAGAAGGTGTGGAGGTCAGATGTATTGCAGGGGATAAAATTGTTCCCCGCAATTACTAAGGAAGGAGAAGAGACAGGGAAGAAAGCTACCTGTAAGACAGACAGAAAGTGTTCTAAGGATAGAGAGGACGAGGAAAAGTTGCGAAGAGAAGAGGAGTTAGAGGATGAGGAGTTGATAATGCAATTGCTGAACGACCGTCCACCGCCTTATGCAGAGAATGGACAAGGTCCAAGTACCAGTTCTGCCCCTCCAGCACCAATACAGAGCAATGAAACCCCGAGTTCAGGAGCATCATCGGGATCTAAGGACCCGAGTCTGCTGCTCACCCCGCAGATACCGCAAGTTAGGAGAATATATCCAGATGTGCCCGTGTTGAAACCAGCAGAAAATTATCAGCCGCAGATGCCAGGGTACTACAACAGTGACAGCAGTGCGGGAATGATTCTAGATCCAACAGTAAGGGGAGTACAGAATGGTTACAACCCAACAATGGCACAAGCTGACTCAACTCAGTTTATGATGCCTCAAAAGCAGATGAAGGGAGGAAATGCACATGCTCAAATGACGGGAAGCCAGATGGGCATGCCGGCAATGATGTCCCATGGTGTGGGAATGAGCATGCCACAGAACATGGGGAATGGACAGAACCCAGATGCGATATCGTTACCCATTACTGTAGGTCCAGTGGTACCTCTGTATAGTCAGCCTAATTCGGGTCTGAACAGTCAGGGATCAATGCTGCAAAATGGGACAGAGAGAAGGTGCATAGAAAACACTCCAGGGATAACTCCGATACCGGCTCAGCCAACTGGGTCTGGATCATTGTTGGAGTTTAGTCCCGTATGTGCGCAGTCAACACTGGTGAGGTCGAGCCCCCCACTGATAATACCTCTCACATCGAACACTGAAAAACTGCCGCAGCCATCGATGGCAGTCGATGTAAACGCTACCCTGATGGGGGTAAATGCACAACAGCTGACACAGTGGTTAAACAGTCTGAATTCCACACAAAGTCCAGCTAGTGGGAAAGGAGAAGACTACATGAATAGGGTCAGGTTGAACATGGAAGCACAAGAATTGGTGGAAGGGACTATGGGTGTGAACAGGTTAGAGTCCTACACAGAAGAAGAGCTGAGGTATCTATGTCCCAGAATTACGAAGGAAGTGAACAAAATACATAAAAGCTTGCAGGAAGCAGCTGACAGAAACGGGGTTGACATAGACAAGACGAAACACTTGAGCAGGAGCTACAGGTTAGATTTTGGGACCACAGATTTTGAACACATGAGGTCAGCAGGTATGAAGACACACCTTAGAGAATTGCTGCAGAGTGCACAAGTGTGGAGGTGCTTAGACAAATGGGAAAGCAGATGGGTAAAGAGGAAGGATAAGAGGAGGGACAGCGCTACAGAGCACAATGAGAAAAGACCGCAGAGTAGTGATACAGTAACAATGTTACCAATGAGGGAAACAGCAGGAGGAAAATTAGTACATGTACCATGGCACAGAAGCGACATTCAGTCCTTTACGGACGATTTTCCCAAACTAAGAGAGAAGCCGATTGAATGGTATCAGCAGACTGATAGGTTTGTGAAGCTTGCAAAATGTCTCTGGGAAGACCTGAACACTCTGTTTGAGATTGTGGTTCCGGCAGATTTGTGGGAGGATTGCAAAAGAGCTGTAGGTTGGCCGACAAGTGAACCGGAGAGACACAGGGAAACAGGCGCACCATCACCTATGGTGATGAGCTTGTATTATAAGGTGATTGAGCATTTGAAAACAAAGGTACCCGCAAAAAACGTGGATTGGCAGAAGATTGACCGAACTGCCCAAGAGACTAAAGAATCGATTCATAGTTACTATGAGAGGTTGTTGAAGGCGTTCAAGAATTACAGTGGCACGGAAACAATTGAGGCGAAGGACATGCTTCATTTTGTGTTCAGATTTGTGGAAGGGCTGAGGCCAGAGATAAGCCAAATGATAAAGTCGCATTTGATTTGTTGGCAGTCGAAACCGATCGATGAGGTCTTGACTTATGCGAAATACTGTAGCAACGAAATTGAGGTAAAACAGAAGAAGCTGAAAGAGAAGGTGATGATGATGCAGCTTAAGGCAGCTCAAACAGGTTTGCAAGGTCTGCAAGGTATGCAAGGGTTCCAACAGCAGGTACCGCAACAGCAGTTGCAATTGCAGGGAAACATGGCGTTTCAGCCACAGGCCAGAGGCAGAGGCAGAGGAGGTTTTGTGAATAATGGTCCGGATTTGAACACTGTTGTGACGGGTGTGCAGGCAATGAAGAAGGTGATGCCGTGTCACGTTTGCGGGATCGTCGGTCATTGGAAACGCGAGTGCCCGATGGTGGTGCAGGAAGGTGCAGGTGTAGGTGCAGGTGCAGGTGTAGGTGTTGGTCAGCAAAACAATGATGTCAATGCATTTCAGACAATGAGGGGACCGAAATTGAGAGGTCCAAATGCAAATTTTCAGACTGTAAATCAATTGCAGGGATTGCAACCTATGCAGCCGCAGCAGATGCAGATGCCTCGTATGCAGATGACGCAAATGCAGCCGATG